>NC_134713.1:17455981-17759011 GCF_049634645.1 Pelodiscus sinensis
TAGACATTTGAAAGAACAAAGAGAGCAAATTTCAGTTTGAGAACTCAAATTGTGCTCTTCACTATCTGCATTAGACATTTGAGGTAATGCTATTTTCAAATGCGTATTTTTTTCTCATCCTTCCTCCCATAAATCCTAAAAAAGGACCTCTCTTAATGTTGCATTATTCAGGTACAAGACAAAGTGAGGCCTCACTAACCTTCAGATACAATAGAGACAAGAAGATTTTGACCAGTGATTTTCAAATTCCAAATTTTGATATTGACTTCGGTACCAACTTCAGAGTCAATGATGAATCCACTCTGGATATGAGGGCATATACCTTTATCTTAGACATCAGTAACAAGAAGATTCCTGAAGTTACTCTTACTGGTCGCATAAGGTAATCCTAAAATCCTCTTAGATTTTCCAAAGATTTTACAACTAGCTGAGTGTTTTTTCAGTAGGGTTTTCAGGAGTATGTTCTTCTAGATACACAAAGATCTACTTCTGTCTCTACTCAAAACCCTCTCTTAAAAATATACCAGCAAGTGAGACCCGTCGTTGACCGGGCAAAGTAATTTTGCTTAGATTACACTTCTAGGAAAGATCTAGAAATTAAACATATGTAATAGAAAGTTTATTAATGTTCTTGCAAAAGGGAAGTAAAAGAACTGTCTTAAATTTGTAGGATTTAAACTTCAAACATTCTTTATTTTATTCAATTATTACCATACACAGTAAATTTGAATCAGAAACTCATAAAGCTTCCATTACTCTTTCTGTAGCTAATTTGAATTATTTTGTGCACAAAAAGGCTTCTTCCTCATGTGGAGAGGAATAACTCCTGTGCAAAAAGCCCTCTCTTCTGACGACCTACTGTAAACTTTCTTGCGCAAGAACGGGTTTGTAGTGTGGATGCTCTGCAAGTTTTTGTGCAAGAACAGGCATCTTGCGCAAGAATCCTGCAGTGTAGACATAGCCTGAGTGTTTACTGAGTTGTTAAAAAAAAAAAACTATTCCTGATACTATTGTGAGTTTATCCTGAGTAAGGATAAAATACTAATTTGGCCCATATATCCCTAGACCGACAGAGCTCTACAGTAGTATTATAATAATCTTCCTTTATCAGTGAGTTACAAGGAAATCAATGGGATTTCAATGCACTCATCAGCTCAAGGGCCAAACTCCTAGATCCAAAATAAACCCATTCTTTATACCACCCAGAATTCCTTTTTTACAGGTCTAAATGCTTTACTGCTCCTGAAAAAGTGCCAGCTATAGCATAGCCAAACAGGTGATGCTCACGTTTGCTATCATTTTGCTTTCACAGATATGATGGGAAGAAAGAGACAGTGCTGGGAGGTGTCATTTCTATCCCTCGCCTGCAGACTGAACTTAGAACTGAAGCATTGCTTCATCATCCACCAAATAGGTTTTCTCTTCAGATGGATTCATCTGCAACAGTTTATGGGAACTCGATCTCAGAGACAGTTGTTTTCAGATATGGTATGGGCATTTGGCATGATTTAGAAACTTCACTCCTATGTGAAAGACATACTTATAATCTCCTGTTACGTCTGTTATCCAGTACCTCTCTATACCCAATAAGCCATACAAAAGTAATGTGATTGTTAATTTTCCTCCTTTCCGCCCCCCTCATGATTTTCAGATAATGAGAAGATTGAACTAGAGTGGAACTCAGGCACAAGCACTGCACTGAAAAAAATGTCTGACAGCTTCCCTGTGGACTTTGCTGACTACCCGAAAGCTTTACAGAAGCATGCCAATGAGCTGCTGGACCGGAAAGTGGCTAATACAGATATGACATTGCGGCATATTGTCTCACAACTCATTGTGGTAAGTGTGAATATTTCTTCTACAAATATTACAGCTTCACTACCCTGAGGAGCACTTGTGAATAGATCCAGGCATTTTACTGGGACTACTTGTGTAAATATTCACCAGTGTGTTTAAGAGTTGTATTATCAGATCCATCTGCTCCTCTCCAGAAAAGCACTCAATCATGTGCTTAACTTTAAACCTGTGGGTAATCCCACTGACTTAAAGCCAACACTTATTTCATATTACTCTGTAAGACACATCCACTGTGTTATTGCAGGCAACCCATACCTGGCTGCAGAAGACATCCAAGGATGTTCCTTATGCCCAAACTTTACAAGATAAACTAAATGGACTGCAGGATCTGAACATTCTGCCTGTTATTACCATCCCGGAGGAACTCTTTCTGAAAAGGTAAATGGGGAAATAAGAACAGTCATCACAGGGAAAGGAAACTGAAAAGTTTTTCAGGAATTTCTAATTTAAAATGTGGGTTGACCTTGTTTTAGACAATAGAACATAATGTTCATAACAAAGAATGTTAAGAGGAGTAATACATATGTTGGGTCTGAGACTCAGCTAACGTCCATTGGAGCTGATTTACACTACCTAAGATCTGGTCCATCTCATATCAGTGTATCATGCACTTCATATCCCTTAGCAGACAATGAATAGTTTTCTTTTATGTTTTCTCTTGCTGTGATAACATGACGCTCATGTTAGGCACAAGCATCTTCATTGCTTTCAGTCTGTTCCTGGTCTGAGTATGGGTGGAGAACCAAGTGATCTTTCTCCTGTGGTCTTCTTATCAACTATGCCTATAATTATAATAGAAATTTGCTGTCCTACACTACGTTTTTGTTAGCCATTTCTATTGTTCGTTTCTTAAAAATCACAACTTTGTTTGGGGTGCAAGAACTTTCAGACTAACATTTAGTTCCATTCAACAGCACATGTTTTGTCTAGCTAATCTATTTGTCTTGGAATTTGTACCATACCCACCCCTGTGGTATCTCAATGTCTTTAGGACCATATTTAATCTAACATACAGTAAAACTCCAATAGCCCGGCACCCAATTGTCCGGCACTCCCGATACTCCAGCATCAAAATGGCAAGCGCTCCCGACCAGCTGACTGAAAAGCCAGCCACTCAGTGCATGGTGCCGGCTGTACCTGGACCCAAGCATAAGGTTGGGGCGGGGGGGAGGGAGTGGGATTGGGTTACAGCACCGAGAATAGTGTTTTGCTCCAGGGAAGGGAAAAGGGAAGGAGAGGGGGAGGGGGATTGGGTCCCGGCCAGCTGATTGAAAAGCCATGCGGCTGTACCGGGACCTCCTAATACTCCAGCATATCCGACAATCCGGCACCACCTAGGTCCCAAAGGTGCTGGATTATCGATAATCTACTGTATTTTCTGATGCCGGTAAGGTTCTAATATAATTACAATTCTTGTGCTTCAGTAAAACTGTTTTGTAGACAATGAGACATGCACTTTTGGGTACGTCTACAATAGGAAACTATAACATTTCAAATAATAACTCTCAAATTAACTATTTATGTATGTCTGCACTAGAGGGGAGTCTTGAAATTAGTCCGAGGCAGGCTCCCTTAATGTGAATGTGCTACCTCGACTTAGAGCCCCAGGAAGCAATTACTTTGAATGACTCTGGGGAGTAGTTATTTCAAAATAGCAGCAGTGCAGCACCCATACTACTGCTATTTCAAAATAACTATTTTGAAATAAGCGCTATTCCTTGTGGAAAGCAGAAGTTATTATTTCGAAATAACCAGCTCGTTATTTTGAAATAACGGGCTTGGTAGTGTGGATGTCCCACCCAGGGCTTCCCAGCAGACTCCTGGATGCCTCATGGCCCTCACCTCTGGGGCTCTCTGGTCTCGCAACATCCATGGTACTTCTGGATCATGGATCTTGCTGGACCATAGTGTCCCAGATTTGGGAGCTTCAACTTGTAGTATCATGATCTTTCATGGGTAGAACCCTCTTCATTAGTACAGCTTATCTGATTAAGTGGATTTTACTTACAAAAGCTCATGGTACTGTATATTTGTTAGTCTCCAAGGTGCCACAGGACTACGGGTATGTCTACACTAGCCCCCTAGTTTGAACTAGGGAGGCTAATGAGGGCGACCAAAATTGCAAAAGAAGCAACCTTACTTCGAATTACCACTTAAACTTCATGGAATGTCATGGAATGAGGTTTAACTGGTAATTCAAAGTAAGGGATTTATTTCAGAATCGCCCTTCTCTGCCGCGTCTATACACGGGCAGTTATTCCAGGCTAGTCAACTTCCAATATGGTGACCGCCCAGGAACATGCTAATGAAGCACAGTATATTTAAATCCCGCGTTTCATTTGCAATTTCGGTCGCCCTCATTAGCCTCTCTAGTCCAAACTAGGGGGCTAGTGTAGACATACCCTACTAGCTGTTTTTAAAGTTACAGAATCACATGGCTACCCACAAAGACAGTCATAGGTGCCAACTGACTTTGTCAATATTTTTCCAATTCTGCAGTGGCATGTAGAGCACAAACAAACAATCATTTACAACAGATAGAATAATTCATGTGACTATAGCCCTTTTTTACTGTTTCAATTTGTTTATGAATTAGTCTTCACGGACACATTATGCAAACAATTTCAGCCTATGGACAATGGAAACTTCAGTTTGACTATTCATTATTAGTGCTGTAGAATTGATCATTAGATTATGAGTATTAATATTCTGGTTTCACTATAAAGATTCCATCCCTGATTGTTCTAGCCAGAGTGTACATGCAAAATAGCAGACAGTCTCTGTTCTAAGTATCATAGGGTATGTCTACACAGCAGGGCTAAAGTAAAATTAAGATATGCAATTGATGTAGCTAAAGTTGTGTAAGCTGAAATAACTTAACAGGGATTCAGGCAATGTCTACACAGCAGGAAGTCGAAAGAAGAACACTCTTCTTTTGACTTCCCTTACTCCTTGGTTCATGGGGCAGACTCACCATCATAGTACCTCCAGCTGGCAGTCCTGGGAATTAGCTTGATGACTCGTGGATGCCTCCCTCTAACTGGTGTCTCCCTGTTTTCTCTTTCACTACGGCATCCGCTTCAGGACCCTGGTCTCCAGCAGTGCCCACACACTGACTGAGCCCCCCCTTCCAGGGGTTGGTAATTATCCTGCCTGCACTCCAGGGTCCTCCCTTCCCCAGGGAAGACTTGCCTCAGTGACCTACTGCCAGTCTTCATCTAGCCCCTGCCTCAGGCGAACTGCAGTCTGTAATGGCCACTCATCACTGGCAAAGGGGTGTGGACCTGCTGCCCCTGCCTACCATGACTGCCTCTCTACAGCCCTAGTAGCCTCAGTTCAAGCCTTGCAACTTTGGAGCTTGCTTGGCTAGAGTTTCCCCAGCTGTGCCTTCCTTCCCCAGCGATGATCTACCTCCTAGAAGCTTCCTGCTTCCCTGGTTGTCAGGCCACTACTGCTCTCTAGCCAGAACAGCAGTCAGTTCTTCTTCTCCCTCCAGGAGTCCTCTTTATATAGCCTCAGCTGGACCCTCATTAGCCAGAACTGCCTCAGCTGGAGCTTTGCTCTCAGTCCTTGCTCAGGTCTGGGGTTTTGCTCTTAAAGGGCCAGCAAGTGCAGGGCAAATGCCCTGTCACACTTGTGAAATGAGGGTTACTATGAGTCAGAGTAAGAAGTCCTCCAGCTCAATATTATTTCAAAATAAAGGCTTAGGGTGCAGACATGCTCTTTATTATTTCGGAATAACATCAGTTATTCAGAGATAAGGCTGCTGTGTATCCATACCCATACAATCTAAAGCCAGGTTACAGAAACAGATACAAAGAACAAAACAAGGAACTTGTCTAATGTACAGATCTTGTAAATTACGGTGAAATTTCTTCTCATGTTTCTCTATGCATAACAATAACTATATCCCTACTGCCACCAATCTTTCCTGTTTCCAGGCACCTGATTGGATGTCTGGAATGCTTTAAGAAAAAAACCTGATTCTAAGAGATGAGTAATGAGGGTATACTTGTTAGTATGAATTTTTGGATGAATAAATGTTTTCTAAAATTTATTAAGTTTTTGAGATATGTAAATATTTTAAAAAATAACCAGCAGCTATCCAAATGCTATCAAACATGTAATAAATAATAAATAATACCCTTCATGTAACACTATACAAACATATCTCTTTTATTCACAAGAATATGATCAGATCCCTGTTTCTACTGTTCTGAAGCTCATGTTCTATACATTTGGCAATGATACAGATTGGATCTCTATAGTCCAGACTTCCATTATCTGGCAACATCTGTGGTCCAGCATGCCGGTGGGTGCTTCCATACTGGAGCTCTCACTGGGAAAAGCTGGACCCCATGCCTAGCAACTTCTCCCCTGCCTTTCCAGGGCTTCCAGAGTTCCACAGACAGATCATTTGATCGTTTGTGGTGCTCAAGCTCAGGGAAGAAAGGGGAGAAGCGAGAATGGGAGGGGGGGAGGTGCACAGGGAAAGAGGCTGGGTGACTGCAGAGCCCTGCAGCCAGGGATCAGAAGAACAGCCTGGCAGCCAGTGGCAGCAGTGAGGCCAGCATTGACTGAGCAGGAACTGGGTAGGGGCACTTGGGGGAAGAGGCAGGATGGCTGTGGAGTCTCACAGGCATGGCACAAGAGCACAGTCCCGTGGTGGGGGCCAGGAGTGCAGCCGCGGGCCTCGGTGCATTGCTGCAGGACTGTGTTTCTGGCCCCTGACTGTGTGGCTCCATAGCCATCCTGCTTCTTCCCCTGAGCACACTCCCGCAGTCCTCACTCAGTCAGCGCCAGCCTCTTGTCTGCCACCTGAGCAGAGCCCCGCAGACAATAGCAGCAGAGGGGCTGGCATTGACTTCCCCTGCTCCAGCAAATTCCCCAGTTAGGAAGTGGTCATAAATGCATATTCTAATACCTTCATTGCTCCATCTCTGACACCCATTCCCATGCCACCATCTCTGTTCATTAATGTTTGTAAGCAGATTGAGCTCTTCAAATAGCAGGTGCAAAATATTAATTAGAATAAAAAACCAGGATCAAAATTGTCCTAAATTTAACAGTCTTGTGTGCAGTTCCCTTGGAAAAAATAATTAGAGAAACAACCAGCATGCACTTTTTATTGAGCTTTGCACAAAAAAGTATAGGCCCTGCCAGTGACATTCTCCTACTTAATCTCTCAGCATTCATGTCTGTTAAATAGGTATAACAACACTTATACACCTCACTGCATAGAGGTTTAATTAGGGCATGTATGTGGTGTGCCGACTAGATTAGAGGTGGGCAATAAGTGGTCAATGGGCTAGGGACAATTCTTCAGGGTTAGGCTCTGGTGGGTCCCTGACACTTTATTTACCTTACTGTTCCTGGACTAGATGAGGATGATGGTTCTTTCTGCCCTTAATATGAATGTATCTATGAATGACTTCATTATTATTACTTATTAGTATTGCTAATTACTACTTTGTGTGGTTCACAGTTTTACATAATGGTAACAATGGGCAATTTTTGTGTTACAGTGATGGCCGGATCAAATATATTTGGAACAAGGACAGTGTTACAATTAACATCCCATTGCCATTTGGTGGAAGATCGTCACATGACATAAGGCTGCCAAAGATTGTAAAAACACCTCAGTTGGTAATGGAATCAATTGGGATAAATGTGCCATCTCAGGAGTTCCAGCTTCCACTCTTTACTGTTCCAGAGTCCTATCACCTCCGTGTGCCTTTATTGGGCACTTTAGAGGTTTCCACAAATGTATACAGCAATTATTACAACTGGTCTGCATCTTATGCAGTGGCTAACACCACAAAGAATGTTTCCAGCTTGACAACTAGTTATCTGATGAAAGCTGATTCTGTTTTCGACCTCCTTTCATATAGCATACAAGGTAAGAATTTTTGTCAATAGTGTTGTACTTTTAAATCTACTGTTAAAATGTCTATACTTTTATATATAAAAAAAACCAAGGAGTCCTTTGGCACCTTAAAAACTAACAGATTTATCTAAGCTTAAGCTTTCATGGGTAAAAAACATTTAGCCAGATACATACAGTTTCCATGTATCTGATGAAGTGGTTCTTACACACTAAAGCTTATGCTGAAACAAAAATATTAGTCTTTAAGGTGCCAAAGGACTCCTTGTTGTTTTTGCAGATACAGAATAACATGGCTACCACATGCTACCACACTAATAATTATATATATATATATATATATATATATATATATATATATATATATATTTGTAAATCCCAGCATGAAGCATAATAAGGACGAAGGCAATGAAAGAGATGTGTCATGAACACTGTGATTTGGATGATTTGTTTAGCACATAAACTTGTTCATTTCTAATGTAAACAATGACTTATTTCATCTTGCAAACTGATACATTTTATCCCAGTAAGAGTTCATTTTAAGGCTGTTTTTTGAAAATTCAGTCCAAATATCAAAGTAATAACCAGTATTAAAGAAATATGCAGCATTTGCTTTACTAAAACAGTGTTTGCTTTTTGAACAAAATAATGATGTCATACATAGTATATTATTATGTCTTGGAAATGTCAGATGTTTATTACCCCTTATGGCTTTTGTCTTCTCCCTTCCCGATCTCCTATTCTAGGTTCTGGAGAAGCAATGTATGATAGGAATGCATTTGATTGCAAATATGAAAATTCCTTACATCACAGACTCTTAGATTCAAATTTTAAATTCATCAGGACAAACAAATATGAACCGACACTCGCTATCAAGCAGACCATTTTGCTTACGGCAACTAGCACTCTGGGCCCTCAGCTTTCCTTTTCTACCAATATGGATTTCAGACAGAAAAATAATTTGAATGTCAATGAAGTACAAATGCAAGGGGAGCTGAGAGTTGCTTCAGCCTTTGCTAAAGCAATTTATACTCTCTCAAGCAACAACAGCAAAAACAGCCACGAGTTAGCTGGGACATCCAACCTGATATTTGACTCGTCTTACCTTCACTGTACCAACGAGATAACTGGCAAAAGTACCAAAGATGCACTGTCACTCACTTCAGTCTCTAATGTTCAAAGAGGTCTCATAACAAACACAGCTTCACTGAAGTATGAAAAGAGACAGCTGACTGTGATGTCGGAAACAAATGGAAGATACCAAAACTTTGTAGGTCTCAACAAATTTGAATTGACTTTGGCAATGCAGAAGGCTGCAGTTCGCTCTGAAAACCAAGCAATTTACAAGGAAAACCGGTATTACACCCTCTTTGCAGGTTCCCTTAATTCTCAGGGTCTTGAACTAAATAGTGATATTACTGTGAATGGCCAAAGAAACCGAGCAACGCATAAGTCTACATTAAGGATTAACCAAGATGGTTTGGCCAGCAGTGCAACCACTAACCTGCACCTTAATCCGCTAATGTTAGAAGAAGAAATGAATGCTAGAATTGATGCTTCTGGAGGAACCTTGGCAGTTACTGCTAAGGGGCGCTATGGTAAAGACAATGCACAAATCAACATAGATGGAAGAATGGCCCTAAGGGAAATAGCACTGGGAAGTGTATATCAGAGCACAATTCTGGGTATGGATAGCAAAAACGTCTTAAACTTTAGAATTAATAAAGAAGGACTCAAGTTTTCAAATAACTTAATTGGCTCATACGAGGAAATGAAACTTGAGCATGTGAATGAGCTGAACATTCCTGGCTTATCCTTAACATTTTCCTCAAAATTAGACAATGCCATTAGCTCGGACAATTTCCACAAGCATTATTTTGACCTACAGTTGCAGCCCTATTCACTCATAGCTAAGCTGAACAATGACTTAAAATACGGTGAAACTGATGTAACCAACAAAGCACAGTTACGACTGGAGCCACTGAAGCTGACAATGACTGGTAATGTGAGAGGCACCTACAGAACAGATGAAGTGAAACATGCATACACCATCACTTACGCTGACCTGGCTGCAAATTTTAAAACAGACACAGCTGCAAAAATTCAAGGCACAGCTCTGAGCCACAACATTAACCTGGACGTTGCAGGGCTTGCTTCCTCAATTACTATCAATACAAACTATAATGCAAAATCACTGCACTTCACCAATGTAGTACGTTCTGCTATGGCCCCGTTTACTATCACTGCTGATGTGCACACTAATGGTGATGGGAGACTATTTGCTATGGGAGAACATACTGGACAACTGTACAGCAAATTCCTGTTTAAAGCAGAGCCCCTAGCTTTTACTTTCTCCCATGATTACAAAGGCTCTACCAGCCACAGCCTAACTACTGGAAAAAAATACACTACATTACTGGATAACAAAATCCATATGCTTTTCACTCCATCAGAACAGTCGAGTGCCTGGAAATTGAAGAGTCAAGTGAACAATAACGTATACACACAGGACCTCGGTGCTTACAATGATGCAGAAAAAACTGGTGTAGAACTTAGTGGACAAGCTTTAGCAGACTTCACTGTAATGGACTCACCAATTCAAATACCATTAATGTCTGAACCAATTAATTTAATTGATGTTTTAGGTCTGAGGGATGCAGTAGACCAGCCTCAAGAATTCAGCATCTCTGGTTCTGTGAAATATGATAAGAACAAGGATGAGCATGTTATCAACCTGCCATTCCTTGAATACTTGCCCATTTACTTTGAACAAATCAGGGGTGCCATTCTATCCACACTGCAGTCTATCCAAAAGCACTTTAAAAGCATAAAAATAGATCATTATGTGAGGAAGTATAGGGCAACTATAGAAAAATTCCCCCGGCAGGTTAATGACTACATGGACAAATTAGATTTCAAAAACAGGGTTAACAGCATGAAAGAGAAGTTGGTTGCTTTCACAAATGACTATAGAATAACAGCGGATGACCTCCAAAATGCACTGGAAAATGCCAAAATCAATTTTCAGGAAGCACTGTCACAGCTGCAGCTTTACCTGATACAAATTGAGCAACATGTCAGAGATAATTATAAACACTATGACATTAGAACAGTTATTGAAAAACTGATTGACCAAATAGTTGAAAAAATTAAAGTTCTAGATCAACAGTATAACATCAGTGCGACAATGATTACCACTATTCAAGACTTACAATACATTATTGCTCAGCATGATCCAAGCGAGAGCAGTGTCTCAGTCTGGATTCAAAATATGGAGGCTGAGTACAAAATCATAGCTCAGGTACGAGGAAAGCTAGAGCAGCTCAAGAATCAGATTCACAATATTGATGCCAATCATATTGCAGAAAAATTAAAACAGCAGGTGCAGGATGTTGACATTAAGGGTTTTTTAGAAAAAATCAGGAATTCATTACCTATGAAAAAAATGAATGAAATTATTGAAAGAATTAAAGATATCCTCCTAAATTTGATGGAGGACTATGAAGTTTCTGAGAAGATCAATGCTTTCCAAAGCAAAATGCATGACATGATCATGAAGTATGAGATTGACAAGCAGGCCCAGTTTCTAATGGACAGGATGATACAAATGTCTGACCAATATAAAGTGAAAGAAACTGTCCAAAAGCTCACCATCTCCCTGAAAAAAATTGATATAAGATCATTCTTTGATAAAATTGTTACTGTTATTGATGATGCTGTCAAGCAAGTGCAAGAATTTGATTATCAAAAATTGGTGGATGAAGTCAACAAGTTTCTTGACTTGGTTATAAAACAGCTAAAGTCTTTTGACTATAACCAGTTTGTAGATGAAACAAACAACAAAATCCGAGAAATTACCCACAAAATCAATGATGAGATTAGAACTCTGGAACTTCCACAGAAAGCAGAAGCATTAAAAGAGTACATGAAGGATATCAATGCTATGGTTTCAAAATTCGTGGAACAATTAAGAGACACCAAGCTCGCAACAGTAATTGATTGGTTCAGAGACCTCATAAGTTCAACAGTATTTGCTGATCTAAAAGTCAAGCTAAATGAATACCTGGAAGATCTACGAGACAGGATTTATGAAATGGACATTCCAAAAGAATGCCAGAGATATCTTCAGAAGGCAAGCCAATTCTACAATAGCATTGTAGGATATATTTCTGAGCAATGGAATATTGCATCTGAAAAGATTGCTCTTTTAGCTGAGCAGTATGATGTAAAAAACTGGGCTGAAAAAGTCAATGTGTTTGTTGAAACAGGTTTCATTGTTCCTGCAATTAGAACAGGCATAATCAATATACCTGCCTTTGAAGTCAGTCTCCGAGCTCTCCGAGAAGCGACATTTCAAACCCCAGATTTTGTAGTTCCATTAACTGACCTGCATATCCCCTCTTATCAGATACACATAAAGAAACTTAAAGACATACAAATTCCAGTCAGGTTTACTACTGCAGAATTTACTATTCTAAATATGTATAAGGTTCCCTCCTATACAATTGACCTGAATGAAATCAAACTAAAGATTGTGAAAATAATAGACCAAATGATGTCCAGTGAATTTCAGTTGCCAATACCTGACATGAATTTTGCAGAACTAAAGATGAAAGATATGCTTTTTTCTGACATTTCTTTCCCAGCAATTTATATACCTGAGCCACAAATACCTGAATTTTTGATTCCTAAACTAAATCTAAATGAGTTCCAGTTTCCTAACATTCAGATACCAGAGTACCACCTGCCACGCATTCCACACACAGTCACTGTACCTACATTCGGCAAACTGTCTGGTGCTTTCAGAATAGTCTCCCCATTCTTCACGCTGTCTACTCTTGCTGGCATTCATAACACTACCGTTTCTGTAAACAGCCCAGAATTTGTAGCCACCATTTCGGCTCAAGCAACATCCCGAGTAGATTTCCTTGCTTTCACTATGAATGCAGACGCACGCCTCTCAGCCCCGGAGATGCAGCAGCTGATACTTAAAGAAACCATGAAGGTTACCCATTCACTCGTTAAAGTTGATCACAACAGTGAAGTGATATTTTTAGGGACTTCTGTACAGGGGAAAGCTGAAACGACTACAAGTTTACGTACTACCAAGAATTTGATAGAAGTGCACAACAACTTACTCGTCAAGCTACAGAGGAAAATACTGATGCAGAGCAAGACCACATACTCTCACCGACTGAACATCCCACAAGCTGATCTCTCCAGCCAGGCGGATTTGATGAATGATATGACAACAGAATTAGAAGCAGGACACGTCTCATTTACTTCCAGTGGTAAAGGAAACTGGAAATGGGCTGCCCCAGATTTCTCTGATGAAGGCACCCATGACTCCCGTGCCACTTTTACAATTGAGGGGCCCATTATTGCATTTGTTGCTGAAAACAGGATAAACGATAAATACTTGAAAATCAACCAAAATGTGAATTATGAATGTGGTCTCCTAAATTATGCAACACTTCAGCTTCAGTCTGTAATTGAGTCACAACATGTGGGACATAGCAATTTAAGTGTACACGGCACGGGGCAGCTTGCAACAATGAAAGTAGAAATCAAAGGCAATCATATGGCTAAGCTCAATGGGCGAGTTTCTGGAACCATACGCAATAACGTAGCCCTTTTGGTGCAGCCCTTCGAAATTAGTGTATCAACAAACAATGATGGGAATGTGAAAGTTAGTTTTCCATTAAAGCTGACTGGCAAAATTGAATTTCTGAATAACTATGGCCTTGTGCTCAGTTCCTCTGTTCAGGAAGTTAATTGGCAAGCTAGTGGCAGGTTTAATCAGTACAAATATTCCCACAGAATGTCTGCGGGGAACACTGAAGACAAAATTGAAGCCCACGTGGGAATGAATGGGGAAGCCAACCTGGACTTCCTAAAGACTCCTCTGTCAATTCCTGAGCTTCACATCCCTTATGTTGGAATCAAAACTTCTCAGGTGATGAAAGAATATTCCCTGTGGGAACAGACAGGCCTGAAGGATTTATTGAAGACTACAAAGCAATCATTTGATTTAAATCTGAATGCCCAATATAAGAAGAACAAAGACATGTATGCACTCCCAATTCCCTTAAAAGCAGTGCAAGAAGGAATTAATCAGTACATAATCTTCTTCAATAAATATTTTGTGAAGGGAAGGGACAATGCATTGGATTTCCTCACCAGTTCATATAACCAAGCCAAGACAGAGTTTGACAAATATAAAGTAGAAACTTCACTCAACAAACTACCACGGACTTTCAAGATTCCTGGGTACACCATTCCCGTTGTAAACATTGAGGTCTCTCCCTTTACTGCAGAGCTGCCAGCATTTGGTTATGTGATCCCCAAAGAAATAAGCACAACAAGCTTCACCATCCCACTTATTGGGTTTTCAGTACCATCTTACACATTAGTCCTACCATCGCTGGAGATGCCAGTTCTTCATGTCCCCAGTGATCTGCGCACACTGAAACTTCCTAAGTTCACAGTGCACCCATCAACCCATATCTTGATTCCTGCTTTGGGAAACATTACCTATGACTTTTCATTTAAATCCAGCATGATTACCTTGAATACAAATATTGGACTTTTCAACCAGTCTGACATTATTGCTCGCTTCAGTTCCTCATCTTCTTCTGTCATTGATGCAGTGCAGTTCAATTTAGATGGTACCACAAGCCTGACAAGGAAAAGGGGCTTGAAACTGGCCACAGCATTATCCCTGAGTAATAATAAATTTGTGGAAGGAAAGCATGAAAGCACTGTTAGTCTAACAAAGAGGAACATAGAAGCCTCAGTGACAACAAATGCAAAGATCAACTTGCCAGTTTTTAAAATGAATTTCAATCAGGAACTTAAAGGAAACACTAAATCCAAGACTACTGTTTCCTCAGCAATTAATTTAAATTATGACTTTGATACTCTTAAATATGGAGCCAGTGCTAAAGGTGCAGTTGATCACAAACTTACTCTTGAAAGTCTTACATCTTCGATTTCTGTAGAGACATCAACAAAAGGCAGCATTAATGGAATGCTATACACCCAAAATCCATTTTCTGGAATGCTAATCCATGAGGCAAATACCTATTTGAACTCTAAGGGAGCTCGTTCTTCAGTCAAGCTGGAGGGTAACTCTAAAGCAGATGGAATCTGGAATGTGGACGTGGCAGAAAAACTTGCCGTTGAAGCATCTACGCAACGTGTTTATGCAATCTGGGAGCACAATGGGGAAAACTATGGACAATTTACCCCTCTTTTGAGAACTAAAGGGACTCAGAACTGCAGAGTAACCTTAGAGCTGGTTCCTTGGAGTATGTCAGCAGCTCTTCAGATACAAGCTACTCAACCAAATTCTTTCTTGGACATAGCTTCAGTTAATCAAGTAGTCTTATTGAACATCAACACTGAAAACCAGAAACTTGGTTGGAAGGGTGAAGGCCAGATTCAGTCATTATCTCTCAGTCATGATATGCAGTTATCAAATGAAAAAACAAAGGTGCAATTTGACATTTCTGGGTCTTTGGAAGGACATATTGATTTCCTCAAGAACTTTGTGTGTCCAGTGTATGAAAAGAGTTTATGGGATATCTTGAAACTGGATCTCACTACCAGTGCTGACAGGAAGCAATATTTAAATACTTCTGCCTCCATAGTTTGTACAAAAAGTGAAGATGGTTACTTTTTCCCTTTATATGTGAATAGACTGGCTGATGGCTTCACAATCACAATTCCTGAGATGCATCTAAAAGCTCCAAATCCAGTTCTTACAACTCCAGAATTCCAAGTTCCTTTCACAACCCTGCAAGTTCCATCATATACCATGGACTTGCGCAATATAAAAATTCCACACAAACTAAGCATAATGCCTTTTGACATCAATTTACCCTCTCTGCCACGAATGGGAATCCCCAAAGTAGATATAGGAGCCCAGTACATTACACTGGAAGAATATAAAATTCCATACTTTGAGGTGACAGTACCTCAGTACCAAATAACTCTATCTCAGTTCACTCTTCCAAAAAGCATTTCTCTTGGTAATATGCATGTGGATCTGAATCAAGTTGCTAATAAGATTGCAGACTTCGATTTGCCAACTGTTACAATTTCTGAGCAAAAAATAGAGATTCCACCTCTCAAAATGTCCTTGCCTGCTGGAATTTATTTCCCTGCATTCAGTGCTTTGACTGGATCTTTCAGAGTTGCTTCACCATTGTATAATGTTACCTGGAAAACCGACCTGAAAAACAACAAGGACTCTTTTACAAGTTCTATTGATTCAACATCCAGTTCAACTCTACAGTTCCTGGAATATGACCTGGAAGGTAAGATGAATTTTGGAATTTTATACTGAAAAATTTGGTTTTCAAATGTTAACATTTTTCCCAATAATTTTCCATTTCAAGTGCAGTTGCACTGTGAGAGAGAGACGTAAAAGAGGATCCTTTCCCCCTTGCTATGTTCATTTTAGTGACAAAATAACTTTATAACTTCTCATTCCACTTAGCCCCGTAGACTAGTACAGCTAAAAGAAAGAGATCTACAGGTTGGACCTCCCTCGTTTAGTACCCTCAGGACATGACCGGTCCCAGATGAGGGATTTTGCCAGAACAGGGGAGGTCATTTTGGACCCCTGCCACCAACCCCCCTGGCCTGGCCGCTGGACTCCCAGCTGGCCCCCTATCTCCTGCTGGCCTCTCCACCCTGCCAACACCACTTGGCAGCCATTGCTGCTGTGGCTCCGGTACTTGCCGGGCAGCCCTGCGCTCAGGCTTCAGGACTCATGGGGCAGCCGTGTGCACCGCCCTGGAGCTCTGGGACCCACAGGACAGATGTGCATCACAGTTCCCTGCCCCACCAAGCTACCACAGCTCCCAGCCCCACCAGGTAGCCACGCTCCAGGTCAGTCAATGACATTGGGGAGCCCTGCAGCCACATGCTGGGCAGCATGCTGTCAACTTGATGTAGGCAACCCACTGCAAGGGAACCTTGCCACTGGCCTTCCACTGGGACTCTCTGGTCCTACAATACCCTGCTGGATCATGGATGTTGTCAGACCGGAGAATGCTGATTAAGAGAGTTTCAACAATGGTTTCTGTTCCTTCTTGCACATCATCAGCCCATTTATTTTCAGTAAGGCTGTGTCTAGACTACATGGCTCCATTGACGGAGCCATGTAGATTAGGGTTGTAGGCAAAGGGAAATGAAGCGGCGATTTAAATAATCGCCGCTTCATTTACATTTACATGGCTGCCGCGCTGAGCCGACAAACAGCTGATCAGCTGTTTGTCGGCTCAGCGCGCTAGTCTGGACGCTCCCCTGCCGACATCAAAGCCCTTTGTCGGCAGCCCCGTTATTCCTCGTGGGATGAGGCTTGACTTGTGTGTGACTTGGAACATGGTGAGGCTTGACTTGTGTGTGACTCGGAACCACAATTCCATATCCAGCTGAACTACAGGATATAGGCTGAACCTCTGCAGTCCAAGTCTCTCTGGTCCAGTAACATCTGTGGTCCGGCATGATTTTAGTTAGCTGGACTGCCACTAATCATGGGTGTGGCCACGTTTTCTGCAGTTCCATAAAGTTTGTTTACACCCACCACTCTTGGCTGTCAGTGTTCTGGGCTGTTATTTAGCTCAAATTTTCATCTAAATGTTGTCTAAGGGTATGTCTACACTAGCCCCCTAGTTCGAACTAGGGAGGCTAATGTAGGCATTCGAAGTTGCAATGTTCTCGTCCAGTCGCCATTTTTAAATTCCACTAGTCCAAAGTAACTGCCCACGGCTACACGCGGCAGTGAAATGGCAATTCCATGCGGAGTAACAGTTAATTTGAACTAAGGACTTAGTTTGAATTGCCATTTCACTGTCGCGTGAAGCCAGGCTTCATTTGCAACTTCGAATGCCTACATTAGCCTCCCTAGTTCGAACTAGGGGGCTAGTGTAGACATACCCTAAAAGCCCAGTAAGCAGTAGACATGTGGGTAATACGGCTAGAAAATATTGACCTCCCATGGTCCGGCAACTTCTCTGGTTCAGCACCAATCAGGTCCTGAGGATGCTGGACTAGAGTGGTTCAACCTATACCATGTTATCTGTTTTCTGCAGAGATTCAGGAAAGTGACACAATGTGAAATCTCTTTTTTGCAGCTGTATCAAGCTACAGCAAGGAAGGTGACATGTCTTTGGCAAAGGCCACATGCAGCTTTTCACATCGTGACATGAGTGTGGACTACAAGATAGATCTGCCTATACAAGGAAAGAGGTAAAGATTTGTTCAGGTGGCAATGGTTTATCATAGACACAATGGCAAGTGACAGATTATGTCTTAGAAACTTAGCTCCTACAAAGCATCTCCCTGGGCTGCCCTTGCCATCCCATTCCCATTCGATAACTGGGACATTGAAAAATATACTTTCCCAATATGACTGTTCTGAACATCCTGCCACTCCACATAACTAGTGAAGTGTAACTGAAGTTTTCATATAATCAATTATTCTGATTTTCAAACAGCCTCTACTGAGGTTCTCTTTCTGTGAAAAGAAAGCCATTTACTTGCAATTATTTATACTCAGAATTGCAGTGACTAGGGTGTCCAACTACCTGATTTCATCTGCATATGAGGACAAACAGGGCATGTCTACGCTGGAGAGTCTGCTACTTCAAAATAATGGGTTTGTTATTTCTAAATAGAATCATAGAACTGGAAGGGACCTCAAGAGGTCATCGAATCCAGTTCCCTGCTCTGACCACAGGACCAAGCACTGTCTAGATCATCTTTGATAGGTTTTTGTCAAAGTTGCTCTTAACAGTCTCCAGTGATGGAGTTTCCACAGATTCCCTGGGGAATTTATTCCAGTGTTTAACCATCCTGAGAGTTAGGAAATTTTTCCTAATGTCCAATCTAAACTTCCCTTGCAATTTAAGCCCATTGCTTCTTGTCCTATCATCTGAGGCCAAGGAGAATAATTTTTCTCCCTCCTCCTTGTAACACCCTTTTAGATACTTGAAATAATAAAATCCTGCTTGTGAAGCCAAATAAACTTATTTCGAAATAGCTATTTCAGGAGTTATTATTTCAAAATAATTTATTTCAAAATAACCTGACAGTGTAGACATAGGCACAGTGACTGCAAACAATTGTAACAAGAACAGGGCACAATGTTTCTACTTATACTTATTTTGCCTCCAGTATACATGTGGAAAAAAGAGAGGCTAGTTAGTTCAATTCTGACTTTATAAGGATCTATTCTGCAGTCCTAATTCAAGTCAAACTGACCAACTTCAGTATGGAGCTTTGCCTGAGATAACAGTATATAGTTCTTTGACCCTGAATTTGCATATGTGTTAAAGTCCCAAGATAAAATGCTGATAGTAAAACTCTTAATTTTCTTTTGCATGTTTGGCTTTGGTTATACTTTTATTAATCATGAGATACACCGTAAGAAAACCTACTGCAATATATATTTCTTTAGGAGCAGCACTGCCTCTTAGCTTTCATTTGTTACTTAAACACTGTTTGTTTTTATCAGAATCTTGGCTCACACTGCATCTCTAAACATCACCAGCCCAACCTTTACTGATGTTCAGCTGAGTTATTGGGGAGATAGCCACAGGATCTCCTCGTCAGTATCTTCACCTTCTGCTGGCACCCTGGGTTATCTTGTTGAGATGGACACAGATATCCTCCGAGGGAAAATTTACTACCAAACTCAGGTAGGCAAGTCTTGAAATGAAGCAAAAACGCAGTGTGGGGACTGGGTTTTTACCTTTTAAAATGATCGTACTGCTTAGGAAATGGGCTGGAGCGATAGTTTTGAAAACTGACCTCTGTTCAAGAAAAACTTAAACATAAACCCTGCAATGTGAGCATCCTTTACTCATTCTAACGTCACTAATATGAGTTAAGCCCAGACTGGAAATAATATTCTGTAAACACTTTCAAATGTCAGAGATTATTTCAAGTTCCCAATATATTCAGTCTTGGCAGAGTCTTCAGATCAAAAATATGCATCTATTAGGAATTGGAAACAGGGCAAACAAACTAATTTGAAATAAGTCACTTTACAGCTATGAGATGGCAGTAAAAGCTCTATTTTATGAACTAATTGAAGACTGAGGCATTTATTAACATTGAAAAGGTCATAGTTACAGTAGTATGATACAAAAGTTGCTCTTTGAAGCACGCACAGCTTTCTCTTTGTCCTTCAAATCACTGCAAATCAAATTCCAATGAAATGAAGGCATCAAAATGTGAAAGGATGTCGATTTCTTCACTGACATCTCTTTTGTTATGTGATCCTTTTTCTGTTGGGGAATATGGTTTGCATAGCTGGTCATTTGTATGGTGGGAGTTCATGAAAATTGAGGTCCTACTGCACTTGCAATTACTGTAAAAATGGCCCATTTTGGAACCAGCAACCTAGAAGTGATGGGAAATAATGAGATACTGAGAATAAGTTCTAGCTCCCTGTCAAGTGTCTTTTGTGGAATCAGGATTGTGAGGCACAAAGCTAAAAGCCACTCAATGGCAGCAAAAAATGCCAATTCTGAGAGTCTACAACAATAATTTCACAATTTCAGACTTAATAGTCTAAGACTGTGATATGTTAATTTAGGTAGCATATAAAACTCACAATTTAACTTGGGTAAAACTGAAAGCTGGCAAATATATTTACTTAGGGCCTGATTCAGCTACCTTTAATCAGACTGAGAAACATTTATAATAGTAGTCCTGATGATTTAAAGAATTGGAGGATCACATATTTGTAATGCTTTTGTATTAAGAAAGTGAATCTTATTCAATCATCATATAAAATAATTAAATAGAATCTTAGCAATAACATCACAGGATCTTAGTGAATGAACAGAACTAACACCTACGTCTTGCATCATTTTTGATGCAATTAACAGGCAATAAAAAGGAATTATAAAGATGTTATGAAAATAACAATTTCTGCCCTAATTTATTTTCAAATTCCACTATTGATAGATTTAAGGAGAGAATTTTATCCAATACAAATGTAAATATATGAACAAACACATGGCAGACAAAACTGAGTTTATATTCAAATTAATTTAATGCAAGATAAGAAAATTTCTATCGTAAATACTTTTATTTGTGATTTAGGATCATGGTTTTAGAATAGAGGTATCATGTAGCATTATTTTAATTTATTTGAATTGGAATCTATTTTTTCACTTATCCTATTTTGGTTTTTCAGTATACCCCTGAGAAAGAAACTGACATATTAAAAAGTGAGATATCATTCAAGAAACCTGACCTGATTCAGATCAAAACTAACTGGAACGATGCTGCTGCTACAGACATGTTGAATGGTCTAAAAGAAAAAATACCTAAAATGACTAAGGCACTTTACACCAGTATTAACAAGTACCACCATGAGCATACAGGGATGGAAATTAGTGATGCCACCCAAAAGCTGAAGAACATCATGCAAAATGAAGCTGAAAAAGCATATCGATTAACCACAAGAAAAATAGATGAGATCGATCTTCACCTTCGCAACACTGCCTTCCAGGCCACTGGGAAATACCAAGAGATGACAGTCAAAGCTAAACAGTTATATCAAGAAGCAGCAGATCAAGCAGTCCAAATTGACTACCAACAAATAAGGGCAAAGATTTTTGATGCTACAATGAATTTACTAAGGGAATACCAGAAGAGGATAAAGCACCTAATAGACTCAGCCATCGAATTCCTGAAGATCACAAAATTCCGGTTTCCTGGACTAGCTGAAAAGCACACTGGTGAAGAACTATATGTAATGGCTACCGAGGAGACAGCAAAAGCTACTGATGCATTGATTTCAAAAATACAAGAGTATTTTGATGCTTTGATTGCTTTTGTCAATGAGATAGAATTTAAAGTTCCTGCTTCTGACAGAATTCTTAAAGGTAGTGAAGTGCTTGATCAAATTAAAGAAATGCTAAAACGTTTGCAGAATAATGCCAGACAGATATTTGCTACTCTTCAGGAGGCTGACTTTGCAGAAAAGCTTAAGCAACTGAAACAATTAGTGCAGCAAGTTTTCCAAAAAGTAGAGGAAATTATTAGAAACTTGCAATCAAAAAACTTTGAAGAGATTAAAGACCAAGCACAACAGATGTACAATGATGCCATCAATTCAGACTATGCAGAAAAAATGAGCTTCCTGGCAGAGAATATTAAAACGTATCTTTCCCAGTTAAAAGATTTTAGCAAGCAGACATGTAATGAGATTTCAGAGAAACTACATCAGATTCTTCTATATGTGAAAGCACTGCGGGAGGAATATTTTGATCCAAGTTTAGTTGGGTGGTCAGTCAAATACTATGAAGTGGAAGACAAGGTGCTAGACTGGTTAAAGAATTTAATAGATGCCCTCATGGACTGGCATGCCAAGTACATTGGAGATACTGCTGACTTAGTTTCACGTCTGACAGATCAAATAAAGGAATTTGTGGAAAACCATGGACAGAGGTATTATGATCTGGTGACTGATGCAGATGGAAAAGGAAGACAGAAAGCCATTGAGCTCTCTTCTGCTGCTCAGGAAAAGATCCGATATTGGTCTGAAACTGCTAAAAAGAATTCTGCCGAATATAACAAACTAGTTAAAGTGAAAATTCAGGGTGCCCATAACCAACTCAGCCAAGCCTATGAAAGGCTAATTAGTGCAACGCAAAAGTTAATTGACCTGACTATAGAAAATTACTCTACATTCCTGCAGTACATCACAGAGCTTCTCCATCAACTTGAGAAAATGACAACTGATACTATAAGGCCATACATAGCTGTTCGTCAAGGAGAGCTTAGACTAGACATACCTATACCATTTGACTTGCTATCAATTTATCAAATGCCCCAATTAAGTGAGGAGGCATTCCAAAAAAAATTGGAAATAACACGCATGTTGATTCAGAAAGGCATTGACCAAGGCTCCAAGACATGGATAGAATTGCAAACATTTATTGACCAGCAGCTTGCTGTTGACCAACTGAATATTCAGCAGATTATGGAAAATATACAGAAGCGCATAAAAACCTGAATGGACATGTAGAAGAGCAAAAATCAAAAGTTTATACCACACTGTATTTAAAAGATGACAGCAATCCTCATACTGGAACTTCAAAAAGAGAGTCTCTGAGTTTGTACTTATAAATGAAACTAAATAATCTACAGCAGGTTATTTTAATGTGCTTCAAAGGCCAATAAATGAATTCTTTATTACATTCTTGTGTTATTCATTATAACCCATTTTACTTGGGTCATGAGCCTGATCCATTAGGAACAACAGAAGTCTTTACGTTGACTTCACTGTGTGTTGGGACCAAGTCAGTAGTGTACAGTTAATTTTGTAAATAGTCACAAAAGCTAGGGTTTCAAAACTAGGTCAGATTTATAAGCCTGTTAAAAAGAGTAACTTGAAAATGCAATTATTACAAAGTGCAGAAATTAACCCCAAAATATCCTTATAATTATCTGGGAGAAGAAAAAGAAGATGAATCCATGCATTGCAAACAAGCAAGAGAAGAAAATAAATAAATTTTAGGAATAAAATTGATAAGGAAAAACTCACATTTTAAGAAAAGTCAGATAGTTTTCTTCCACTAAATGACAAATATAAATAAAAAATCTTTATTAAAACAAGCAATAAACAATACATATATCTAGCAGTATTATTTAGAAAAATATACCATGGATTTTAAGAAAAAATATGATATTGTTCTGAGCTAATTTTTTGCCACAGATATTTAGGGATCATTCTGATTTTTCCATGCTGCAATGTTTTAGGATTTTTCATCAAATTCTGTGACTGTTTTAGTCTTCACAAGTTTTACAGCCAATATTGATCACCATAGGAGTCAAAGGAAGGATTTTTTTTTTATTACTTCCTATGGCCTTGGGGTCAGACTTTCATATGAAATAAATGCCAAAATATGAAATTTCAACTAAAACATTGGAGTCTTCACTCAAAAATATTTTCATTTCTAAAAGGAAAATGTGTGGACATAATTTTTTCAGGCTTATATACAGCTGTTAGAATACTATGTCGATACTCCTTGCACAAAGGGCTGGAAAGGCTGAAATACTGGGCTTTTTACTCCTTGTTGCCTCATTCAAAATAAACTCTTTAAAAATGTCACTAGAAATTTTGTGAGCATGTTTATTTTGGTGTAGTGGGTTTACCCTGGTTTTTTTTCTATATTTATGGATGGGAATGGGGTGCTTTCATATAAGGCTTTGTATTGCTCACCTTTCTCATGTGCCTCTACACCACCATGATCTGGGTGCTTTTGGAGGCAGGTTTCATTCCGTAGTGTAATTGTGGTTTAAGCCATTGTCAGAGGAATGCCACCATTAGAGGGAATCAGAAGGTCAAGACTAACCTAAAAAAGCAAAGTCAGCTAATCAATCGAGTGCATACATCTATCCAGAAAAAAAAAAACTCCAGTCATCTGAAAAAGTGGGCTGTGCCCACAAAAGCTCATTATACCATTTACATGTTTTGTTAGTCTATACAGTGCTACCAGGCTATTTGTTGTTTTTTAAATTTATCCTGTACAGACTAACTCAGCTACCGCCTGAAGCATCTATCTAGTTGTTAGGAGGGAAGATTGGCCCTTGAAACGTAAAACTACCACAGCTGTGTCCACAGATCCACTGTTCCCAGGGATCATGAGAAGTAATGCAACTAAAGAGTTGGCTTGTGAGCAGTAAATGGAGCTCTTGCTAACTAAGCCAGGATCCAGACACCACCATAATTCCCTCCCTTCTTGAGAATTGGGAAGAACACTGTAAAGATGCCCTTTGCATAACATCTACTGAGTGCTTGAGTGGAAGAAGACTGATTCAGTCTTCTGACCCAAGCACAAGAAGCCTTTCTAAATTCATTTGTAAGGTATATTAAGTCCGTGGGTCATTGGAACTTTATTTGAGCTCAAATACCTAGCGCATCACACTGCCCCCCAAAAAATGCATGATGCTAAACAGATTTGTAAAAACACATCCTTAACCTTGCTGCTTTCACAACAAAGACAAACAACAAGAAAAATACCATCAGTATCAGGTGTAGGGGCTGGGGGTGGGTGGAAGAGATTTAAACATTTGATCTTTTCCTTTTCATTTTCTTTCCTCTTTCTTCATTATGCCTATTTATTTCTGTATCTTGGGAAGAATAACTGTTCTATAGAAGGCCTAATATGGCAGGGATGGGTAAACTGAATAATACATTTGCCAACTAGCATAAATACTGGCTGTATTTGGAAAGTTTCCTAAGAGCAAACACAATACACATCAAATGTACTGAGAAGTTAGAGGGTGATTTCCAGCTCTCATAACAGCACTGCTGACAATTTATTAAAATTCTCAATTATGTAATCTCTGTGGTAGCCATTTTGCAATCATTCTATGGTTGACTAAAGGAGTTTATCACTACAATAATAAATATTGTCAGATTTCCACATCAGAAAGAAAACACTTGAAACATTTTTATAAAATCTCCATACACAAAGGCTGTGTCTACATTGGCATCCCTTTCCAGAAAAGGGATGCTAATGAGACACTTCGGAATTGCAAATCCGCGGGATATTTAAATCCCCCGCGGCATTTGCATTTACATGGCTGCCGCTTTTTTCCGGCTCGGGGTTTTTGCCGGAGAAAAGCGCCAGTGTAGACGCGATTTTCTGGAAAATAAGCCCTTGAAAGTAGGAATAAGGGATTTTCCGGAAAAGGGCTTATTTTCCGGAAAATCGTGTCTACACTGGTGCTTTTCTCCGGCAAAAACCCCAAGCTGGAAAAAAGCGGCAGCCATGTAAATGCAAATGCCGCGGGGGATATTTAAATCCCCCGCGGATTTGTAATTCCGAAGTGTCTCATTAGCATCCCCTTTCCGGAAAGGGATGCCAATGTAGACACAGCCTTTGTGTATGTATATAAAAATTCACCAATTTTTCCATACAACATGTTACCAACTGAAGATAAATTTAAATTCTCTGGCTTGTTTTTCATTCACTTGTTTTTTAGATTGTGACAGATTTTACTCTTAATTTTGGACTAAGTCCCAGTTATTAAAATTATAGTACTATTTGCTCCATTTATGAAATTTAGCAACATAAACTGTTGAAATATTAGTAGTCCCATCCTGTCCTCTTTTTGAGTCTAGCTTGAATTCTGAGAAATTAGATATTTCATTAAATAGAATTGGGTGGGAGATACATATAAGGAATGAACAGCTATCTCGGACTCAATTACGTTGTTTCTTTTTGCCTATAGTTTTTATCATCTCAATTCTCATAAATGCTGAAGGGGCTTTGCTTTATAATTCACAACAAGTATTGGACATAGAGCAGAGTTGGTTGTAAAAGTTTAATTAAATAAAATATTTTAAGAAGAATTTCAGAGAACAATATGCCCCGCTCTCAAACAAGTCATCGTAGAATCAGGGCCGTAACAAGGGTGAGGGGAGTGAGGCACTTGCCTCAGATGCACAGCTGAGGGGGCACAGTCTTGCAGCTGTGTGCCACATCCGGGGTTTCAGGAAGTGCATGGGCTGCACTTCCCCTCCCCAAACATCCAGCACACTGCTTGAAAAGCTGGGTCTGTGGCATGCCGGCTATTTCCTTCCCCCTGCATGGGTGAGGGGGAGTGGGAGTGGAAGTCCCAGGACTGCCAGCTCCAACTGCTCAGGAAGCACGCAGCTGTCATGGGGAGAGAGGAGTAGGGCATGCACTGATTTAGCAGTTGGAGCTGGTGCAGTCCCAGGACTCCCATTCCCCTCTCCCCAGGCAGACAACAGGGGAAGGAAGTCGCTGGCACGCCACAGACTTGGCTGTTCAGGAAACACACCGGCTATTTGAGGGAGGGGGAAGCAGCGCACATGCTTCCTGAGACCCCAGACCTGGCACGCAGGTACTGGCCCCACCTGTCCCTGTTCCCTCCCTCTGGATAGACCGCCCCCCCCATGAGTATCCTGCCCCTGCCAGCACCCTGTCCCCTGCCCCAACCAGCACCCTGCCACCTATCCAGCACCGACCAGCACCCTGTCCTCTGCCCCAGGACCCACCAGCACCTGCCACCTGCCCCAGCACCCACCAGCACCTTGCCCCAGCACCCTGCCCCAGCACACTATCCACAGCTCCAGCACCACCATCACCCTGCCACAGCACCTGTCCCCTGCCCCCACCAGCACAGTTGGGACAAGATTAGTGAGGCTTGGGGGGATTTGGAGGGGTTGTTTTTTTGCATTTCACTTGTGTGGTCTCAACTCATTTTTCTGTGCATCAGTGACCCCTGATTCAAAACAGGTTCCCCGCCCCCTCATATTTTTGGCATAATATTTTATTTAAAAATGAAGCCTGGCCAAAAAGCCCCCAATTGGGGCCAAGCCCCCATCTGGCCGCAGCATCATAACACTCCTGCACACACACCCCAGACCCCAAATCTGAGCCTATCATACACTGGAACCCCCTGTCCTGAGCCTCTCGCATCCCCAAACTCCTGCACCCCCACATCCTCAGTCTTCTGCCAGAACACTCCTGCACCATCCACACACTGCAAATCTGTGTCCAGAGCCCATCATACTCCCTGCCCTGAGCCCCTCACATACCCAACCTAAACTCCTGCACCCTCACATCCACAATCCTGTGGCTTGCTCAGCACCCCAAACTTCCACCTGAGCCCAACACTTCTCAGCCTGGAGCCTCCTCCCCGAGCCAGCATCCCCTTCTCCACCTCTTCCTGCATCCAAATTACCTCCCAGAGCTTGCACCTCTCACCGCTTCCCACACCCAAATCCCTCATTCCCACCCCAGAGCTCGCACCTCCTGTCTCAACCTAGTGAGAGTATATAAAGGGCTGGGGGTAGCAAGTGATGGAGAGGAGGGGAACAAAGCGGATGGGGCCTCAAGGAAGGGGTGGGATACATCTTGGCTTGTCCTGACATTTAAAAAGTGATCGTGGGTGTAAAAAGGTTGGAAATCACTGTACTAAGCTATCTTTACCCGTGCCTCGTGCCACATCAGCACCCATGCCCGCACCGAGGATGGTCAACATCGACCCTGCTTAGGGGCGCTGTTGTCCAATTTCTAAAAAGATGTTTCCTTTATGAGGTCCATGGTAAAGTCAATGTGGCGATCCCTTAAACATATGTTTCCAATTTTCAAGGTAATTTTAACCAGGAATGTGAGCCATTTAAAGGCTATTGTATTTACATTTAAGAATTGAAGCAGGATTTTTTTTCGGGCGATTCTTTTGTTAAAATGGATACTGCTAATCTTCCAAAAGCAGCAGTAGATTTAAGTTTTAAATATGACAGCAATTTGAATGCCTCGGAAATTTTGTCAAAGATTCAGAGTTTTAAACATCAGGCATTAGCGCTATTGCCAAACGTTTCATCTGCGACTAGTTTCGACACACTACAGTTAATTCATGAATATAATCTGGCCAAATCTTATCCAAATTTGGAAATCGTCCTGCTAATATTTCTCTGCTTGCCAGTGACTGTGGCTTCTTGAAAAAGAAGTTTTAGTAAACTAAAATTAATTATTGTTATTTATGTATTTTCCCTTTTTCTATGAAATAACTACTATAAACATGAGGGGGTGCAATTTTATAATCTTGCCTCAGACACAAAACTAGCTAGTTATGGCACTGCATAGAAATAACAGTGACAGGAAATGTGTGTGTTCCTAAATGAAATATTGCTGCTAGAAGCAGCACAGCAAAAGTATGCCAGAACTTTAGGCTGCTCAGTATTTACCTAAAACAGCTGTATAGATCAGTAGCTGATAGAATATATTACCATTGTCTAGCAAACAGCAATTTGTTTGGCATCAATCAATGATCAATAACTTACACAGTTTAAATTGAGAGAGAAGGTGGGTGAGGTAATATTTTTATTAAGCTACAAACGAGTATAATAAAGGTTAAAGATGAGATATTTAATTGCTCAGTAAAGGGTATGTCTAAAGGCAAAGGGAATGCCTTTGCTGACCGCTTCTGTAAACCCCGTTTCACGAGGCATAAGGGAGCGGTCGACAAAGGTGTTCCCTGTCGACCGATCCGTGTCTTGACTGCTGCACTGTGCCGATGATCAGCTGAGCCAGCACAGCACGGCAGCCATTTTTATTTTAATGAAGCTGGGGATATTTAAATCCCAGCTTCATTGACTATGTCAGGTAGTCTAATTTACATGCCTCTGTCACCAGAGGCCTGTAGTTTAGACATACCCAAAGAGACTAAATTCTATACTATTCTGCTGCTTGAAAATATATCAATCAGGTAGGAAAATGTGATGTATTAAGGGAAATTCTATGTTTGTTCTGAATATGGCACTCCTACAGGCACTCAGATTTAGTTGCATTTCACTAATACAGAACCAAATCCTGATTCGTTTAAAATGAGTAGCAAAATTTTATTGGATTTAATGGTGTTGGGATTTGGTGTATTGTGCATGTATAATTTGGTAAGCACGTTGGGATCCTATTGTATGACAAAAGTTATATTATTATACTGCCTACAACCATCTAAGGCAGGAGGTCTCACACTTTGAGTTGGGATCCCAAAATGGGTGACCACCCATTTTAATGGGTTAACAAGAGTGGTGTGGGCCCTGGACACGACCAAACCTCACCATCCAGGAATGATGCCCAAATCCCACTGTCTGGTACTAAGGTTACATGCCCCCCCACCCAGGGGAGAAGCCCTTGGACTTCAGCTTTGGCCCCACAAACAGGGGCGGCAAAGCTTGGTTGGGCTTGGTCTTCCATCTCTACTCCTAGGGTCATGTAGTATTTTTGTGGTCAAAAGGAAATCACCTTGCAAAGAGATCTGGTCCTTTGTGTGCTTTTACTCTATACTGTACAGATTTCACAGGAGAGATCAGTGTTTCTCAAATTGCGGGACCTGACCCAATAAGAAATTGCATGGGGGAAGTCCTAAGATTATTTTTGGAGGGTATTGTCAGCCTTACTTCTGAGCTGCCTTCAGAGCTGGATAGCTGGAGAGCAGTGGCTGTTGGCCGGGTGCCCAGCTCTGAAAGCAGCACTCTACCAGCAGCACAGGCATAAGAGTGACAATACAATACCATGTCATCCTTATTTCTGGGCTGCTACCTTCAGAACTGGATAGCCTGGGAGTGGTAGCTGCTGCTGAAAGCCCTGTGCTGCAGGAAGCAGCACAGAAGGAAAGGTGGCAATACCATACAATGCCATCCTTATTTCTGTGTTGCTGTGGGTAGTGGCTGCTCTTAGTGCCGAAATCCTGGCCAGCAGCCACCTCTCTCCAGCTGCTCCACTCTGAAGGCAGAGCCACTCTTAGTAGCAACAGAAAAGTAAGGGTATCAGCACCCACAATACTAAGCTTATGATTTGCCCCCGTCCACCATCTCAGGACCACTACAATTAAAAGCCCATGAAATTTCAGATTTAAATAGCTGAAACCATGACATTTATGGATTTTTAAAAATCCTGTAACCAAATGAAAATGAAATTGACCAAAGTGGACCTTGAATTTCATAGGACCCTAAATATAGGCATTGATTCCACCCTCGGCCACATGGTTGCAAGTATTGTTGATCTCAACATTTCAACCAGTGTTTCGAATGACATTCCTGCAACCTCCTCATTGTATTGTACTGCTGCGAACACTTCTGTGAAGCACACATATACTACCCTTCCCTTAAAGAAACATCACCCATGTACATGTGTAACCCACACACCTAGGGAACGTCTAGACTACATGTCTCTGTTGATGGAGCCATGTAGATTAGGGTTGTAGGCAAAGGGAAATGAAGCGGCGATTTAAATAATCGCCGCTTCATTTAAATTAAAATGGCTTCCCCGTTATGCCTTGTGGGATGAGGTTTACCTGGGAGGTCGACAAATGCCTTTGATGTCGACTGCGGAGCATCCAGACTACAGCACTGTGCCGTCAAACAGCTGATCAACATAGCGCGGCAGCCATTTTAATTTAAATGAAGTGGCGACTATTGAAATAGTCACTTCATTTCCCATTTGCCGTGTCAACAAATCTACATGGCTTCATCGACGGAGCCATGTAGTCTAGACGTGCCCCTAGTGTGGTTCATTGTCCCATGCAGTGGCATTTAGACCACAGCAACAGATAAGAACAAGAGACCTCTACAGCACGGGTTGAAAGCCAGCTGACTTTTAGCTCAAAGGGTAGAGACTCCTATTCTAAGTTCCAGAGGTCCCAGATTTAAATCTGCCCAGTGATGGTTACACATGCTCACAGAAACCAACTCTCAGAACCTCTATGGTACAAGCATTGCAAAACAAAGAAATTACAGGTTTAAACGACTGCAACTTTTCAGTTTAGAAAAGAGGAGACTGAGGGGGGATATGATAGAGGTCTATAAAATCATGAGTGGTGTGGAGAGGGCCAATAAAGAAAAGTTATTTATTAGTTCCCATAATAGAAGAACTAGAGGACACCAAATGAAATTAATGGGTAGCAGGTTTAAAACTAATAAAAGAAAGTTCTTCTTCACACAGCGTGTAGTCAACCTGTGGAACTCCTTGCCAGAGGAGGCTGTGAAGGCTAGGACTATAACAGAGTTTAAAGAGAACCTAGATAATTTCATGGAGGTTAGGTCCATAAAAGGCTATTAGCCAAGGGATAGAAATGGTATCCCTGACCTCTGTTTGTCAGAGGCTGGAGAAGTATGGTAGGAGACAAATCGCTTGATCACTGTCTTCGGTCCACCCTCTCTGGGGCACCTGGTGCTGGCCACTGTCGGCAGACAGGCTACTGGGCTAGATGGACCTTTGGTCTGACCCAGTACGGACGTTCTTATGTTCTTATGTATATAATATTACTGGTTCCTGTACACCTCCATTCACTCTACTCCGCAGGGTTTGTAATAATCACTTGTCAAGCTATAAATTAATCTGGGTCCAGTGCCTGCAGAGGCACACCTTGCATAAACAGGGCTGCATTAAAGCAGTTCAGTATTATAGGGCACACCACAACGCAGGATATCTCGCAAGTCCATCCTCATGCCCTGCTTTGACCTGGATAGATAGACATACCTTTTTCTTCCTGCCCAAAGAAGCAGGAGAGGCAGCAGGCAGCACTTCAGTACTTACCCCAGCAGCTCGTGAGTTGGGGTGGGTTAAGCCAGACTTCCTATGTTCTTCAACTGCTATCCCATAGTACATGCAGGAATTGGAAAGGTGATCTAGTGGCATGGGCATTGAACTAATCATAAGGGGCTATAGAATTCAGCCACAATCTTACTGTACAACCATGGGCAAGCCACTTCTAACCTTTGCTTCAAGTCCTTATCTGTAACATGGAGGTAATGCTTCCCTTCCTCAAAGGGCTGTCCTGAAAATAACAGCTGTGAAATGCTCAGCTATGTTGGTGTTGAAGGCCTGAAAAATAGATGGAGACACTGTATGGACAAGAAATCAATAATTATACCAATTTATCTGTTCATTGCTCTGGTAACTTGCACTAGGTTTCATAGGCTAAGTCAGTCAGAAACTCTCTATTTAACCCCATCCCCCCATCACACATGCCAGGCATACAGTATAAAAAAGCTCACACCGATAAATGATCCGAGGAATGGCCTAAACAGCTGCTAGGAGTTAATTTATATTGTGGTTTTTCCATATGCTTTTAACTTTGGAAATAATCCGCCACCCATTTCACTTTTTGGCTAAAGCATAATGCACCTTTGTAAAGTCACCATTCTGTCTAATAGAGATGTTTCTTTTTAGTACTTGGATTTTTCCCCCCCTAGAAATAACAAACAGCTATCTCATTTACCCTCCACAAAATGCTGGCCACTCACTGTGTGTAACTAAGCCCCATTTCATCTGGCTTAATGTTTAGCATGGCATGCAAACTAGTAGATTACGGGGCGGGGGGGAACCCAGATGATTTATTTAAGAAGAGGTTTTATGCCATAAAAAAGCAAAGTAATTGCAAAAAGAATCTGTGTACAATGTAAAAGCACAGCCTGTGATTGACTCAAAATAGTCCTGCAGTACATATTGGTACTAAGCTCAACTGCTTCACCTCCTCTCCCTTTTTCTCCTTTCCTTTGTGTCTTGACCCCCATCTTGAGAACTCTCCTCTAGGGCTATTTTTCACTGCAGGTACCCTACCTCTGGAATGCACAGTTCCCACTTTCTACAACCACACAGAACCAGCAAACTCTGATGTTCACCATGGAATAGATTGTATGTGAGATGCACAGTTCGTTTTGCTCAGCATTTCTATTTGTCAGCATTTGTCAGCATTTCTATTAACCCAGACCACAATGTTTTTCACAGGGGACAATGAGGGCTTGGAATGTAGTGACAAAAAGATAGATCATGCAGTATTTTGGCACACCAGGGCTGAGTTCAGGCGATTTTTCCCATCCTCTCTTCCCTAAACTTACACAGCATCCACCACCTCCTTCTTTCAACTCCTACAGGGATTCCAGGCCTTGAGCATTAGTTATTTGGGGGACAATCCTGTAATCTGAGGATGTTCAGCATCATTCAGGAATATTTTGGGGATTGTAATTATGTGACAGGGAGAAGAATGTTTGGATAATGTGTGGAGTGACAAAGCCAAAAGCATGCAAATGCATTTAGGCGTTTGCTGTTGGTGTTAATTAGCTGGAGTTTGGGAATTAATGGTTTCACAAGGATATTTGGCATGGAAGTTATATTTATTTGGGGTGGAGAGCAAACTAAATCTTGTCTCATATATACAGGCAACCAAATTCTGTGTATCTGGAAGAGTTTTTCCAAGCAAGACAAATAAATAGCTACATAAGAACATAAGAATGGCCTTACTGGGTCAGACCAAAGGTCCATCTAGCCCAGTAGCCTGTCTGCCAACAGTGGCCAGCACCAGGTGCCCCGGAGAGGGTGGACCGAAGACAGTGATCAAGTGATTCGTCTCCTGCCATCCCTCTCCAGCCTCTGACAAACAGAGGCCAAGGACACCATTTTATCCCCTGGCTAATAGCCTTTTATGGACCTAACCTCTATGGGTATGTCTACACTACCCTCCTAATTCGAACTAGGAGGGTAATGTAGGCATACCGCACTTGCAAACGAAGCCCGGGATTTGAATTTCCCGGGCTTCATTTGCATAAGCCAGGCGCCACCATTTTTAAATCCCAGCTAGTTCAAACCCCGTGCCGTGCGGCTACACGCGGCACGGAGTAGCTAGTTCAGATTAGGCTTCTAATCCAAACTAGCTACTCCGTGCCGTGTGTAGCCGCACGGCACGGGGTTTGAACTAGCCGACGCCTGGCTTATGCAAATGAAGCCCGGGAAATTCAAATCCCGGGCTTCGTTTGCAAGTGCGGTATGCCTACATTACCCCGCTAGTTCGAACTAGCGGGGTAGAGTAGACATACCCTATGAAATTATCTAGCTTCTCTTTAAACTCTATTATAGTCCTAGCTATGCTGGGACAGAAAAACTGCCCAACTGTTCAATAGCCTGGCCTCAAACCTTGGTCTTGGTTGCATTGAAGGAGAACAAAGCAGCCAGAATACCACTCTAAAAAAGCATCCCAGGAATTCTCTGCGACAAGGCAATCCCTGGGTACCACAGAGCTGGTATAGCCACCTCTGTCCTACTTGTTTTTCTGCTCTTTGACATGGGAATTACAGGAGCTCATGGTGTTCTGCTGGATGCTCACCCACCACTGCCCCTGGATGCAGATGGCACAATTTAGAGGAGTCCTAAGGTTGCTCTCAGAATCTAAGTTATACCAGAGGCAGTTGTAGCACTGGCTGGCCAGTATCCGGGAAGTAAAAATGTGGTGTAAATGTGCATCCCTGTCCCAGCTTCCTCAGTTATGTCAAAAGCTATCTTAACACAGCTGAGAGCTGAGCTGTGTCTGAGAGTGGCTTACAGCTGATCAATTTTTCATAAATTCCTCCTGACTCATGCCAGTAATCAGGCCTGAAGCATGATCAGAGGTGTTCCTTGACACCTAGATGCTATATATCATTGGCATTATTAAATTATTGTTTGCATCTAACTGCATCTCTCTTCAGCTTGACGTGTTTTCAAAAGATCATAGACCCTCCCCCATCCCCACTCTAAGGCTGTGTCTAGACTACATGGCTCCATCGACGGAGTCACGTAGATAAGGGTTGTAGGCAAAGGGAAATGAAGCCACGATTTAAATAATTGCCGCTTCATTTAAATTTACATGGCTGCCGCACTGAGCTGACAAACAGCTGATCAACTGTTTGTCGGCTCAGCGCGCTAGTCTGGACGCTCCCCTGCCAACATCAAAGCCCTTTGTTGGCAGCCCCGTTATTCCTCGTGGGATGAGGTTTACCAGGGCTGCCGACAAAGGGCTTTGATGTCGGCAGGGGAGCGTCCAGACTAGCGCGCTGAGCCGACAAACAGCTGATCAGCTGTTTGTCGGCTCAGCGCGGCAGCCATGTAAATTTAAATGAAGCGGCGATTATTTAAATCGCCGCTTCATTTCCCTTTGCCCAATAAACAAATCTACATGGCTCCATCGATGGAGCCATGTAGTGTAGACGTACCCTTATTGAAAAGCATGAAAAAATGACCATCATAAAATGACTTTTATGGGCACAGATTGGCTCCGACATCACTGTAATTTATCTTCAACACACGTAGTAAACTGCTTTTGGGGAAAGGAATGCTCCATAAATGTGATCTTTTGTTTTGACATTATGCATTCCCTACTTTCAACTAGATGCTTTTGAATGATTAATCTGAGAATGTTGCTCTTGCAGTCAACCAGATAAAACATCTTTGGAAGGAGGAGAGGGGGGGGTGTCTACAATTATTTGGCAAAAGCAGTATCGATACTTTATGAAATTGTGCCTTTGCTTTGAAAATAAACACATACACTTGGCTCAAAAAGAGAGTTCATAACATTTGTTTCCATTATTAAAATAATTAGAGTAAGACTTCACCTAAATGTATTAATGACTAAAAGCTGTTAGACATTTCAACTGGTCACCATATATAAGTTATCCTTCACTGACAGTTATTACACAGGGCTAGCAGAGTCAACCACAGTTTTCATGTTCATTTACTACAGGTATCTGTGATATCTTGCAAATGAGCAAGTGCAAACAGGTATATTAAAAAAGAAAGAAAACGGAACACTGTTTTCTAAAGCACTCAACATTTGCCAGTTAATCCGATCACTGAACATACATTCTAAAGAGTTTTCAGCTAGCTGTATCTTTCCTTGTGCTGCAGGTCAGAGCATACATCACTTCAAATTCCACCCTGAAAGGAAGTGGTCTCTGAGGCATAAGAGAAGTGAGAGTTTCCCAAAATTCTACCCTTTAACTATGCCATTGATAAAGCTGTGGAGGGAGATCTCAGATGCACCATTCCTATATCCATCAGTTAGTTTCTTCTTCAGTGATTTTGTGCTTCCTGTGTGCTTGCCCTGTCCATCACAGAGCTAATCAGACCTTTACTAAATATAACAGAGAGTAATGCATTCTATCTAATGAAGGATGAACTGTGGAAGACATAATAAGAATTGATCTTACTCTTTCCCAACACTTGAACTAAATTCAAAATATATTTTGCAAAACATCGCTCCAAACCTTAGCTAACTTTTTTTGGATGTGGGCATGGATGGAAGTTGCCAGATTAATAAATAAATACATAATATGTATTCCAGTGACACCTCAAGGCTCCAAACAAGATAAGAGTCAGTAGCAAGATGTCTCAGAGGCTACGTCTAGACCACATTTTTTTTTTCGGAAGGAGATATGCGAATTTGGTGCTAATTTGTATATCTTCTGATCGCTTTTTCAAAAGCGGGTCTTTTGAAAGCGAAAATAGTCTGGACATGTTTTTTTTTTTTTAAAAAAAAGTTCAAACAACCCACTCTTCCTAAAAAAATATTTACGCAATTTTTCAAAAAAGGTTTTTTTTTCCGAACCCCCCCCCCCCCCCGCATCCAGACTACTTTCACTTTCGAAAGACCCGCTTTCGAAAAAGCGATTGCAAGAAGATATGCAAATTAGCACCGAATTTGCATCTCGGAAAAAAAACATAGTCCAGACATGTCCTCTGAATCTGGTATTAGAGCTAGCTCCCTACCTCGGTTCCCTATTTGTACTAGTCATTGACTAGCTCCCAGGTCTCTCAAGAGATGTAGCCCTCTGTCTAAATCCAAAAGTCCTTGCATTCTGAAGTTTAACTTAAAGTTTAACATGAGCCCAAAACCAAATCTCACCCCAAAGGCACTTTCACTAGGCAAAGCGCTTCCTCTGTAGGTTTCCCTTTGTCACCAAATCTTTGGCCCTTCTTCTGGGCTTTAATCAGTCCTTTCTTTACCTCATATGCCTGGGTCAGTGTATTCCCTCAAAGGGTGGCAGTGGGAGAACGTCTACTATGGGTACCATAAACAACTGGGAAGCAGTGCAGGAAAGGCTATTCTTGTAATTTAACTGGAAAATTGTACAAGCTACACATGAGAGTAAAAGAGTATTTTGACATTTCCAGGTTGGTTTCTAAAGCAAAAGAGATTTGGATAAGTCCACAAGCTTACTGATATTAAGTAAAAATGACCTAAAGCTCTTAAGTGATTCTGAAGCCCATTGAACAGCTTAGGCACCTTTGAAAATGTCATCTGCCTAACAGAACTGAAACCCAAATGCTGAATCACTTCACGTTGGACTATCTCCAATAGCAAGTGTGAGCCCCACTGTCTGAGGAACTAGACTGCAAACATCTTAGGTAACACAGAGGCACAGGTGTTGATTCCATGGGTGCTCATTCATCCTCCCTGTTGAAGGAAAAGGTCCAGGTAGGGATCAACACATTTTGGAAGTAAATGTGTAGTTGCGCAGGTACGGTCAGAGAGAGGGCTTTGGATTCTTTGACCATGGGATGCTGTTCCAGGCACAAGGATTCCTAGGAAGAGCTGAGATCCACCTAACGAGGGGAAGGAAGAGCATCTTCACAGGCAGGCTTGCAAACCTAATGAGGAGGGTTTTAAACTAGGTTCATCAGGGGATGGTGATCTAAGCTCTGTAAGGTAAGTGGGGGAGTGGGATACTGGGAAGGAATACAAGGGAGAAGGGACAACAGAGGAGGCCCCCCAATTCATACAGAGCAGGTAGGACAATCAGCTAGTTAACTAAGGTGTCTTTACATGAACGAAAGAAGTCTGTGAACAAACAGGAAAAATTATAAGTCCTGACAAAAAGAACTATGATTTGATTGGAATAATGGAGACTTGGTGGGCTGACTCACATGACTGGAGCACTGTCATGGGAGAGTATAAACTGTTCAGGAAGGACAGGAGGGGGAGAAAAGGTGGAGGAATTGCACTGTATGTAAGAGAGCAGTATGATTGCACAGACCTCCAGTATAAAGTGAGAGAAAAGCCTCTTGAGAGTCTTTGGGTGAAATTTAGAGGCAGGAGCAACGGGAGTGATCTCATGGTTGGTGTCTGCTATAGATCAGCAGATCAGGTGGATGAGATAGATGGGGCTTTCTTCGGACCACTAACAGAAGCTTCCAGCTCACAGTCCCTAGTTCTCATCGGGGCCTTTAATCACCCTGAATCTGTTGGGAGACTAATATAGCAGTACACAGATAATCCAGGAAGTTTTTGGAGAATGTTAGGGACAATTTCCTGGTACAAGTAGTGAAGGAACCAGCCAGGGGCTATGCTCTGCTTGACCTGCTGCTCACAAACAGAGAGGAATTAGGAGGGGAAGTAGATGTAGGTGGAAACCTGGGAAGCACTATTTAGAAAAGTTGGACATACACAATTCCATGGAGGCAGATCTAATGCATCTGAGGGTGCTGAGGGAGTTGGCAGATGTCATTGCAGAGCCATTGGCCATTATCTTTGAAAATGTATAGCAATCATGGGAGGCCCTGGACTATTGGAAAAAGGCAAATTTAGTGCCCATCTTTAAAAAAGAGAAGGAGGACAATCCAGGGAACTACAGATCAGTCAGCCTCCCAAGAAAAATCATGAGGGGGATCCTCAAGGAATCCATTTTGAAGAATTTGGAAGAGAGGAAAGTGATCAGGAATAGTCAATATGGATTCACCAAGGGTAAGTCATGCCTGACCAACCTGATTCCCTTCTATGACAAGATAAATGACTCTGTGGACACGGGGAAGGCAGTGGACGTGATGTACCTTGACTTTAGTAAAGCTTTTGATACAGTCCTCCACAGTATTCTTGCCAACAAGTTAAAGGAAAAATGGACTGGATAAAAGGACTGTAAGATGGATAGAAAGCTGGCTAGATTGTCAGGCTTAACAATGGCTGATCAATGGCTTAATGTCTGGTTGGCGGTTGATATCAAGCAGAGTGCCTCTAGGATCGGCTCTAGAGCTGGTTTTGTTCAACATCTTTATTAATGACCTGGATGAGCGGATGGATTGCACCCTCAGCAAGCTTGCAAATGACACTAAGGCTACGTCTACACTGGCCACAATTTCCAGAAAAGCCATGCAAATCAGGTAAGTCAGATTTAGAGAACTGATTATTCCCCTTTATTCAGCACTGGAGAGGCCACATCTAGAGTACTGCATCCAATTCTGGGTCCACATTACAGGAAAGATATGGACATACTGGAGAAAGTCCAGCAGAGGGCAACCAAAATGATTAGGGGGCGGGAGCACATGACTTATGAGGAGAGGCTGTGGGATATGGGTTTGTTTAGTCTACAGTAAAGAAGAGTGAGAGGGGATTTGATAGAAGCCTTCAACTACCTGAAGGGAGGTTCCAAAGAGGATGGAGAGAGGCTGTTCTCAGTAGTGACGGATGGCAGAACAAGGAGCAATGGTCTCAAGTTGTAATGGGGGAGGTCTAGGTTGGATATTAGGAAAAACTATTTCACTAGGAGGGTGGTAAAGCACTGAGTTGGGTTCCTTAGGGAGGTGGTGGAATCTCCATCCCTAGAGGTTTTTAAGTCTCGGCTTGACAAAGCCCTGGCTGGGTTGATTTAGTTGGGATTGGTCCTGCTTTGGAGAGGGGGTTGGACTCGATGACCTCCTGAGGTCACTTCCAGCCCTATGAGTCTATGAACTGTATAGGACCCATGTCTTCCAGTGTGTATCACATAATCATGTGATATCCATGTGAATGAATAGAGCTGGGCAATTTTTTTTTATTTCATTGGTCACGCAGTCTAGACAATCAAAAATACTTTGGTTCAACCTGAAAAAAAAAGTCCAGTTTGGATGAAACAAAACATCTTGTTCAGTCCAAAATGCAGGCCTAGAACCAGGCAGAATTAGGAGCGAGAAGGAATAAGTTAAATAATCATTGGACATGGACATGAACTTGTGTCTCATGTCAGGTAAGTGTTTGACTGATTATGCTACAGAGTTATTCTGACTTAACTCTCTCTCAAGCTGGTTAAATGTTCAAGTCTTGTATATGTAACCCCCTCTTTCCTCCCTGGGTTACTGGAGAGCAGACCACAGTCACCTGTGTGCCTGGGCTCCTGATGTTTTTAACATAAAAGGAGATCCTGCATAACCCAGTGGTGATGTTGGATAGTTGGGGATTCCCTATCCACCCTTTTACTGTAGTCCCTTTGCTTCTAAAGGAATATAAAATGGTGGTGCCTCCACCTGGCTGGCCCCCTTGTTTCACTCTTAATGGTGTGTCTTGGGAGTCTCCAGGAATAAACTAATTCCAGTAATAATCTAGGTCTAACTTCAAAACAACAATTATAAATCATGTACATCTAACTGAATAAATTAGAATTAACACACCTGTACTCAACAACTTAAAGAAATAGGGTTTAACAGACTAAAAGTGAATACAATCAATTAAAAAGGACACAAAAATAAAGGAAACTTATTTAATTGGCATTTACACTGCCACCATTTATCCCACCCCAGAGTGTGCACTCCTCTGGATCTCAGAGTCCCAGACACTAGCATGGGAGCATCTGCAGCTGGAGTGGAGACAGCACAGTGAAGGTTCTGTGTGTGTCAGTCCAGACAGCAACAAGCTGCAAAATCCCTCTGCTGCTGGAGCAGGTCCCAACAAATGCTAGCAGCTCTGGTTCACTGGGCCGATCACTCTGCCTCTCTTTGGACCCAGAGTCAGTTTATTTTCTGTGCAGGCAGCATTTTCCAAAACAACTACAGTTAACTCACAGTACCTTCTGTCCAGGCCCTTATGTTATCAGTTACAGGCACAGCCAGGGTCTCAGTCTTTCAGGGACAATTGCCAACAGCCTCTGAAGCAGCCTGCTAGATCAAAGCCTCAACAGGCTCTCAGCAACGGGCTCTAGCTTCCAACAGCAGCTACTGGACTGGAAAAGGCTCCACACCAGCTCCTGGCTCTTCTCTCCAAATTGGAGTCCACCAATTCTCCCTGCACTGCCTGGAAGACAGCAACAGTTTCCCTCCTTTTTTCAAGGCATCATGGGAGTTGCAGTTTCTAGGGTTAGCCTGCAGCACCAAGGATCCTCCCAGTAAAAGTCAGAGGCTCCTGTAGTAAAGGGGGCCTACATATGCCAAGTGGAGCAGCTTCAATGGGAGAGACTGAGAAAACTCTCCCATCTTCCAGGGGCTTGTGCGCACTCACATTCAGATCCCTTCTCCGCATCAGGCAGATGGGGAAACAGAACCTATCTCACCCATCTCTTAGGCAAGTGTCCTAACCAATAGGCAAAACTTAAGAGGTAGGGGCCTCCTCCTCTTCTAGCCATTTTGTGAACTTAACCTGAAATTTTTCTTTATGGCTGTGAAAAGGTGATTTCCCCACATTCACTCTGCAGGGTTTAGCTTATGCCAGTGGTTCCCAAACTTTGCAGACCAGCAAACCCATTCACAAACTTTTGGTGGACCGGTAACATTTTCTTTGTATATTTATGTTCGTTATGCAAATAGTGAAAGTGCAAATATGCAAATAAAATGGTACCTATCTGCTTAGCCCCAACCCAGCCTCTTGTTCCCCAGTGCCTCACATCCTTTGACACCCACCCCTATGTTCCATGCAGTTTGACCCCACCACCACCACCACACGCTCCCCAGAGCCAAGCTGCTCCCTCTAGGGCAGTGGTTCCCAAACTTTTCAGCATCACACCTACTTTTTGATTTTTGAGAAACCCTTACACCGCCCCTCCTCCCCAATAACAGCAAAACTTCTTGAGGCAAAAAAAAAAAACCCCACGGAACTGATGGGGGCCAAAAAACAAAAATAGCAGCAAAACTTAGGGGGGCGGGATTGACAGGGGAAAGGGAGAGCTGGGTCGCCTCACCCCCCCTGGAATTTCTTCATGCCCCCCCAGCGGGGCATGCACCCCAGTTTGGGAACCCATGCTCTAGGGAGTGTGGCTATTATTGCCGCACAGGCAGGGAGAATGTGAGCTCCCTCCTCCTTCACACACCCTCCCACCCCAAGTGCATCTCCCACCCCCGTGGGTAGAAGCTAGAGGCAGAGGGAGTGCAGAACCCCAGCTGAGCTCTCACCTTACGTGGGTGGGAGGGAGAAGAAGGGATGGAGGTTCCTCCTGCTTTGCCTCCTCCTGTCGCTGCTTCAGCCTCAGCACCAGGCAAAATCAGCCACCACGGCTGCCAGAGCTGAGCTGCCGCGAACAGCAGGCTTGAGCTCTGGCAGCCACTGCAGCCAGCAGTTCCCAGACTGGCGGTTGGGCACCAGTGGTGTAGGCCAAAAGAATCAATTAACCCACTAGACACCTATTAAGGATACACAATTGTGCAGGAATCAGTGGGATCTAAAAAGCCCAAGAGTTGAAAGGAGAACAGGTTGCTGGGAAAAAGCAGACACTTGCAGGAGAGAGTGGAGAATTGCAGTCACTCACTGGGAAAAAGAAGGAGGCTTTTGGGAAGTGATTGGCCTAGGAAGAAAAGGAAAACCAGTAGTAGGAAGCAGCTCAGGCTTAGAGAAGTAAGGTCAGAGAGGAGGCCCAGACTTCTGAGTTGAGGGCTTCTGAGCTGGAACTTGACCCAGGGTGAGTGTTCCCAAGCCAATGAGTGAGAGGACCTAGGGCTATAGAGGGTTAAAACTTCCCAGGAATGGGGGGAACAGAGACAGAGACAAGGTTGGGGGGCTGAACTATGCAGAGGATGCTGGAGTTCCTGGGGCTCTGAGAGGATCTGCAATAGTTTGCAAACTGTGGACCAGGTGGGTGGGGGGGGGAGGTTGTCAGCTTTGAGTTGATCCCCAAAGTACTAGAAATCTGGTGCTGAGTGGTATGCCCCATGACATGACCAAAACTATTTGGTGAATTCTTGGCAAATTCATGAATAGCTGTGAGCCTACTGAAACTGCATTTTTTCAGTGAATAAGCTATTTGTCAGAAAATTTCACCCTGCTCCAATGCCCCGCTCTTAGGTTTAGTATTATAGTCTCTTATTTTAGGTGTGTAAAAGCTCATGTAGCTTGACAGTTTCCTATTGGCCACAAAGATATACAAGTTTTTATATAAAACATATTCAAACAATGTATAATACTTGGCAGTAACTGATAGTCATGAAATCGCTTCCACAAGTCCAGATCTACATTTTTTAGATGACTGCATATGAATACTGCCTGAGCTGGAATGAAAACTCCCACTTTCGGTCAAAACAGGCCCACGTATCTGGACTGCACATGTGAAGTAGATGGTGGTCCTGCAATAGGATATTTGGAAGAACATTACAATGGGCTTTTCAAATACAGTACTTACTACATACTGCAGTTTGCTGTCTGTGGTCAAGCTTCGGCCCTCTCTCTGGTATCTGACCCATTTCTGATTTAAGATGCATTGCTATGTTGAAACATGAGGACAAATTTAGGAGTGAATGCATTACACTACTACAATTATACGGGGAAGCACAGAGCAAAGGTCTGATCCTTGTGTAACGTAGAAGAATCTAAATAGGAAACAATTATTTTGTCCAACTGGCCATTGGCTTTCTCTTGACAGCACTGCCCCTTCCTGCCATGCTCTCAAGATCTGCCTCCAGCGATAGCGTTGCACTGCTCTCAACCTCTGTGACTGGGGTGGAGGACAAACCTAGAACCTTCTAGTCAGATTAGGTAAGCCTACCCCAAACCCATCCTTTATTCTTCACCCTGGGCTACAGTCATGAGCTTTCATAGGTAAAACTAGCTTCATCTGATGAGTTGGAGTAGAAATTACAGAATTTGGGGTATATATAACAGCAAAAGAAGTTATTTGCCAATTGTAGGGCCAGTGTTAATAAAGCTAATTAAATCAGGTTGGACATGCCTCATTCGCTCTATTTGGTGTGGAGAGGTGAATATCAAAGGCAGGGAAATTGCCTTTGTAGTGTGTTAACCAGTAAAGATGTCTAGTCAAGTCTAAGTTGATAGTATTGAACTTGTAAATCAACTCCAGTTCAGCAGCACTACCCCTCTGAGGCTACGTCTAGACTACAGGCTTCTTTTGCACAAAGCTTTCTTCGGAAGAAAACTTGTGAAAAAACTTTTTGTGAAAGGGTACGTCCACATACAAAAGTGCATCGAAAAAGCGATGAGCTTATGCGAAAGAGAGTGTCTAGACTGATAGGATGCACTCTCACATAAAAGCCCACCCGGAACCACTTCAGGCAGGGCTTTAGGTCACCAGTTGCTTCTGAGGGCTGGTGCTGGAGCCTTGCAGAGACATGCACTTAAAGGGACCCTCCTGGACAGTTATTTCTCTGCTTCTGCTGCGTGCTTGCTACCTCTTCGAGGGACAGCAAAGCTCTCACAGTGCCTGCTGTGGTTACTCTGTTCTTTTTTGGATGCCACAGCTTTTCTCTTGGTGCCATGGAGCCAGAGCTGCCCCGGGCATGCAATAGCCCCACATGGCCATGCTGCAGTTTTTGCAACAGTTTCTGCCAGCTGCCTTCCTGGTCCTGCACGACCAGGACCCCGAGCTCATTCTGGGGACCCTCTCCATGGCTCTGGCTGTTCCATTCTGGCAACTGCACCCCACTGTGGAGAGGTGTTTTTGGAGGCTCGACACCAGTTCAGACTGGTGGGACCAGCTGATTAGAGAGGGCCACCTTTTTGGAGCTATGTGCCTGGCTTGCCCCCACCCTCCGGAGACTCGACACCCACCTGCGGCCCGCCATCCTCCTGGAGAATTGGATCGCCATCGCCCTCCGGAAGCAGGCCACCCCCAAAAGCTACACGTCAGAGGACAACCAGTTTGATGTGGGGAAGTCCACCATCTGGGCCCTCCTCATAGAGGTAAGGCGCTCTCAGGCTGCAGTCCCTTCAGTGGCAGGGAGAGTGTAGCATTAGGGGGACCCTCAGAAAGGGGGGCTGGGAGAAGTGGGGCTTGTGCCATCCCACCCTCACATAGCCCTGTTGCTGGGGGCTGGCCTCATAGGAGATGGCTCCTGGGGTGTTTGGGGGAGGGCAGAAGAGGAGAGAGGGGCATGAACCTCCCAAGGGCTCAGGCACCCCCTCTCTCATTCTCTATTTTCTGTGTTTCTTTGTCTCCTTCTGCAGATTGTGAGGGCCATCAACTCCATCCTGCTGCGGAGGGTCATCTGTCTGGGAGACTTGGATGCGACTGTAGCTGGATTTGCTGCCTTGGGGTTCCCAAATTGTTGGGGAATGATTGATGGAACCCACATCCCGATCCATGCACTGGACCATCAAGCAGCCCACTATATTAACAGAAAGAGCTACTTCTCTGTGGTGCTCCAGGGCCTGATCAACCACTGGGGACACTTCACAGACATTTTTGTCGGGTGGTTGGGCAGGGCACATGATGGAACTCTAGCCTGTACAGGAAGCTGGAGGTGGGCACATTCTTCCCCCACTGTGACTTAGAAGTTGCAGACATGCAGATGCCATTGTGCATCGTGGGGGACGTGGCCTACTCCCTCATGCTGTGGCTGATGAAGACTTATACCGGCCACCTGGATCCCAGAAGAGACCAATTCAATGCCAACCTGCACGGGGCCAAGATCCAGGTGGAGTGTGCCTTTGGCCACCTCAAGGCACATTTACAGTTCCTCCTCACCTGCCTCGACATGGGACAGCACAACATCCCCAAGTTGATGGCGGCATGTTGTGTCCTCCACAACGTTTTTGAGAGGAAGAGGGAGGCTTTCCTCTTGAGGTCGGGGGAAGACACCAGCCATGAGGAGCAAGCCTTCCAGCAGCCGCAGACAGCTGCCATCTGCCAGGCCCATCAGGCTGGGGTGCGCATCCTGGAGGCCCTGAGGGAGAGGAGAACCCAGTAACTCTCCCCAGGGCCTTCTCCCTAGGGGCCTCTGCCTTGCGACCCCATCCCTTCCGCACCACAATCCCTCCCTTTCCCCTTTCCCTATCCTCTCAAGAAACACATCCGTTTGGTTTAAAACAAAATGAAGTCTGTATTGATTAAAGATTTAGAAAGGGTGAGCAATGGGAGGGGAGCTCAGAACTGGGACAGGGGCTCAGAACTGTGAGGGGAGCTCAGAACTGGGAGCGGGGTAGCTCAACGTGCCACTTCAAATGTGGGGACCTCATGGGGGTTGGGTGGGTGTGGGGAGCACAGGGGGTTGTAGAGGAGGCGGAGATGGAACAGGGTCAGGGTTGGTTGGGGCACAGGGGGAGGAGATATAGGCATCACTTGGGAAGGGAGCAGAAGCATGGCAGGGGGGCAGGTGAATGGGGAATGGGCATAGCAGGGAGGGCAGGAGGCTGGAAGCCAGGAGCAGCGGCATCAGTGGTGGCATCATGACGGCACACATGGTATCATACCGCTGCATCAATTGGTTCTGCCACTCCAAGTCAGCATGGACCTTGTGCGCCAGGGTCTTGTGGATGTCGTGCAGGACGCTGAGGTGCTGGCGCATCAGGTCTTCATGCACTCTGGCACACCTTCAGGTCCTCTGGGCTCTGGCAGGTGGCTGCAGAGGTGTGGCTTGGCTTTTAGTCCTAGCTGGTCCAGCTGTGGAGAACACACAGAGGGAGAGGCGGTCAGTCATCCCTGCAGACACTGTCACTGAGGCCGTGCCCTCCACTGTGAGCAGCGACCAACAGTCTGCGGCCCAGAGGAGGGGGATGTCCAGAGTGCCAGTCCATGTCGGGACTGCACAGCAGTCCATCTCACAGGGGCCCTGACGTGCCCAGAGAACCGTGCTACTCACTTCCCACTCCTCACCCTTGGCCCATGGACAAGCAGCCAAGAAAAATGTCCAGCCACAATGGGATCCCCTCATGGGCAGCATGGGGAAAACATTTACCCACCCGCCAAGATTTGGTGCAGCTCCCTGTAGGTGTGGGGTTCTGCCTCCGAGTGGGAGCTGTGCTCGGTGGCATGGACATATCCTTGGCAGAGCTCTTTCACTTTACTCCAGACCTGTTTCAAGGTCCAGAGTGGGTGTCTGTGCTACACTAGGGACTCGGCCATCCAGCCATAAATATCCACATTGCAGTGCTTTGCCTGGGATTCTGCAAGGCCTTCTCGCCCCACAGTTTGAGGAGGGACTGGATCTCTGGGCCTGACCAAGAGGGTGCACACCTTTTGCTCCCCCTGGGTGGGTCCTGGGACCCTTGGGGCTGCTCCCAGCGAGGGCCAGAGAGGTTGCAGGGGGCATCAGGTGTGGACATGGCTTGCAATGCCTGTGGCAGGGAGAGCTGCGTGGTCAGGGTGCTGCTCTCTGGCTGGCTTCCTGCCACAAGGCTTGTCCAGGGTGCCTGCAGCTTTAAGAGGGGCCAGGAGACAGGAACTATAGAGTTGTAATTACTTTGTATGGAGTGGCCACCGGGGCACCTGTGCTTTTTCCTGGAGGCCTCTTCCTTCGAAACAACTCCCTCTTCCACGTCCACACATGCCTTTTTGCAAAAGAGCTCTTTTGCAAAAAGTCGTCTTCTTCATAGAAAGAGGATTACCGCTGTCAGAAAAAGCCCTCTGTTCTTTTGATTTACTTGCGAAAGAACGCGACTGCAGTGTGGATGTTCTGCAAGTTTTGTTGGAAAAATGGCCGTTTTTCTGACAAAACTCTGTAGTGTAGACATACCCTCTGAGACGGTTGTATAATGGTTCATGTTACCAGGGCCCTTGGAACTTTCAGTCTTCTGGAGGTGACAGTATTGCAAAGACTGTGTTAGACTTTGGATGGAGGAAAGAAAGTATGTTATCCAGCACCCCTGGTAGAGCAGACTGGGAAGTAACACCTGCCAACAAAAAATATTGAAGCTGTTGCAATGAAGGGGTTAATCAGCACTGAAGTACTAATCAGAGTGCTGTGCTGTAGCCAATGACTTGGAAGTGAGGACATCAACTTGTTGGCATGAATAATTACTAAGATTCAATATGAGTATGATGTTTTGATATCAGGAGCAAGACAGCAGAGTAAGAGTGATGTCAAAGCTTGTCTGGTGCTCCACTGTCAGTATTAGCTATTACCACAAAATAAACTTATGCTAAGCTGACTTTTCAGGGTACGTCTAAACTACATGCCTCTGTCGGCAGAGGCATGTAGATTTGGTTTTTTGGCAAAGGCAAATGAAGCCGCGATTTAAATGATCGCGGCTTCATTTACATTTACATGGCTGCCGCGGTGAGCCGACAAACAGCTGATCAGCTGTTTGTCGGCTCGCACGCTAGTCTGGACGTTCCCCCTGTCGACATCAAAGCCCTTTGTCAGCAGCCCTGGTAAACCTCATTCCACGAGGAATAACGGGGCTGCCGACAAAGGGCTTTGATGTCGACAGGGGGAACGTCCAGACTAGCGCACGAGCCGACAAACAGCTGATCAGCTGTTTGTCGGCTCAGCGCGGCAGCCATGTAAATGTAAATGAAGCTGCGATCATTTAAATCGCGGCTTTATTTGCCTTTGCCTATGTGTCTAATCTACATGCCTCTGCCGACAGAGGCATGTAGTCTAGACACAGCCTCAGAGTCCAAAATGAAATGCTCAGTCTCCATCAGCTCAGACTCGAACCCTGCAACTCTCCATAGTCTCAGTCCTCTGTGCAGAAGAATGAGCTAGACTAATAAAAGAATAGGAACAGTGGCTGTGATGAAGCGGAGGAAAGCTCACTGACTAGAGCTGTAAGGAAATCCAGATTTTGCTCATCCCTGAGTTTTGTTTTTTGTAACTCCAACGATTTAATACAGTAAAGAAATTATCTTTAATTTCCATAATTTCAAGCAAAATGTATGTTCATTTCCCAAAAGTGCACCTTTCATATTGAATCTGAATACAATTTGAACCTCTTAAAGTGGGGGAGCACATATCTTCAGACTGAGGACACGGAAAAAAATTAAGAAAGCTTTTTTTTTCTTTTTTTTTTTTTTACAAAACCATGATTACTTTCACCTGTTTGTCCATTGCTGTGATATTTTTCATTCCATTCAAACTAACCTGGTAGCTAATGTCAAGGACTTAAGTGAGTGAAGCACTGACCAGACTCCAGTTTGGGACACAGAGGAAATTCCAGACTCCCTCTCTCCCTCCCCCCTGCAAAAACAGGAAGTGTGTAGAGTGAATGAACTAACGGACGCTCAGGTATCTAGACCAGTGTTTCTCAAACTGTGCTCCACGGAGCCCCAGGGCTTCGCGAGACATCTCCAGGGGCTCCGCGAGGTTGACAAACTGGAAACATTGATAGGTACAACACATACACTCAGTGGACCGCTGGGGCTCTGCATAAGTTTTTACACATGTAAAGGGCTCCGGAGCCCAAAAAGTTTGAGAACCGCTGATCTAGGCTATGTTGCATTTGTGAGAAATGTCAAGATTGGTGGGCGAAGGTGAAGAGGGAAAGCCCCGGCTCAGTTAATCACAAGCTAGGGAAGGACTAAGTAGCACAGAGCAGCAGACTTCTGCTGGATCAATAGTAACACTCAGCAGGATGTACCTGATGGGAAGAGAAATGCTACAAGTCACAAGGAAGTACTAGGGGGTGAGTCAACCCCTTGATGAGGAGGTTCTTCACTAGCTCACGGAAGCCCAGCTTCATCAGGAACCACGTGGTTCCCATTGGCAGCTGAACCAAAACCTTCAAGGTGTGTTGTACTGGATCCAGTAGGAGTTATGACTGGTTCAGCCAGCTCTGATTTAGAGACAGGTTTCCAGTCAAAGGAACCTGCTGCTCTCCATTTCCTTTCCCTGAATTGTGAACAAGCTAGCCCCTGCAGCAACTAATCTATCTAGTTATCTATCTGTCCTAGATTTGTGCTTATGGCTGTAGTATCAAATCACTGTCACCAGAGGATGCAGCACATAGCCAAAAGCAGCATCTAACCCTGTGAATGCAGCAGAGCTCAGCCACTGAAGAAATCAGAACCAGTTCACAAAATACTAAAGAGACAGAAACTGCAGTGAAATGCTGGGCCATGAAAACTTCTCCTGCCCAGGAACAAGTTAATATTAGTGTGTTTACTGCTTATTTTCCTGACCCACATTGTATGGAGTAACGTTGACTGGGACCCTTGGTGTAATAACTTGAGGGCCTTTGCAATAGCTTGGGTATTACCAGGAGCATTTGAATCAATTATATTCAGTCAATGACGCTATCTAAAATAATTACTTTTTAAATTAAGACTCCAAAAGACACCAAATATGTTACCAGAAGATTTGAACTACCTTTTTAATTAAAAAACCCTTTGTTTTTAATTTTGCCTATTCTGTCATTAAAGGTTGTGATCTGCCCTATGGATTTTCCAGGCAAAAGTGACTAATTTAAGGGTCATTAGCTTTCCCGTTGGAGGACACAGATACAGCCCTCAGATCAAGACTGGGCAGCAAGCACTAAATTCTTTGAAAACAAACATAATATTTATTTAGAAGTGAGATTACAACCAAAGGGGAGAGGTAGAATAAAATAAAAATAAAATAAAAGAGTATTGCAGTTACAGTTTAAAGAAAAGCTGTGCAATGAATACTCAGCATGGAATTAATTCCACTTAACTATATGGCCATATAACAATTTAATGATATAATCATTCACTTATTACTCTATGACTTATAACAGTGTAGGAATTAACCACATAACATAGTATCTATTACATATATTGCTATAGCAATTAAACATATAACAATATCTCCATTACTATTCAGTTACTTAAAGCTAAACATTTAGTACATACTGGCCTACCATATACTAACTGGGTAGAAAGATCGCACTTAAACCACAGACATCCAACTTTATTTATACCTGAAACCCATATGCTTCAGGGTTTAAATAGAAAAAAGGTTTCAACTTACAGAGGATTTTCTAAAATCCCTCTAAATAGTCTCCAGAATGATCCTCCTGCTTTGTCAGCAATTTGGGGTGGAATGCTGGGGGAGTGTGTTTCTATGCTTTGGGCAGCTCCCTGCAGTGCTGTGCTGGGTGGCTATCTTCAGTTTCTGGGGTAAAGGCATTGCTCTGGTGTCCAGTATGGAAGTCTGCTGGTTCCTACTACGTTGCTGTAGGGACCTTCTGCCAGCAGGGCACCAGGAGTGATCATTGCCAAGGCAACCCTGGAGACTTGGGGTGAGCTGCTGCTGTTATTACAATATCAAGTCTTCAGGCAGCTCTTGCAGAGTTTCCAAGCAGCTTCTCATGTGGCTTCTCTTGCGCAGGGATCTTCTCATCGGTGTTCAACCTCTTGCTGGTCTCTGTCCCTATAGAGTTTAGCTTGCCATCCATAACTCTTATACATGATTGGCCACCTCCTAACAGCCAAGCAGCTTGAAGCTGAGCTATGATATCATCACCTAGTCATATGGATTTTTTTCATGTGACTAAAGCCTCATTCACGTTCATGGGCTCAATGCTTCCCGAAGGAGTTTTCCAAACAACCTTTAGATGAACCCAAGCTTCTTTCTGTATGGATTCCCCATTGGCTTTATAGACCACAATGCATCACTAGGGATTTGCTGAAGCATTCCCCACAGGAAGTGGAATTTACCATTACATCGCAAAGCGTAAAGTTACTACATCACATGCAATGGACCCCTATGAGCTCTACAGATAGAATCTCCCTTCTATTGCATCATCCCATTTTTAAACCATTATTCATGTCGATTAAATTAAATCCTTATTCATAAAATTAACCACTATTCTGAACATGTCAACATGCCCTTACATTAGCACCACTCAATTTAAATTCAATTAAGCATATTATAATTTTGATGAAATTTAGAATTATAGAACTGGAAGGTGTCTCAAGAGGTCATCGAATCCAGTCCCCTGTTCTTACGGCAGGACCAACCAATGTCCAGATCATCCCTGATAGGTGTCTGACTAACCTGCTCTTAAATATATCCAGTGACGGCAATTTATCCCACTGTTTAACCACCCTGACAGTTAGAAGGTTTTTCCTAATGTCCAACCTAAACCTCCCTTGCTGCAGTTTAAGCCCATTGCTTCTTGTCTTATCCTCAGAGGCCAAGGAGAACCATTTTTCTCCCTCCTCCTTGTTAATACCATTTTAGATACTTGAAAACTGCTATCATGTCTCCTCTCAGTCTTCTCTTTTCTAAATTAGACAAACTCAGTTCTTTTAGTCTTCCCTCATAGGTCATTTTTTTCTAGACCTTTAGTCATTTTTGTTGCTCTTCTCTGGACTCTCTCCAATTTCTCCACATCTTCCTTGAAATATGGTGCCCAAAACTGGACACAATACTCCAAGTGAGGCCTAATCAGTGCAGAGTAGAGTCTTGCTCACAATACTCCTGTAAATGAATCCTAGAATCATGTTTGCTTTTTTTGCAACAGTGTCACATTGTTGACTCATATTTAGCTTGTGTTCCACTGTGATCCCTAAATCCCTTTCTGCAGTACTCCTTCCTAGACAATCGCTTCCCATTCTGTATGTGTGAAACTGATTGTTCTTCCTAAGAGGAATACTTTCCATTTGTTCCTATTAAACTTCATCTTGTTTACCTAAGACCATTTCTCTAGTTTGTCCAGATCATTTTGAATTTTGACCCTATCCTCCAAAGCAGTTGCAAGCCCTCCCAGCTTGGTATCATCTGCAAACTTAATAATCATACTCTCTATGCCATAATCTAAATCATTGATGAAGATATTGAACAGAACCAGTCCCAAAACCCCTGTGGAATCCCACTTATGCCCTTCCAGCATGATTATGAACCATTAATAACTACTTCCTGAGAATGACTGTTCAGACAGTTATACACTCACCTTATAGAAGCCCCATCTAGGCTGCATTTCCCTAGTTTATTGATAAAGTCATGCGAGATTGTATCAAATGCCTTACTAAAGTTTACGTATACCATGTTGACCGCTTCTCTCCTATCCACAAGGCTTGATAACCTATTAAAGAAAGCTATCAGATTGGTTTGACATGATTTGTTCTTTACAAATCCATGCTGGCTGTTACTTTATTATCATCCAGATGTTTGCAGATGGATTCCTTAATTACTCGCTCTATTATCTTCCCTGGCACAAAAGTTAAACTGACTGGTCTGTAGTTTCCTGAATTGTTGTTATTTCCCTTTTGAGAACTATATTTACCTTTTTCCCAACTTCCATGATTTTTCAAAGATGATAGCCAAAGTCTCAGACACCTCCTCTATCGGCTCCTTGAGTATTCTAGGATGCATTTCATCAGGCCCTGGTGACTTGCAGACATCTAACTTTTCTAAATAATTTTTAACTTGTTCTTTTATTTTAACTTCTAAACCTACCCCATTTCCACGAGCATTCTCTACATCAGGCATCCTGTCACCATCTATCTTCTTGACGAAAACCAAAACAAGTCATTAAGCATCTGCCATTTTCAAATTTCCGGTTATTGTTTCTCCCTTTTCACTGAGCCTACCCTATCCTTGGTCTTTCTCTTCCTCCTAACACACTTGTAGAACATCTTCTTGTTATCCTTTATGCCCCTAGCTAGATTTACCTCATTTTGTGCCTTTGCCATTCTAAGCTTGCCTCTGCATCCTATGTTATTTGCTTATATTCATCCTTTGTAATTTGACCTAGTTTCCATTTTTTATACAACTCCTTTTTGATTTTTAGATATAAGATATCTTGGTTGATTCACGGTGGTCTCCTACCATACTTTCTATCTTTTGCTCCATAGTGGAATAGTTTGCTTTTGGGCCCTTAATTATGTCCCTTTAAAAAACTGCCAACTCTCTTCAGTTGTTTTTCCTTAGTCTTGCTTCCCATGGGATCTTACCTATCAGCTCTCTGAGTTTACTAAAATCTGTCTTCCTGAAATCCATTCTCTCTATTTTGCTGTTCTCCATTCTACCATTCCCTCTATGATTTCATGATTACTTTCACTTAAGCTGCCTTCCACTTTCAAATTTTCAACCAGTTCCTCCCCGTTTGTTAACATCAAATCTAGAACAACTTCCCCTCCATAGCTTTCTCAACCTTCTGAAATAAAAAATTGTCTCCAATGCAGTCCAAGAACTTATTGGATAATCTATCTGTGCACTGGTATGTTAGTTTCCCAACAGATGTCTGGGTAGTTGCAGTACCCCATCATCACCAAATCCTGTGCTTTGGATGATTTTGTAGTTGTTTAAAAGTTTCATCCACCTCTTCTGCCTGAGTAGGTGGTCTGTAGTAGACTCCTAGCATGACATCACCCTTATTTTTTACCCCTTTTAACCTCACCCATGGACTCTCAACAAGTCTGTCTCCTATGTCCATCTGTATCTCATTTTTATATATATAAGTCCAAGTGTATTCATTTTTAATATATATAAGTCAACACCTCCTCTCTTTTTTGCCTATCCTTCCTGAGCAAGCTGTACCCTTCCATACCAATATTCTAATCATGAGCGTTATCCCACCAAGTCTCTGTGATACCAACTATGTCATAGTTGTGTTTATTTATTAGCACTTCAAGTTCTTCCTGCTTATTCCCCATCCTTCTTGCATTTGTATATAGGCATCTAAGATACGGATTTGATTTTGACCCCCAGTTCTACCTTGTTCCTCCTTTATCTCTGCCCATGCTCTTCCCATTTCTGAGCCATCTCCCAGGTCTCCATGTTTTTCACTTACATGTGGGCTTTGGTCACCTACCCCCATCAAACTTAGTTTAAAACCATCCTCACTAGGTTAGTCAGTCTGAATCCAATACTCTCTTCCCCTTCCTGAAAAGGTGAATCCCTTCCCTGCTTAGCAGTCCTCCTTCTTGGAACAACATGTTTAAACCCCTTCCTCAGGTTTTCTGCAGATTTCCAATTTACAGTTTGGTCAGGCAACTGAGGCAGAACTCTTGACACATGGGAGAGGAATTTTGTATGTTCCTCCTATGTTCCTATTTACTAGGAATCCGTCTATAGTTCCACTAACTCCTTTCATGTGCATTCACCAGTTCTAGATAGATTTCCTGTTCCCCCTCCAAACAAAAAGGAGTTTGAGACAGGTGTGTGAGCATGTATAAAATAACCAGATTGTATGTTACATCTTGGGGCTTTTAGTGGGTAGCCCAACAAAATAACTTTGCATAGGCCTTAGAACAATTTGCAAGGCACTGTCAAATGAACATAACTGAAAATACTACTGCTGCCATCATTCAAGAAACACCTGGTACCAGAACATTGGAACGGGGAATAAAAGGTACCTTATGCTATAATGATATCCAATTTAGGATCTATGACTTGTGTAGTGGGAAGAATCCTGGCAGAGTTTAAAAAGCCTCAGCTGAAACACTGCCCCTCAGTCAGATGATGGCACTATAGACAAAGTTCCGCCAGCAAACGCTACACTCATTAAAATGTGTGTTATGCTGTTCATTATTCTGGTTTCATTCTCTGTACTGATTTTCCCCTGGTTACCTGGTTGGAAACTGTACCCCCTGATAATTCATACACTCACACAGACAACCCATAACAAATGTTGCTAAGAGAAGGACTGCCACCTGTTAAGAATCCATGGTTTGGGGATGCACTGAAGTGTGCTCTTTTCCCACACTAGTATTTTAAAAGGTTATAGATCATGTGTGCATAATAGGCAGAACATTAGGTCACTTGTCTCACTTACAACAATAATCCATTTTGATATGGGTCAGGTTGACACAAAGAATCCACCCATACCAGGTCTATTGATGAAACTGATCCCTTTCCCCCAAACTAATGAAATTTTCAACTAATGGGTACTTAAGTTAATAAAGTGTGCCACACATCTGCTAGGAGCCATTTGTAAAATAAAGCACTGGAGTTCAATTTTGAGATCACTGACATAGTGTTTGAGTGGCATCCCACAGGGACACAGCATGCCACCAAATTAAGCAGAGTAACACAATAAATGTGTGAGAAATTATGTTAGTATATAAACAGTAAGTGAAAGTGACTCTTTCTTTAAAGGAAGCATAATGCTGTTTGGGGTTCACACCATTACTAATGAAATGAACAGGCTAAATCCTGATACTATTCTCCTTCACTCTCACTTCCCAAACCCCAAAGTCAATGGGAGTTTTGACAATGACTTTACAAAAATAACTAGGATTTTTCCTAGTGAGTTTTTTTTTCAAGGAAATTAGAACACAACTATTCTTAGAGATAAAAAAAAATGTCAATGTTTATGTAAAAAAAAAATCACCGTTCCCCATTACACAGGTCATTGCATACCGAGAACATATATTCCAATAAAGCTAGGAAAGGGCATGATAATTCCTGAAATGTATCTTGGCCAGTACAATGCAAGCCAAACACCACATTAATAATAAAGTCTTACACCTTTGTAGCACTCATTAATTGAAAATATGTCTACATGAACATTAAAGATGGCCATGAAGTATAGTCTGAATTTGATTTCTCAGCTTTTCAAAGATCTAAAGTACCTGATCTTAGCCATAGATCTAGGATATCAGGTATGAACATGAAAACTCTACTGACTAAAAGCTATCTTACATAAGTTGAACTTTTAAAAAATCCATTATTAAAAATGATCAACATTTTTCAAACAAAATTTTTTTACTAGAAAAAGCCTTGTTTAAAAACATTGTCTTCAATATATATTTTAATTTGGATACTGGATGTTTAATATATTTTAATGGAAAACATTACTGACAAGTGAGTATATCCATTTTGATAATATTTTTAGAGGGGACATTGGCAACAATTCTTTTGAAAAAGCAAAAAACAGAAGGGTACTCTCTGACCACTTCAAAAATTAAAAATCTTTGATTTTTTTAATGGGTTTCCATTTTGGTGAGTACTGTTTCTTATTTACAATCTTTCACCCTCCTGGGGCTTGTGCAGAAGGATATTAAAGTAATACCAGGCAAACATTAAAACTTTACAAACTATATTTTTGTTAAAATGCATAGCATAAATGGAATACATGCAGGTCTGATTATGTAAAATGGTTTATTGTCATTGTGGGATGAGCAGCATTCTGCATATTTTACCTATGGCTTTGCCACACTAGTAATGTGGCCATCCCAAACTCACTCTGATGAAAGACTTATAATGCACATATCTCCAAAGGTATGTCTCCACTGCAATTAAAAGCCTGCAACTGGCTCATGCCAGGGACTGGTTTGTGGGGTTTGGGCTAAGAGGCTGTTTAATTATGGTGCAGATGTTTGAGCTTGGGCTGGAGCCTGGGAGCTAAAATCATGGGAGGCAGGAGGGTTCCAAAAATCTGGCATGGGCCAGCTGTAAGTTTTTAGATGTATCCCAAACTTTCGCTTACCCTCTGGCCCATATAAACTTCAGCTTCTACAGTAGAATCGGTAGAAATATTGTGAAGTTTTCATATGGATTAGTTTAATTAAAAAACTGGAATTTTTCAGAAATATTTTAGTGTGATTTTACAAAGATTCAAAATTTCAACATTTGTCACCAAGTTTAATTCCAAATGCAATTTCCAAATTCAAACACCAGCCATGGGTTTTAATTGCAAGCCTCATTTTTCCTGTGTTCTAATGAGAGATATCCAATTTTAAATTCCAGTCTTGGAAGACAGGATTAAAAAACACACGCTTCAAGAGCAGTCTTTCACAATATTTCTAAACTTTCACTACTAATCTCAGTTGTCATTCATAGTGGGTAAAGTGGAAAACAATGGGGAAGAAAAAAGCTATCAGACATTGTCAAAGGGTATGTCTACACTACAGCGCTAATTCGAACTAACTTAGTTCTAATTAGTTAATTCGAACTAAGCTAATTCGAATTAGCGCATCCAGACTTAAAAACTAGTTCGAATTAGCGTTTTGCTAATTCGAACTAGCATGTCCACACAGAGTGGACCCTGAACTGGGGTTAAGGATGGCCGGAAGCAGTGCCAGCAGGGCATCAGATGAGGACTTAGAGCATGGAGCTGCTGTCTCAGGCTAGCCGAGGGCTGTGCTTAAAGGGTCCCAACTCCCACCCTGGACAGACAGTTCTCAGGGGGTTCCCTGCTTGCAAAGCAGTCCTGGCTTGGAGTGCCCTGAGTGCCCTGAGTGCCTGAGCACTTGCCACAGGCTGCCATCTGGGGAGAGGGGTCAATCCGGGGGCTGCAGGAGAGTTTCCACCCCGAGGAGCCTGCAGAGCCACCCCAGTCCTCCCCATTGGGGGCTTGTACCCCATTCCTCCCTCACCTCCTTCCACTTACCCCTAGCCCCCCTTCCTGATGTACAAAATAAAGGACACGTGTGTTCAAAAATAGAAACTCGGGGAGACTGGGAAAAGGAGGTGGGAGAGGGGAAGAGAGAGGGTGGGAGAAGGGAGGGCAACTACAATGATGAGGGGTTTGAAACAGGTCCCATATGAAGAGAGGCTAAAGAGACTGGGACTTTTCAGCTTAGAAAAGAGGAGACGGAGGGGGGATATGATAGAGGTCTATAAAAGCATGAGTGGGGTGGAGAGGGTGCATACAGAAAAGTTCTTCATTAGTTCCCATAATAGAAGGACTAGAGGACACCAAAGGAAAGGAATGGGTAGCAGGCTTCAAACGAATAACAGAAAGTTCTTCTTCACAAAGCAAATAGTCAACCTGTGGAACTCCTTGCTGCAGGAGGCTGTGAAGGCTAGAACTAGAACAAAGTTTACAGAGAAGTGAGATAAAGTCATGGAGGTTGGGTCCATGGAGTGGTATTAGCCAGGGGGTAGGAATGGAGTCCCTGGCCTCTGTTTGTGGAAGGCTGGAGATGGATGGCATGAGACAAATGGCTTGGTCATTGCCCTCCGTCCATCCCCTCCAGGGTACCTAGTGTTGGCCGCTGTTGGCAGACAGGCTACTGGGCTAAATGGACCTTTGGTCTGACCCAGGACGGCCATTCTAAGCTCAGGGCTCAGGATCGGGGGTCTCAGTGGACCACCTGCTGCTGGGTGGCCAGGCTGGCAGCTATCCTGCCCTAGACGGCCACTTCCTGTGCCTAGTGCGGAAGTCGTGGACAAGGTCCACGATGTCTGCACTAGACCAGGCGGGCGCCCACCTCTTGTGGTCCTGGGCAGGCTCCCAGGAGCCACCAGCCTGGTCCCGGGAAGAGGCGGAGGGCTGGGTGGCAGCGGGTGGCTGGCTCGAGCCATGCCAGGTGCAGGGTCTGCTGGCTGGGTGCTGGCAGGCTTGCATCTGGCACGGGAACCGTAGCCAGCCCGTGCCCCTTTAAGGGGTCCGGGGCCGGAAGGGGGGCAGTACAGTTTCCCTGGTGTTGGCCAGAGTGGCCACCAGGGAAAGCTGGGGAGGGCTAGCCTCCCACTAGTTCGAATTAAGGGGCTACACAGCCCTTAATTCAAACTAGTTAGTTCGAACTAGGCTTAGTCCCCGTGGAATGAGGTTTACCTAGTTCGAACTAAGCGCTCCGCTAGTTCGAATTAAGTTCGAGCTAGCGGCGCGCTAGTGTAGCACCTATCAAAGTTAATTCGAACTAACGTCTGTTAGTTCGAATTAACTTTGTAGTGTAGACATACCCCAAGTCGAGATCTTGTTTTATCCAAACTTTTTTGCTGTGTGACCAGTTCATGCAACAATGTTTCCCACAATAGTCAATTTCTGCACCAAAGGGCTTGTCCAAAGTAAATCCATGGGAGTCCTTCTATTGACTTCAATGGGCTTTCAGTGACATTCCACTAGAAAATGGGTGTCAAATGAGAGGTGAATTAGTTCCACAGTCTTTAGGGGGTGAGAGAGTAGTTTAGTTTCCAGGTCTATTCAGTTCTTGGTTTCTCATTTCAGATGACCAACAAGTTTGTGCCAGATGTGGACATGGATGCATGATATGTGGGCGTATATTCACAAGGACACGCTAAATTACTTGACATGAATCACTACGTGGTGAATACTGTTTGGAAATGATGTCTGAAAAACAATGTATTGGTATTACATTAATAAGGCAATCACGCCCCTTTTTCCGCACTGTAGCTCCACTGATTTCTTGGAATTAGTCCTGATTTAAACCAGTCTGAGAATACAATGACGATAAGCAGAACCTCTGGAGCTTAGTACGTGATCCTGTACAGCACTGTTTCTTAAACTTTTTAAGTCTGAGGAACACCCAACAATCAATTTTTTTTTATGGAACACCAAGGGTTTTTTTGTTGAGCAAAACAAAAAAAAGCCCTTTTAAGAGAAGAGCAGGCATTGCCCTTTTAAGGCAGCCATTTTGAAACTCTTCTCCGCAGTACACCTCCAGCTGCCTTGCAGAACACACTTTAAAAAACACTGCTGTACAGCTTAAGCTAAAAGCTTAAGCTATAAATGGGCCAGGTGTCTGGTATTGAACCAGACAGTCCAGTATTTGCACCTTCTGTCTGATAAAGAAATTGTCCGGTATTTATATATAAAATGTCAAGTATTTTCTGCTTTCCCCGGCTCTACGTCCAACGGACACATGGCGGGAGCGGAGGGAGCGGCAGGGGAGGAGCCCAGCAATTAAAGGGGCTGTGACTGCATTTCGGCGGCCCGGCACTTTTTTTTTCTCTCAACATTTTCTCAGCGTGTTTGGTTTTGTTGTTTGTTTGTTTTGCTCGCTCAACAAAAGTTTCCCAGCACTTTTTTTGGGGGGTGGGCGGTATTTTTGGTGAAACAATTTGGAAACCCTATAAATGGGAGAAGAAGCAGGCCTACAGGACATAATTCTATCACTTAACCAGGTCCAGCTCTCGCTGATGTCATAACGCTGATGCACCTGAGCAAATGAGCTCACAATTAGCAGTGTTGCATTTACCATTGGGCCCACTGTTCCCTGGCCCCCCAGTCCATGCTCAGAAGGGCCCAAGTATCCTGGGAGCTGTAGTTCCTTGTTTAGCTCCCTGCATACAGAGCTGGCCCTAGAGCAGGGAAGGGACTACATTTCCCATCATTCCCTTGGCTGCTAGCAATAGGAAAGAGAGAGAGAGGGAGAGAGAAGGGTGGAAACTCTGAGCCATGCTGTGAATGGAGAGCTGGCTGCGAGAAGGGGCTGGTGCTGTGAGTGTAGAACATGTGTACACAGAGGAGTAGGTGGCTTTGGCCCAGTCCTCACCCTCAAAAGCCTTCCCTAGACTGGACTGGGGTACTACTGGCCTTGGTTTTTGCAGCCCCCAAAGAAGGGATTATGTGGACAATGCACCTCTGCCTGAAGCCTAGCAAGGGAAGTATGTGGACCCCACCAGGACAGATTAATATAAGTAAAGAAGGGAAGGCTCTGCTAGAGAGTCTGGGCAGTTTTCACTACAATACCAGGCACACAGGAGAATTTGACTGTTTCCACAGCTATGGAAGCAGAAATGGGCTTTTCCTTTCCAGATTTACCTAATATTCAGAAAGGGAATCTAGCACCTGCCTTCCAGATCTGAACAGGAGTGCTTAAGTTTAATTTGCGCTGCTGTTACATCATTGCTCCAAAATCAAATAGTGATCCACTGTAATTTTTTGTAGAAAAAGTAGGATAAAAATCAAGAAACAAATCCTGGCATCTTCCCAGTGCTAACTGGCACTGAATTGCTATTTTCAAGCAGCATTACCAGGTGGGTTATGTTATGTTTTGTTTTGCTTTTTTAGTTTTCTTTTAAAAAGAAGACAGGAATATTGCATTAGTGATTTCCCTCACAGAAACAAAGAGCAGGAGAAAAGAACAACAAAAGTTGAGGCACTTCAACTTTTCCTCATTAGGTGGGACAATCTTACAATATGGATCCAGTCACACAAACTGAATAATGTTCTACGTTAGTGGGTGCTGGGGAAGGGATGTGTCAGAACTGATTAGGTAGCTTCTCACCGTAGAACTTTTATTGAGCTGAGACCAGGGTCACATATAGTGACTGGTGAAATTGGTTCTGGAGACATGTCTAGATAAGGAAGAAGGTAAATCTGTGGTGAGTTTCCCCGATAACTATGACATTTCTGCTCACTGTGGACACTGGTAAACCCACATGGGTGTACCGTTCAATGAGAAAAGCTGGAGTCTGAGGAAGCTCTGTGTATAGCAGTACGTACAATCATTCATAGTTGTGGGATCAAAATAGTGGCGAGGAATGGCAGGGAAAGGAGAAGGGACACCAGCCCTGCCTCTCTTCACCCTGCCCTTGCTCCACCCCTCCCTAGCTATCTTTACACAGCTCACCAGAGTGGTGCGAAGCAGCACTGCATGGGCTGGAACCACCTAGTCTGTGCCTTTCCTCGCTGCTGGTGAGGGAGGGAAGCAAGTAGAGAGAGAAGGAGAGTCCATGGAGCTGACTGCTGGCCCCAGCCCAACTGCCTTGGGGAGGAGAGCGTGGGGTGCATGTGAACCTGGGTTCAGGCCCCTATATGTCACCTATGGATCAAAACGAAAAATGCCTCTGAGACTCACTACCCAGTACATAAGAACATAAGAACGACCGTACTGGGTCAGACCAAAGGTCCATCTAACCCAGTATCCTGTCTACCGACAGTAGCCAGCACCAAGTGCCCCAGAGAGGGTGAACCGAAGACAATGATCAAGCGATTTGTCTCCTGCCATCCCTCTCCAGCCTCTGACAAACAGAGGCCAAGGACACCATTTTATCCCCTGGCTAATAGCCATTTATGGACCTAACCTCCATGAATTTATCCAGCTTCTCTTTAAACTCTATTATAGTCCTAGCCTTCACAGCCTCCTCTGGCAAGGAGTTCCACAGGTTGACAACACGCTGTGCGAAGAAGAACTTCCTTTTATTAGTTTTAACCTGCTACCCATTAATTTCATTTGGTGTCCTCTAGTTCTTCTATTATGGGAACTAATAAATAACTTTTCTTTATCAGCCCTCTCCACGCCACTCATGATTTTATAGACCTCTATCATATCCCCCCTCAGTCTCCTCTTTTCTAAACTGAAAAGTCCCAGTCTCTTTAGCCTCTCCTCATATGGGACCCGTTCCAAACCCCTAATCATTTTAGTTGCCCTTTTCTGAACCCTTTCCAAGGCCAAAATATCTTTTTTGAGGTGAGGAGACCACATCTGTACACAGTATTCAAGATGTGGGCGTACCATAGTTTTATACAGGGGCAGTAAGATATTCTGGGTCTTATTTTCTATCCCTTTCCTAATAATTCCTAGCATCCTATTTGCCTTTTTGACCGCCGCTGCACACTGCGTGGAAGTTTTCAGAGAACTGTCCACGATAACTCCAAGATCTCTTTCCTGATTTGTACGTATAGTTGGGGTTATTTTTCCCGATGTGCATTACTTTACACTTATCCACATTAAATTTCATTTGCCATTTTGTTGCCCAGTCACTCAGTTTGGTGAGATCTTCTTGGAGTCCCTCACAGTCTGCTTCTGTCTTGACTATCCTAAACAGTTTTGTATCATCTGCAAACTTTACTACCTCACTGCTTACCCCTTTCTCCAGCTATAGCACTGCCACACCAGGCCCACACTTGGAAGGGGCCAAGAACGACTGCATGAGGACTGTATGAGGACTCACAATATGGTTGGCACTGGGCCCACAAAATGTTAATCCAGCCCTGACACTTGGGTTCAAGATGCGTTAGCCCAAAGCCTCTTGTCAGTGTGTAGTCCGGGGATCCAAAGCAACAAAAAGAAACCTTCCCCTCCAGGCCCATGAGTGAGCCAAGTCACTCAACCTTTCCTATTCCTAATTAATATTTCAAAGTTGTTTTTTATTTCCAAGAATTCAAAAGGTGTTTGTTTTTCACTTTTGCAAAATTCTTGAGAGTTTTCAAAAATTGTATCCAAAACACTAACACATTAGCTACCCACATCTGTCATTTCTCAGAAGCTGAGGTTTGGGTAAATGAAACAATTTGCTAACCATCTCGATAATGTTTTCTAACATTTCTTTTTCTTTTAAATGGATGAAAAGGAAGAAATTATTTTGATGGGGGAAATGCATTAGAAAATCTATTTATCAATGGAAAACATTGGTCAAAAAACTTTTAATCAATAGTGTTACCTACCTTGTCTTATTGCTGTCCTGCAGTTGTTTCTTCAATGGAACCTCTAGCAAAACACGACCAGATTCTCACTGATTCCCACTGCAGCAGCCTAAAGGTTAAACCCAACAAGCAACAAACAAATGGAAGAAACATGAGTATAGTGATGACACTAGAATTTCCTGTCATGATAATTAGGGATACTCTCAACCCTCATGCTCCTTTTTACTCATTAAACCCTATCAACTGGGGGAGAGGGGAGAAGAAATTGATTAATGTGAATTTTAAAAGATAACTATTCCAAGCAGAGTTCTTACCCTTACAGGAAAAGTATCAAGAGTATATGAAGTCCACCATGAATTTTGCTATTGCTAATGATTTTATATGAAAAATGTCTCAGATATTAGAGTGGTGGTGAGCGGAGGATATTATAAAACTGCTCACTAAATTAGACACAACATACATTAACTAACACATGTTTAAACACAAATAAAAATCCCAGGGTAAAGTTATCCTACCCTAAGATTTCGCAGTTTTTGTGTGTTTTTTTATGTGTGTGAACTTCGTGTGCATATATCCTTAAGCAGTGTGTCTGCCACATTTAATGTTTTTACTAATTTGGAGATATTTCCTAGAATGATGATAAGAAAAACAGACATCCTAAAAACATTTTCCAATTTGTAGAATATTTCAAATTTCAACCATTTGTGTGTGCAAATCAGATATGTAAGCCAGGGATGCACAAAAGTTCATGAGTGTCTTTAACACACACTTGAAAACCTGTCCTGTTATTATAATCTAAGAGATAACTGGAGTCTACAAACACCTGATGATCTCTCATGCTATGTGTGCTACAGAACTAGTGAGATAAGTTAGCTGGTGCAGTTTCAGGCACATGGGGTAAAACACCTCTTCACTACTGCCCCATAAGTCTAGCATGTCATGCTTGTTTAGAAAGCCCACTGGAATGTCTGCATTTCCAAGAATGTAGCCATGTTGCACTACCACACAGAGACAAGAACGGAATCTCTTACAGAAAAGCATTTCCCTATAAAGTTTCAGCCTTCAATTACCATTGTGTCTGATCATGTTTGCAGGGGGTGGCGGGGAAGGAGGTGAGTCTGACATCCCATGGATGCCTCTGGAGGAGGTATTTGAGCACATCATAATATTTGGAAACTTGCACATTGTATTTTTTATTTTATTCCCCACTGTGCTTAGATATTTCCATACAAGCATCAGAAAACATCTAGGTTTGCTACTTTTTTGTGAAATGCCAATAACATGCTGGGTTCTGTGTGCATAAAGCAGAATGAGGCAGTCCCATTTCCTATCTGCTTGCCATCTAATTAAATATAGATATAATAACCTTGTACCCCTATAGATTCTCACATCACATGTGATATTGATAGATTTAAAGAGGAATTATGTGAATTCAGAATTACATCTGTCATTTGGAAAGTTAAGAGCAATTAACATGGCTGGAATTTGGATCACAGTAGCCTCTGATATACTAAGTGCCATTCAAACTCACAGGAAAACATAGTCCCTACTCCAAAGAGTGCAACATTCAATTATTTAAACATAAACTGTAGGCTTTTAGAGAGTAAAAAGAGGGAACATATATGCACCTATGAGTAAAAAAAGCAGACACAGATTTTGCAAGCAACAATATTAAGGTCCCTAATAATTTGTACTGTTGAGTGTCTTTGTGACTTGTCACGCACTATTTGCTCTGCTGTCAATAAGGAAATTATCAATAATCATTAGGTTCCCAGCCCTCACCCCTGTAAAGAGTGAAACGTTTAGAGCAGTATTAGAAAATAGCTACACTATCACTTTTGCAAAGGAACGGCTTTTGTAATGAATGGAGTATCAGGGACAGATGAGAACTAAAAAAAGTAAAGAGCCCCCTTCGGTGTCACCACATATGTGATTAGAGAGACTTAAAGAGTTCACCAATAGACTCTCCAAGCAACTGAGTTTTGCTTCGCTGGTATGCAGTCAGGTTGTATTTGTATTCAGAAATCCCATCTGTATCAGTGTACCCAGGACAATTGGATATTTGTGAGAAGAATTACACACAATTCTGTTAATAAAAAAAATCCAGGGACATTTTCAAGGGAGGCAGATTGCTGTAGATGATCTTGTTATCTTTCAACTTTTCTTAGCCTTTATTCACTTTTATACTTCAGCAAAGTTAGGAAGGCAATATAGTCATAAATATCTTGTGCAACATTTACAACAGGCTTCAGAAAAGTCAAGTTTACTTATAAATATATTTGTGAGGGAATAAAATCAGAATGTAACCTAGTAATGAAAGTGGGATAATTGTGTTATATCTGCTTCCGGATCATTCTGGGACCTTGAGTAAGTCATGCTAAACCTCTCTATAAACTCAGTCTTCTCATTTAAGAAAGGGTACAATATCCTCAAGTTACATTCTTTTCCAAATTTCTCATTCTTAGGGTACGTCTACACCGCAACACTATTTCAAAATAACTAGCACTATTCCGAAATAACTTAGTCCACATCTATAGAGCAGGCAGTTATTTCAAAATAGTGTCAAAATTCTGTCAAGCCGGAGGACTTCTTACTCTGACTCCTGTAACCCTCGTTGTACGAGGAGTAAGGGAAATCAGAGGAAGAGTGCTCTAGTTCGAAATATGTGCTGTGTAGACATTCCCTATTTCGAAATAAGCTACACAATTGACATAGCTCAATTTGCGTAGCTTATGTTGAGTTAAGCTCTGCAGTGTAGACACAGCCTTAGGTCCCAAATAGCTCCCCCTACACGTACACCATTCCACACACAATCTTATCTTTGTTGCCTTCTCATGGTGTGGGGAAACTGATAGTTTGTCTTGCTTCACCCCTGCTTTCGCGTGAAATGGTTCCCTGGGGCTGTCAGGGCTACTGGGTGGAGATGTTAAAAAATGGTTAATAAGATAATTGTATAACAGTTAAAAATCTTTGCGGTTACATGGTTACACGCTGCAGGCTTCCCAGTACAGAGCGAGCAGCACAGAAAGGGAGGCCGGTGCATGCCGGAAGCCAGTTTTTAAGCCAACTCCCGCCTGCCAGCCTGATTCCTGCCGGCTGGCCCCACTCCTGGGGAGCCAGTTGCTGCCCTGCACTGAAGTCTCTGATACAGAGCCAGCAGCGCAGGGTGGCAGTCAGCTCCCCAGGGTGGGGCCAGGCACTGGTGCGTAACCATTATGGAAACCAATAAGCTCATGATTATCAGTTAAGCGTTTAAATGGTTACCTGCTTACATCCCTACTACTGGTTGACTGACACCAGATTGCATTTGTATGGAAGCACATTATCCCTCTCCCTCAGCACCAAACTCATAACAGACTTAGTAGCAATAGGTCTAAGGCACTGCAATGGACATATTAGGGTGGGATTTAGTCGAGTAGTCCATGTTGGCCTAGTTCTGATACCCCAATAGGAAGACAATAGGAGTTTTAGTGAAAGCAGAGTTAAGCAGTGTATTTTTCCCATGCATCGTCTTTTATGATTATATTTTAAAAATACTTATGTATTTAAGTCCCATGTTTTCTTTCTAGATCTATTACATTTTTCTGTAAATAAGTTGATAGTTTCTTAAAAGCTGATATTATGATATCATAGTCTCTTAATGGGCATGAAAGAATTAACATGTAGACTATAAATGGTTACCTCGCTTGTAAAAGTGGGAATCCATATTCTATAAACAATCAAGAGAGCTCCTACAATACTTATTTGGGGTTTGGATGGAATGTCCTATGAGGAAAGACTATGTTTAGTCTGGCAGAGATTACTTGAGAAGTGGCTGCATAATGGCATACGAAATACAGACAAGTTAAATCTGGACAAAGGACAGAGGTATTAGAGAACCTAATTTCTTCAAATACTGTAAGATGATTAAAGTAAAAAAACAACCAGATCTTACACTAATGAACAACCGCTGGTCTTATGTAGCTCTTCAGTCCTTTAAAATAACAATGAGAATTGCAGAACAATTAGCAGAACAAATATTTGTTCTTACAAAAAAACATATTGAATAGATTTGGAACACAGGAAGCAAGTAATTATTAGAATCAAAATAGGCTAATGTTCTCCCTATGCTATTTCTAAAACAATTTGAGTTTCACTATTAGTATGTGTATTTAACATATCATTTTGAATCTCGTTATAGGTTATTTGGACTAAGTTTAATAGGATTATTATTTTTGGCATTCATGGTTGTGCAATGTCTATAAACAACACTTCCGAACCCTTTAATACTAGAAATGGCCATATGGTGTCAAGAAATGTGCAGATTTTTTTGGGGGGGAGGAGTATTTTTAACAGTGCATTTATGTCATGATTTAATTTTTGGATTTCTAACTGCAACTAGTAACATGTGTCACCACTGAGGTACTTTTTATTTACTTAGTTACTTAACTAGTCCCAAGCCCCACTAGATATGATTAGCTGTCACATGTTTAATGTCCTTATGAGCCATTTCAGTATTCAACAGCTTCAATGGTTACTGTGAGATGGCTCCGTTTTGGGAGACTTTCATGAAAATTGGTGGTTAGGAAGCTGACAGCCAAAACCATCAGAATTCTTTTCCTATCAATGTATCCTGCCCAGAGAAAAAGAGAAAAGAAAGGGAATGATTGTAAACCTTATACATTTTCCTCAACTGTAATTAGCCAAAATTGTTCTATCCCGTACCTGTGCCCCAGAAAGGTCTGTGAGGAAACACCAACCTGTTCCAATAGAAGCAGATTCTGCACTGTCTCCTGAGAGATGGTACATACAGAACAGGGATAGCAAAGATGCTTGATACAGCTTCTACTATAATTTAGAGGAGCTTTGAAGCTTGCTTTAATTTATAGCAGCCTCCCAATAGCTGCCTGTAGAATCACTGAGAATCCTCAATTACTCAACACTGGGGCCAATGCTGGGAGTCGTATAACTTATCTGGCTATCAGAGGGCTTGTCTACACTACAGGCAGGATAGGCGAGGCAGCATTCTATCCAGGGAGGGGCAATTTATCAAGTTTAATGTAGATTAAATAAATCAACTGCTGATTGCTCTCACATGGGGTATGTCTAGACTACAGGGTTTTGTCGACAGAAGTTTTGTCAACAGATACTGTCGACAAAGCTTCTGTCAACAAAGAGCGTCTAGACTGCAGCCAGTTCTGTCGACAAAGCAAGCCGCTTTGTTGACATAACAGTGTGGATGCAAAGGACAGTGTAGATGCAATAATGCCTTCTATTGACAGAACTCTCAACAAAAGGTGTTATTCCTCGTAGAATGAGGTTTACATACGTCGACAAAACTGCTGAGTTTTGTTGACGTTATGTCAACATAACTCAAAGGCAGTGTGGATGCAGGTATAGTTTTGTCGACAAAAGTCCACTTTTGTCGACAAAACCCTGTAGTCTAGACACACCCGTGGGCTCCAGTACCCCACCTCAAGGAGAAGCACAGGGGAGTCACCAATAGAGCATCTCCTGTTGGCACACTTCTATGAAGATATCATGATAAGTGGGTCTAAGTATGTTGACTTTAGATATGCTATCCACATAGCTGAAGTTGCGATTGATCTCCCCTATGGTGTAGGAAAGCCCTGAGTCTCTATTATGGAAGAAGAATTGGCTCCTTATCTGCCAGGAAAAAGCATTCAGAGATTTGATCCCTGTGTGGACATGATTGCCAAGGTGGGATGGAGTGAGACTACTTCTGGGCATGCTAAGGGAGGACGCTTAAATAGAGTTTGTATTTGTACAATTCAGTCTAGTTCTTACACGCTGCCCATCACTGTGACATCTGAATGCTACGGGCTTCTGTCTCTGTGTGGAGTCGTATCAAAAAGAGGCTCTGGCATAAGAAAGAAATTTTGTATTGTAACCAGTAAAAATAATATTGTTATGCAGTGACAGGAGAAACAACTTCTGTTTATAAAAACTATCAAACTATACTGAATAGACTATTTATTTACATTAACATGGCATGTATTTATCACCACCCTGATTATTTGCTTTTATGTTTTGACATTCCCTCTTCTTTGTTTCTTTGTCTTTTTAAGTAATGGGCTCCTTGAGCTAAGGACTGTGTCTCTGTGTTTGTACAACACCTACTCCCATACTATCACAACAATGAATGGGTACTACAATACTGTAAATAATAAAATAAGAACTGAGCTGTTGAAATAACATTGTTTTACTGTCTGTACCCTAAGAAGATACAATTCAATGTAACCAAATAGTAGGCTTAGTTCTACATGTCTGAAAGAATTCCTGAAGGAATTTCTAACCACTTCGAAGTAACAAAAGAAGCTGCCAGTTTGGCATGCATGGAAACACTGGTGCCTGGTAGAAATAAATTCCTTGTTAGAGGCAGACACTTCAATTACACAGTGGCAAATTCTACAGCAAAGAAGTTCTCATTAGATGCAGAAACCAGGAGCATATAGAAGGTAATATGGCTTGCTTGTGCTTACAAATTCCTGCCTCAAACTTTGCAAAATTGAACCTTACAAAAACATTTCTCTACCATCTCCAATTTATGCAGAGACAATAGAAATAACATGTATTTATACAGTTTTTCATCCTAAAACAAAGCAGTTTGTAAATTTCATCTGAAAACTACTGTCCAAAGCAACACTTCACAAAAGTTTAGGCCAGGAAATAAAGAAGAGTACTATAGCCAATTAAAGCTACAGAGTAGCCAACACTTAATTATGCATCCAGAAATTGGCCAAGAACACAGAGGTTAATGAACTATTTTTTAGAACAGTTTGCAAATGATGACTAGAGGTCAGGTCTAGAGGTGTTTGAATTTTCCTAAAAAAATACTTTTTTTAAATCTGAAAATGTTGCTGTGTCAAAATCAAAACTCTTTGTGGGCAAGGATCAGTTTTGACAAAGCTCCTCATTCAAAAAACAACCGATAAAAAGTTTTTTGAAATTATGTAATCATTCTATTTTTACAATATTTTTTAAACAAAGTTCCTTTTTTGATAGACATCAACTTTTTTCTGAAATTTTAGGTAATTTGTACCAAAAAGCTTTTAAAATTAAAAGGCTGAAATCTAAAGTTTCTAAATTATTTAAATGAAAAGTTTTGATTGATCCCAACTGATGTTCCCCAAATGAGATTGGGATTTTGAGTTTTCATTTTAGGACAGGAAAAAAATGCTGACAATTCTTGCAAGACTGATTATTTCCCATGTACCTGTAATGATGGTTTTCATTGTCCATCTAATTTTAAGACAGAAAAGCACCATTGCAAATGCAAGAATATTTGTTGAGTGTTAACACAGCAGAAAGTGTGCAACCTGCTGAATCATCACATTCATTTCCTGAAGCATTTCAACATTTCTTGGAGCTACACAATGCAATTCAGAAAATAGGGTCATAGGTTTTAAGGCCAAAAGGAAACAGTGTGATCATCTAGTCTGAAGATTTGTGAGGCACTATCCCTTTAACCCCATTTTCTCATTCCTCATTCCAGCCCCAAAACTGGATTTGGAAAGATATCTGATCATTGTTTGGAATGAGTTGGAATTCAATTGATAAGTTTAGTGTGTGTTTCTGCTTTCCTTGAAAAAAAAGATCATAACAAATGATTATTATACCGTGTGCCTGCCTACCTGCTTACACATGGTTTTTCTATCGAGGTAACCAAGTATGAAGGAGCCAGAATTCCAAAAAACATCTAATTCTTATCTATTTCCATGGAGAGAAGGCATTAGCTCTATTACAAATAATGACACAAAATCATTGGCAGAATCCTAATGAAAGCTCTCTTTGCCTCTGCGGGCCTGCTTCCTTTCCTAGCGATCTTCCGCCATCCTCAGGGCTTCAGTCAGAGACATGCTGTTTCAAAGGCACTGACATGCTCAAGACTAATTCAGAGGGATGACTTGCTATACCAACAGCAAACAATCCCTGCTGGCAGTGAACACGGCAACTGAGTCCTTTGGTCTGCTAAGGAGAGGGTCAACACTGCATTCAAAGTAAATGTGGCCTGAAGAATTCAGTCTAACCTTCAGTAAAACCAGCTAATGTGCCACAAGTCCTTGAGTCTGAGCTTTATACATGTTGGTATTGTCGGTGAAACGCCTCAGCAACGGGGAGGGGGGGCTGCCAAGAGGAATAAAGTTAAAATCAGAATTTGCCAAACAGTTGGAGCCATTCTCACACTTTCCCTTTTATTACAGCAATCCATTCCTTACAGTGTTTCATTAGATTGTAAAACAAGGTTTCCCCAGGAGAAGCTTTTCCTTCTGGCCAAATACTGTTCCCCCTTATAGCACTGTAAAACAGAACAATGTTATTGGGTTACATGACCCTGAAATGAGCTTTACAAATGCAACTAAGCTCAGAGTTGACCATCTTCATGTTCAGAAGTGATCATAGCCAGACAGAAAGATTTTTGTATGCTCACCATTCCCTGCCTTGATCTAGCCTCCAGCCTCCTCTTGAAGCTTTTAGTAGCTAGATGTTAAGTAAATATATTTGCTCATCCTCTCTCCTCAGTTCAGTTTCAAACACAAGTAATATGTTCCAAAAAGACCTCATAAATTCGGGGGCAGGTCAAAAGTCAGCCTGTGTTAAGATCTGCCTTACTCTCAGCACAGAGGGAAGCCACCCCTTGCTGATCGAGTCAGTTTTTTAAAAAAAAATCTGCTTATTCGACCCTGAGATCTAGAGAGTGGGATATGCTATTCATAACACAAGCCCCGCTTTTACAAGAACTGGCAAGGCACAAGAGAACCAGACAGCCTTTAAAGTGGCCACAGTCTGTGTTTTCAGTTTATGTTGTCATTCAGAGAGAAAGAAACATAAGTCAGTTGTTTTCAAACGAATCCCCCAAGTCACAGGGCCTGGATTTTATAGGTTTCCATAGACAGCTGTGATTCCATATCTGACTCACATCATTTTGATTTTCAAAGTTATGTTCGAGAGTGAGATTTCTTTTGCTAGTGCAATGTATGTTGCTTGTTCTTTAATAGACAGTGAGTGGCACAGCAGAAATCTTGCTTGCCAGTGCTTCTATACCTTAAAGTTGCTGCGCCCACCTCACTACTCTAGGCACAGCGGTACTGTGCAATTTTTTTTTCTTCTTTTCGGAAGGAGAACAAGTACAATTTTGTGGGTTTTCTGTGAAGTTACTGATAATAGGTGCCATTATATAGTTAATATTCCCCAATGCCACTGTAAAAATATTCCAGTGCAGTAGAGCTGGCCAAAAGAAAAAAAATAATCAAAACAGGTTTCTGTTGGAAAATGTCATTTTGAAGAAACTAAAAAATTGTCATTGTGAAAAATAATTGGAAACAGCAATTCTAAAAAATATTCCATTTAGACATTGTCAGAATTTATAAAACATTTCAGAGATTCAAAAAGGTAAAAATACAAACTAAATATTTTGAATGGATAAAAACTAAATGTCTCAACTGATCAAAAACAAAGTTTTTCCTTTTTTTTTTTTGAAAAAAAACCACAACCCTTTTCATCCCCAAATTTCTAAATTTTTCATGGGACAGACAGTTTGTTTTCAGGGGATCTCTAGTGTGATAACAGCAGATGAATCTGAAATATTTGAAAAATCAGGAAGTAGCCCTGTGGCACGTTAGGCTATGTCTACACTACCAGCTTATTTCAAAAAAGTTTATTTTGAAATAATAACTTCCAAAATAGCTATTTCAAAATAAGCTTATTCCTCTTCACAAGCAGGAGTTTTTAAAGTAACAGGCTTTGTAGTGTGGATGCTTACCTTGCTATTTCAAAATAAAAGGAGTTATTTCAAAATAAGTTCCCAGGTTAGACATGCCCTTTGAGACTAACATGATAGATTATATATAGAGTATCTTGAACTTTTGTGGACAAAACCCACCTTTTCAGACGACATGATCATGAGTGGGGAAAAACAAGGTTTATCTGTACAGGAAATGCTAAAGTCACTGCTTTCAACACATATTTGTTATTTTTTAACAGTCCATACAGTATCTTTGGGTATATCTACACTAAAAGGTTAATTCGAACTAACTTAGTTCAAATTAGTTAATTCGAACTAAGCTAATTCGAACTAATGGATCCAGACTAAAAAACTAGTTAGAATTAGCATTTTGCTAATTCGAACTAGCATGTCCACATTAAGTGGACCCTGAACCGGGCTTAAGGATGGCCGGAAGCAGTGCCGGCAGGGCATCAGAGGAGGACTTAGAGCGTGGATCTGCTGTCTCAGGCTAGCCGAGGGCTGTGCTTAAAGGGTCCCGACCCCCACCCTGGACAGACAGTTCTCAGGGGTGCCCCGCTTGCAAAGCAGTCCTGTCTTGGAGTGCCCGGACTACCCACACTGGGCACATCACAGCACTCGGCTGCACTTGCCGCAGGCTGCCATCTGGGGAGAGGGGGCAATTGGGGGGCTGCAGGAGACCTTCCACCCCCAGAAGCCTGCAGAGCCAGCCCAGTCCTCCCCATGGGGGCTCGTGCCCCATGCCTCCTTCCACTTACCCTTCCCTAGCCCCTCTTCTTGATGTACAAAATAAAGATAACGTGTCTTCCAAAATGGAATCTGTCTTTATTGAACAAAACTGGGGGAGACTGGGAAAAGGAGGTGGGAGAGGGGAAGAGAGAGGCTGGGAGAGGGGAGGGCAACTAAAATGATCAGGGGTTAGGAACAGGTCCCATATGAAGAGAGGCTAAAGAGACAGGGACTTTTCAGCTTAGAAAAGAGGAGACGGAGGGGGGACAGGATAGAGGTCTCTAAAAGCAGGAGTTGGGTGGAGACGGTGCATACAGAAAAGTTCTTCATTAGTTCCCATAAAGAAGGACTAGAGGACACCAAAGGAAAGGAATGGGTAGCAAGCTTCAAACTAGAAACAAAGTTGTTCTTCACAAAGCAAAGAGTCAACCTGTGGAACTCCTTGGTGCAGGAGGCTGTGAAGGCTAGAACTAGAACAGAGTTTAAAGGGAAGAGAGATCAAGACATGGAGGTTGGGTCCATGGAGTGGTATTAGCCAGGGGGGAGGAGTGGTGTCCCTGCCCAAGGTTTGTGGAAGGCTGGAGAGGGATGGCACGAGACAAATGGCTTAGTCACTGTCTTCGGTCCATCCCCTCCAGGGTCCCTAGGGTTGGCCGCTGTCGGCAGACAGGCTACTGGGCTAGATGGACCTTTGGTCTGACCCAGGACGGCCATTGTAAGGTCAGGGTTCAGGGTCGGGGGTCTCAGTGGACCCCCTTGATTCTCTTGCACACCTGCTCCTGGGTGGCCAGGCTGGCAGCTCTCCTGCCCTAGCCGGCCACTTTCCTGTGCCTAGTGCTGAGATCGGGGACGAGGTCCACGATGTCCGCACTAGCCAAGGTGGGTGCCCGCCTGTTGCGGTCCCGGGCAAGCTCCCGGGAGCCGCCAGCCTGGTCCCGGGAAGAGGGGGAGGGCTGGGGGGCATCGGGTTTGTGGCTCGAGCCATGCCAGGTGCAGGGTCTGCTGGCTGGGTGCTGGTAGGCTTGCACCTGGCACGGGCACCGTAGCCAACCCCGTGCCCCTTTAAGGCGTCCGGGGCCGGGAGGGGGGCAGACGAGTTTCCCTGGTATTGGCCAGAGTGGCCACCAGGGAAACCTGAGGAGGGCTAGCCTCCCACTAGTTCGAATTAAGGGGCTACACACCCCTTAATTCAAACTAGCTAGTTCGAACTAGGCTTAATCCTCGTGGAATGAGGATTACCTAGTTCGAACTAAGCGCTCCGTTAGTTCAAATTAAATTTGAATCTTTAAATTTGAATCTTACTTTGAAGTAAGAATAAGAGCCTCCGGAAAAGGGCACTTTTTCCGGAGGATCGGGGCCAGTCTAGACGCTCTTTTCCGGCTTTCTTAAAAGCCGGAAAAAAGCGGCGGACATTTTTATTTAAATGCCGCGGGGGATATTTAAATCCCCCGCGGATTTCCCTACGACGACTCGTGAAATTTACATGCCCCTTCCGGAAAAGGGGCCAGTGTAGACGTAGCCTGTGTGTGTGGGATGAAGGGAACATTCAGGAAAAAAGTTGTACTTTTTCCCCCACAACATTTTTCCTTTCTTTCTAGTTTTCAACCAATCTTAGAGCTGGTTGAAACCTTTTGAATTGTGAAATGTCAAAATTTGCAATTTAGACAGAAAATTGTACATATATTTCAAGTCAGTGTTGAACCTCCATCCTTTGCCCATGTGTCCTAGGCCTAACCCCTCTCAGCCCCTCCCTTCGTCTCATTCCTAGCCACACTGTAGACCTGCTCCTTAATCCACCCCACTGCACTTCTCCAACCCTTCTGCCACTTGACGGCAAGCTTTTTCCAATATTATCTCAGGTCTTTCTACCTCTTTTGCTTTTCCTAAAGCCTCAGCCCCTGGAGTCATGCAATTACATGAGAATCTCAGCTTTCATTTAACAAAAAACAAATCGCTGGGAGTTAGGGGCCTAACTGCCTTTAAGAATCTAGCCTTCTAGTTGCAAAGAAAGGCCTGAACACTTGAACCCTAAGGCTGTCTATACATTGACAAGATTTTGCGCAAAAGCATTTGCGCAAAAACTTGCCACCTGTCTACACTGGCAGGGAGTTCTTGCGCAAGAACACTGACGTTCTACTGTAAGAAATCAGTGCTTCTTGCACAAGAACTATGATGCTCCCTCTCAGGAAAAAGCCCTCTTGCACAAGTGTTCTCTCACAAGAGGCCAGTGTAGATAGGCAACATGAATTTATTGCGTAAGAAAGCCCGATGGCTAAAATAGCCATCGGAGCTTTCTTGCGCAAGAGAGTGTCTACACGGGCATGGATGCTTTTGCGCAAAAGCACATGTCTTGCGCAAAGGCATATGCCAGTGTAGACGCTCTCTTGCACAAATACTTTTAACGCAAAAACTCTTGCGTTAAAAGTATCTGTGCAAAATCATGCCAGTGTAGACATAGCCTAAATGCTACAACAGAAGGGAAAAAAGAACCCAATGATTTTTAAGCTAATATCATGATGAGGAAGGCCCAATCTAAAGTTAATTAGCAACAGCAATATCCTTGTTCTCACCCCTTCCTCCTCATCTGCCCCTCTGAATTTTTTTGGTGATAAACCCTTAGGAGGGGAATCAGGTATGAGAGTTTTGGAGGCCAGGGCTTGATCAAGCACAATGATACCCAGACTACAGCTCACAAGTCTTCAGTGAGTCTTTCACCTGTCTCTTGCAGCTCTTTGCAACACATGATATTAAATCACTGTGAGATTAATTAACTAATCAGGATGCTTTTTCTGTTAGCCTGTTATCAACTCTATGTTCATGACTAATTATTTGCGATGAGAATTATACACACACACACACACAAGCTGAACATTGTCCCTCTGTCCCAGTGTTTAAGTATGAATTCTCCTATAGTAAATGAACCAATGAATTCACACCTGTGGCTTTTCTGGGTAATGTTGATTGCTTAGTTTGGCTCCTCAAGCACTAAGTATTTCAGATCTCACAGCTGAGATAAGAGAACTTTGGAAACTACCATGCTGTAGCTTTTATATTGTTTTCGTACAACTTATACACATGAGAATGTGCAGAGGTGCAAATTAGGGCATGATAGCATTTGCCCACAATCTCCAGGCTTCTAGACCTTCATCCTTGATTGTATGGCGATATGCAGATAGCACAAGGTGCATTAATGGAACTTAAGCCTGCTATTAAGTAGATTGTGTATCACATAATTCTGCTTAGATCCTGAGGAGATGAAAATAAAAAAGTATTGCCTACTTAATTTTTAACCATTCAAATTATAGAAGAATAAATGGTAGTGAAAAGATCATTTTGGAACATATTTTCATTTAACGATAGTTCATCCAAACATAGAGGTTACACAGGAACAGCTATTGCTAATTTTTGAGGATTTTTTCCCCCTGGAAACTGGTAGAATATTCTAATGCATCTGTGAGGTAAACATATTTGACTTCTAGCCAAGCTGTCAAAATGCACATCTGATTTATGTAGCAGATCTGGTGTAACACGACAGCCATTACACGCAGCCATGAATGAGGCATTAATATCCACAAATCAGTGTTCAAAGCAGTTTGTTTAGACGTATGCAGACCATGAGGTATCTGCATACATCCCAGCTTGAACAAAACGTCCGTCTGTTGCTCTACAGAAGACAAATTTCATCACTACTGCAAAGTGCTCCTCTGCCCGGGAAATGATTGAACAGTTCAATTGTGATACAATTAAGCTGTAAAAATATTTCCCAGTCTCTTGAATCTTTGTCTACATGGTATAGATGGCACAGGCTCCGTCCATCGAAAGGAATGGAATGAGATTTTTCACTGTGTTCATTTCTTTGGGGGTATAATTACATTTGGGGGAAAATAAATCTTTAACCCAAAGCTTTAACCCAACTGAGCATGCTGGCATCACCTACTTATATAATAAATACATGTCTAATAAATAAATGTCTAAAAAAGAAAACTTCATGGCAATAGGATCACATTAGCAGGGGTCAAGAGTTTATATCAATGCCTGTTAGAGCCCTCTCCAAAGCAGTAGGCTGTTTTCAGGTCCACTATGGAGATTTGCTTTCTTATGCAAGCAAATGCGGTTCACCTCAAGGGAAAAGAAAACAGATCGTCTGATCCTTCACAGTGGGTCTGCACGCCACACTGCTAATCATGAAGAAATCATGGAAATACACCAGGTGTAAGGCACCACAGTTTAAATCCAGCAGAACGTTCCCTATAGCAGCCCTGGGGAGCAGGTCCTTCTGAGGATAATAAAATGCTATAGGAAAATGCAAAAACAAAATGCAGAACGATTAATTAAATAAAGGGCATCTGTCCAAGAAACCTGTAACAACTCTATGAAATGAGTTTTCAGCACCATAATGCACATTTTCTGTTTTGTTTCACAGCAAAACCATTACATGTAAGTGTTGCCTTTGAAACAGCAGAAAAAGACACTGATGAATGTTTCACAGAGGACCAGAGGTTGCCAAAACTAACAGATTTCTGTTTAGAGACCCTCACAGTGAAATCCCTATGAAGTAGCAGAGCTTGAAGAGTAATTAGCCACAACCATAACAAAACAGTGAGCCACTCACCACTCAAATCTCTATGACTTCTCTGTTGTTTTAACTGTCATTGGTCTTGCTGGTGGTTGAGAAAGGATTGTCCATGAAAGAATCACTTAGCACAACACAAGCCAATGTAACAAGAAAAAGAAAGGATATTTCTCATGGCATACTAATCACAAATTGAAAACAATTATCAACACGTTGCCTGTTCCCATTCTTTGCAGCCTTTTCAAGCAAACATTATTCCCAGTAAAATTCAAGTGGCGGCAATGGAGCTACATCACAGATGAATCTGGCCCACCATCAGTCATCAAAATCACAATGGGGAATTAGCTAGAGTCTAGAGACTAATATTCATGTTCTCTAGGCTGTGGGGACAGGGTAGGAACTTTCCCTTTTCTTTTAGGCCTTATTTACACTGGAGTATTTCCTTGAGAAGTGGGTGCAGCTCCATCACCAAGAGCAACAATGGGAGGGGAACTAAAGAAGTACAATCTACTACTGTGTTAAGTCTCTATCCATGGTGTAGACCAGGCATTAAGCTGATTATATATCATATGAATTACCCTGACAGGAAGTTTTTTCTAATGTCCAACTTAAGCTTCCCTTACTGCATTTTATGCCCTTTGGTTCTTGGCCAATCCTCAGTGGTTAAACTGTGAACAATTTATCTTCGTCCTCCTTATAATAATCTTTTTTATGTACTTAAAAACAGTTATCATGACCTTGCTCAGTCTTCTCTTCTCCAGACTAAACAAACCCAGATTTTTCAATCTTCCCTCATCTATAGGTCATGTTTTCTAGACCTTTCATCCTTTTTTTTTTTTACTGGATTCGCTAAACAGTCTCCAATTTGTCCACATCTTTCCTGAAATGTGACACTCCTGTTCAGGCCTAATCAGTTCATATTAGAGTGAAAAACAATATTTATTGTTTGTTGCTTACAACACTCCTACCTATACATCCCATAATAATGTTTTGGGGTTTTTTTGCAACAGTGTTACACTGTTGACTCATATGTAGTCTGTGATCCACTATAACCTCCAATAGTGCATCTACACAGCAGGACTTAGCTCAGTTTGCATATCTTATTTTGAGTGATGTCAATTGTGTAGCTTATTTCAAAATAGCTTATTTCGAAATTGGGAGCATCTACACAGCACTTATTTCAAAATAGAGTGTTCTTCCTCTAACTTCCCTTACTCCTCATACAATGAGGGTTACAGGAGTCAGAATAAGCAGTCCTCCAGCTTGACAGTATTTCCACGTTATTTTGAAATAACTGTCTGCTGTGTAGACATGGACTAAGTTATTTTGAAATAACTCTAGTTATTTTGAAATAATGTTGCTGTGTAGACATACCCCAAGAGAGAGTACCCTTCTCACAGTACCTCTTCCTAGGCACTCATTTCCATTTTGTGTGTATGCAACTAATATTCCTTCCTAAGTGCATTACTTTGCATTTATCATTATTGAATTTCATCCTAATTACCTCAAACTATTTCTCTTAGGTAGACCATTTTAAATCTATCCTCCAAAGCACCTGAAAGCCCTCCCAGTTGGGGTCATTTGCAAATGTTATAGGTGTACTTTCTATGCCATTATCTAAATCAATTATGAATGTGTTGAACAGAACTGGATCCATAACTTATACCTGAGGGACCACACTCATTCTTCCCTTTCACTGTGAACAAAACATACCCATTCCTGACTCTGAGGGTATGTCTATACTGCATCCATCTGTCGGCAGAGGGATGCAGATTAGGCAGGTCGACATTGCAAATGAGACAGGGATTTAAATATCGAGTGCCTAATTTGCATAAAAATGGCCACCACATTTTGCCGACTCAGCACTTTGTCGGCAAAAAGCGGCAGTCTACAGGGGTATCTGTCGAGAAAGAAAACCTTTTTCGACAGATCCCTTATGCCTCCTGCCGATATTTAAATCCCTGCCTCGTTTGAAATGTCGACCTGCCTAATCTGTATCCCTATGCCGACAGAGGGATGCAGTCTAGACATACCCCGGTTGATAGAAGCTCAGATACCAAACTGACAAATCTTTTCAGAATTGTCATTCTAATTTTGAATGGAAGCCCCTGGTGACAGAGTCCATGTACACTGAGCAACTCAATTAAGTAATTAAGTGAAAGTTTTCAATATAAATGTGTTTTCTTATCCTCCAATAAATTACCAAAATCTAAAACATGAAATTAGAAGAAAAACTAGTCCTATCAAAGTTCTGACTTGAGTAACATAGTCCTTGTTGCATAAAGTAATAAGAATCAGATATTTTGGTATATGAGACTTTTCCTTTTCCTCACTCAACCCCTCCAAAGTTGAACTTCAGAACAGAATGCCTTTAACATTACATAGAAACGTGATGCAACATTTCCTGACACTTTATATGAACTTATATCCTAACATTAATTATGAATTTTGCCTTCCTTTGCTTCTCCCCTTGTTAAAGTCAGCTGCCATCTTGGCCTTCCGGCCCACCCTTTGGACACTTGAGTATTCATTAATTACAGCATATCAGGAGAGCATTCTTGTAAAAATGCCTCTCTCACCAAAACTACCCACAAATTGCAAAATCAACATTGAACTATTTTGTAGCCATTACTCCTCTGACAGAATTTGAACCTAACTTCCTCTGATCCAAGGTACTGAGACAATTTACTGACTCGTTACAAAAATAAAAGCAGCAATGTCTGAAAGAATTACCTCTACTTTGGGCTACACAATTATATGAAATGGTTTCCTTTTCAGTTGCAAGAACAGTAGTTCTTTGACATCACCTTTTTTCTAATGCTGTCAAATATTGGCCTAAATGAAAATTGGGTCTCTAATTAGCCTAACTGGAAATCAGCTTTGTTGCCTTATCTTGGCATTATATTTTCAGATTTGTTTACTCAGAAGTATTGCTGATTGATTTAACTAAATCTTCATCTCTCCCTTTAACTCTGTATAGGCTATTATTTTGCTTTTTTCATAACAGCAAATAATACTCTCTGACCACTGGTGTAACACATTTAGTAAAAATCTGTATTTCTATCAAGTTTGTTTGCTTATATTTTGCAAAGAAAAAGAGGTAATTTTACTCAGTAAATAACAGTGAGAACTACACACTCCTTCCAATGACTGCTGGTCTTCCTTCGCAGGATACTCCTCCCCTAATCTCTACAAATAGGAGTAAGCAATTGGGCTGTGCTTTCTGGAAGCCTGATATTCAAACAGGAAGCTCCCATTGGCCAGTGTCTGTCCAGAAACTGGTCAATCGGATTGTGCTGGGGGGCGGGAGCAGCATCTGAATCTTCTCTCCTCCCCTCCGAACTCCAGGAGAAAGCACCCCGCAACTGTTTTTGAGCAGTGTGTGGGGCTGCGGGACAAGCGGGGGAGTCTGTCTGGATCGTATTTTGCCCAGGTCTGTGCTAAAGCATAATCACCAACAGGAACAGATGTTAGCAATGCTGCAGATAACAGCAACACTTTGGAAAGAATCTTCTTTCTTCAGCAGAATGTAAACATGAAAGCAAGATATCTGATAATATATCCACTAAAATCTACTTCTTTCACAGACTGCAGAGATGACTATGCACCCACAACAGGCTGGAAAAGAGTTAACATGATGGGTAAGCTTGAGAAACAAGAACCTTATTTCATATAGTCCAGCCTCCTCCTTGTCTAGTGTCATTGCTTGCTTCATCCACTCATCTTACACCTAACTTAATGATAATGCCCAAATCGTTTCTATTATTTGTCATCTGTAGTGAGTATATTTATCCTCATTCTACTGATGATGAACAGAAGACACAGAGAGTTGAAGTGATTTACCCTATGTCGTGTTCTTTGTGTCCTTTTGTGTAACATTCTTCTGGCTGGATCTGTGTCTCTGTTCTCCCAAAAGGCCCATGCTTACCTAAAACACACAACCAAACTTTCTGTTTAAAAGTACTAGGAAAAAACAAAGAAATCTACGTAATAAATAGATGTTTTAAAAAATCATTGAGACTTCTACACACTGCAGTTCTCATTTATTCAGCTAGAGGACACTGCAAAGTGATAATTAGGTGCTAAACTTGAGCCATATTCCTACAGATAGCCCTCCTAAAAAGTCATTTAGCACCTAATCAGGTGTTAAAGGTAAAAATTATGAGTTTTTCAACAGCATTTAGACCCTAGTATATTATAAAATAGGGCTTGTCTACATGGTGGAGTTTTACCAGTTATATCAATATAGGTATAAAGATATCATTATAATGGTATATTCCCTGAATGACACGCATATTGCAGTATACAAGGGTTATTCTAGTTTAATTTAACCTCTTCCCAAATGATGTAGGTTAAGCAAAAAAGCAAACACACAACCATATTTCTATATCAGAATAAGGTCTTGTCTATACCTTTTGGCACAGTAACATTGGTTAGGAATATAGAAAATAAATGTCATCTCCTTAACCTATATAGTTTGCCTGAAAAGCCTTCATATAGATGCAGTTATCCTAGCAAAAGGACTTATTTCATTTGGGTAACTGATATAAACTATACTATCAGAATAACTTTTGGCTACACAAGCTGCATCACCAGAACGAGGGTTGATCAGAAAATGCTTTCTAATGCAGACAAGACCTAAGTGTGCCAACACAGGCAATTATGCCAATACTATTATATCAAGTGGAGGCCTTGCCTACACAGCACTGTTTTGTCAACAAAAGTCAGCTTTCACAACAAAACAATGGAGGTGTAGACTCACTGTAGTGTGGCCTCTGTCAATTTAACTCTTATGCCTTGAAAAGAGGCATAGAGCTTTTTGTGACATTAGCTCAACACAGTGGCTATGTCTAAACTGCATCCCTCTGTCGACAGAGGGATGCAAATCAAGCACATCAAAATTGCTAATGAAGCAGGGATTTAAATATCCTGGCCTTCATTAGCATAAAGGTGGCACCTGCTTTTTTCCCAAAACGGAACTTTTTCGAAAAAAAATCAGCAGTCTAGATGCGGATCTGTCAAAAATAAACTCTTTTTCGACAGATCCTGTATTCCTCAAAAAATGAGGTTTACAGGTTCTGCCAAAAAAGGGTTTATTTTTGACAGATATTTAAATCCCTGCTTCATTAGCAATTTTGACGTGCCTAATCTACATCTCTCTGTTGACAGAGAGGTGTAGTCTAGACACAGCCTGTGTTAGCATAGACACTGTGCTTGATTATATCACTGTAAATGGCCCCCAGAAGGTGTCCCAGAACTGGTCAGCAGTTTGGACTCTACTGCCTGTTGCCAGGTACACAGGCATCTGCTCCTCCCCCTTTGGAGGACTGGGAGTTTTTTAAATTCCATTTCCTGTTTGCTTGGCGTGGACAGCTCATCTTGCATCTTCCCAGCTGACCATGGCAGTTCCATGCAGCAAATGCTTTCTCACTTGGAGAACAACAGAGTTGTTTGGTACCCTGGGACTGTGGAGAGAGGAGGATATGCAGTCTCAGCTCTGCTTCAGCTGTAGAAACTTTTGTATCTATGATCAGATTTCTTGTGGCATGTTGGAGAAGGGCCCCAAACAAGACACACATCAATGCCATCCAAAGATCAAGGAGTTGAGGCAGGCATACCAGCAAGCAAGGGAGGCAAACTGTCACTCTGGTGCTGCACTGAAGACCTTCCACTTCTACAATTAGCTGGATCTCATCCTCTGTGGTGACCCCACCTCCACCACTAAGATCCCTAGGGATACTTCAGGGGAGTTGGAGACAGGGCCCAGTCGATTGAAACTTCCCTTGTATAGCTAAGCAGTGGGAACCTGTGGAAAAATTTGTTAATGTGCACTGAGATTTCATGTGATTTCATAGAGAAGATCACTTTCGTGGAGGCACTTGACAGGTTCCTTGACAGAGCTGCTTCATTTCTTCCCCTACTGTAGGAACTTTGTGCCATGCCAATCAATAATCACTTGTGCAGAGTCCAAAGCAGCATACAGGCAAGCAACATAGTAACCCTATCTGAAGCAACACAGATGCACGATATGCACCCTTGCATACTTGTTTACCCTCAGGAATGAGATATTGGGTTCAATTACCCCTTTCTGTGGAAAGTGGTGGAGGAATTTACAATAGGGTCCCCATTGGCATAAAGTGATCCCATTAAAAACACCTTGACCTTTTTCCCCCATTTTTGACTCTCCATCCTGGACCAAACTCAGCATATTTTGGGTGCTCTCTGAGCTGTGTTCTTGCAAGGGAGAGGGGGAACCCACAAGTGTTCCATTGCCCATATATACCATTCTCACTCACACACTTCTTCCTGACAACGCATGGTTGCTTAACCAGGTGACAGTCCACATGACATCGTGGGCACCTGTTTCAGGTGTTGGCTGGTCTTTTTTTCTACAGGGAACTAGTGTGAAGCTGTTTCCCCAGACTTGGAACATGTCCTATACAATAGAATTTTATAACTTTCCATAAAACATTGCCACACATATTTTACCAGGACAATAATGTTCAGCATATTACGAGTTTTCAAATTATCTCTCAGGCCATGTAAATGGCTTGAAATTAACTTAAACAAGCCAGAGATTGCCCTAGAGGACTCTACTGCACATGAAGATTCTAAGTGAAACAAAGAGTAAGGGGAGGAGGTGACGTCATCTGGGAGTGTGGAGCAGTGGCTGGCATTGTGATGAACAAAGCACTACTATGTCTGAATCCCCATTAGCATGAAGCGTATGTCAACAGTAGAGTATAGATTAGGTCCCTACTGCTCTAATGTCTGACAGGGCTGAGTATTCGTGGATCAAAGAGCTGAATCCACCTCTGCTGTGCTGTGCTGTACATCACTCAAAAATCAGGACCAGTCCTATTAATTATTCTCTCTTCTTTAGGATGTTCAATTCAGTGGCTGACCTTATGAAAATTACTAACTTAGCTTTCACCAGAGGCAATATAGCCAAGGTCCATACAAATATACATTTATACTTCTATAACTGCATTGTCTTTGATAATCAGTGCTCCGCTTGGCAACCACAGCATCTCACATACAGTAAGTCTTCTGTGCAGAAATGAAAACAAACAGTTAAGGAGCAATCACTTAAGAAAAACTTTTTCAACAAAGCTGTACCAAATGGCTTCAAGCTCATCTTTCTCTGTAAATAAAGTGATGAAGAGAATGAGATGTTCATTGAAGTGCTCAGGGCCAAAAGACATCCCGACAAGTCTAACAAATGTAAGCACATTTAGAAAATGTTTAAAGTAAGGAAACTATTCCAGAAATACCCTCTTTCCCTTTCCTTGTCCCCCGTGTACTTGCATACTCAGGAAAAGCACCATGTATATTCACGCAACAGTGTTTAGAAATATCAAAATAGAAGGAAACATTAAAGGTATAACGTACTATCCTATACTTCAAATGCTTCAGTTCTGGATAACATGAATAGACATCCAATGACACAAGATGTGTGCACTCTGACACAAGGGAATCACAATGCTTTTCTCAACAAGAGATCACAAACATTCCAGAACCCAACACACAGAAGCCTGGGGGCCATTAAAAATTCAGATCCAATCTGTGTGTTTCAGGTCTCCATCACCGATTTCTTTTTACTACTTGATTTTGTAGTCCAATAATAGTATGTTTTGACACCACATTCACTTTCATGGACCGCAGTGTTAAGTCATATGAAGATAAATTATCATTTATCATTAATATGGATATTGCACTAACAGTTAGATACTCCATTGTGCTAAGCTCTGGATGAATATATAGTAAATGACAGGCCTAAGCTTTAGAATTTCATGGCAGAATAAATAAGCAGGAACAGTGGAGAGTTTATATTGCTTTGAAAATGGTGTGGTGTAGGAGCCTGACCAAAAATGAGAAGACCCAAGTTCTCTTCCTACTTATACTAGTAACTTGCTGGGTGAGCTTAGGCAAGTTACTTCTCCCATAGCTCAGTTTTCCTAAGACCAAAATAGGGGAGATTTCCTTTGTAAACTGCTTTGAATCTATTGGTAAAAATTGCTACATAAGCATTCAATATTAGAGGTTGCACCTCTATAAAATGGAAATCTCTGGTCTGTCTCTAAGATGAATATCGGTACACTGATGCAGTATATCAACTCTGATCACTTGCATTATGTTTAGGAAGTTGCTAAAATAAAATGTTACATTTCAAAACAATTTCCTTCTCTGCATAATTGCTTTGTATTTATACTGTATTACATTAGGGCAAGATTTTCAAGAGTGACAAGTGATTCTGGATAACTTAGTGTCTCTGTGGACAACATCAAGCTGTTTTAAAGGGACTTGATTTTCAAAAAGCACTGAATACCTCCAAATATTGCGATTTGAGCAACCAAAATCTGAGGTACCCAAAAACCACTAGTCATTGGAGCTAGTCAAAAATTTCCCATTGAAATGATTTTCTGGAGGGAAAATGAAGTTTCTGGAAAATCTAAACATGCCATAAAAAGTTTCGATTTTCCATTAGGAAAATGTAAATGATTCTTTCTAGTTGAATTACCAGCAGAGAGGCGTTGCTGGCACATGATAGCTTCGGGACTCCTAGTGATTTTTTACATGCCTAAACCATTAGGCATGGTGCTCAACATCACCACATCTAACATTCTTTGTGGAGCTCCTCCAATGTGCTACTTTCTGATCACTGATTTCTTCTGTTATTAATCTACATCAAAAAGAAACAAATAAGGAAGAGGTCATACATCTTCCAGAATTGTCCTCCTGGACCTAGGCTGAACTTTGGTCAATGGATAAATCAGAAGATTGCTCCACTAGGGACTGAAAGTTCAATTCTCATTGAAATCAATGGAAAGACTCTGTTTGAACTGATTGGGAACTGAACAAGGACTAAAATGAACAAAGGCTTTTGTTGTACAGACTGAATGATATTGTATTGCCTGGGTTAGGTTGGATTTTTTTATTACATTAAAATCAGTGCCTAAATCAGTAAATTGTGGAAATTTCCCATTCCACAAGTAAGCAAATATTTGAAAGTATATATATTTTACTTAGCAACCACCACACAAAAATATACAACAGAGGAATCTGCTAAATCCAAGCCCTCACTGCACATAAAAATGTGTTCTTTTGACAGGTTTGGTCCTTTAATAGGGTTTTGTTGAAGAGGCTGCTATTGTTTTATAAAATACTTTGTGGTTTGGTATGTAAAATATGCAGCCATTTAATATATCTCAAGTAGTTCAATTTTGCATTGTATTTTAACTTTTGATGCAGTATAAGTTTCTCTCCAGCAGTTCACTCTGAAAAGGCTTCATTGTTGTTCTCTATATATTTTGGTTGAGTACAGTAAAACTCCAAGGCTACGTCTACATTGGCCCCTTTTCCGGAAGGGGCATGTTAATTTCACAGGTCGTAATAGGGAAATCCGCGGGGGATTTAAATATCCCCTGCGGCATTTAAATAAAAATGTCCGCCGCTTTTTTCCGGCTTTTAGAAAAGCCGGAAAAGAGCGTCTACACTGGCCCCGATCCTCTGGAAAAAAAGCCCTTTTCCGGAGGATCTTATTCCTACTTTGAAGATCCTCCGGAAAAGGGCTTTTTTTCCGGAGGATCGGGGCCAGTGTAGACGCTCTTTTCCGGCTTTTCTAAAAGCCGGAAAAAAGCGGCGGACATTTTTATTTAAATGCCGCAGGGGATATTTAAATCCCCCGCGGATTTCCCTATTATGACCTGTGAAATTAACATGCCCCTTCCGGAAAAGGGGCCAGTGTAGACGAGCCCCAATAGTCCAGCATCCAATAGTCCGGCACTCCTGATAGTCAAGCATCAAAATGGCAAGAGCCTAGTGAGTGAGCTTCTGCAAAAAATGAGTCACAAGGTAGCAGCAGCAGCAGCTGAACTGAACAAAAAGGGTAAACAAGGTTTAAAAAAACTAAAACATTACAGTATACTGTATACAGTATGTACAATAAAAAGGGTTAAGAACACTTTATATACAGTATATACTGTATACAGTATATACATAACCAGCTTATAGTACCTCCTGATACTCCGGCATATCTGATAATCCGGCTCCACCTAGGTCCCCTAGGTTCCAGATTATCGGAAGTCTACCGTACTTGGAAAATTTCTTCTATGATCAGGGTTATTTCCTTAAGTATTTTTGTATATGTACCATTCAGTTAGATATTATATAAGATACAATTAATGTAAGGACTAGCTGAAAGGATTGGTAATGACAGGTAGCTAGTTCTACCTCTAAATCATCAGTTTGAATCCAGTCTTGGTGCAAGTGATTTGCAGGTGTCAAAAACTGTTTAGCAATATTTATGAAATGCATCAGTTGTCACAGTCCATTCCCTAAAAGAGGTAATGGTAAAATTTAAAAACGAGTAGTCTAATAATACCTTAAAGACTAACAAAACATGTAGATGGTATCATAAGCTTTTGTAGGCACACCCCACTTCAACACACTACAGGCTCACACACTACTTTCACATCCTAATGACTTAACCAATCAACCAAACAATGGAGGGGCTAATTGTTCTTATCAGCCTCTTGTAATTACTTGAACAATTTATTCACCGTCTTTTTTCTCCTTTTTTCCCCTCCTTTCCCCACCTCCTTCCCTTATTTATTCTTGGATATGGACTTTTAATACTCCTGTCATCTGAAGAAATGGGGTGTGCCCACGAAAGCTCACGATACCATTTACATGTTTTGTTAGTCTTTAAGGTGCTACTAGACTATTCATTGTTTTTTAAGTTTTTCTAGTTACGGACTAAATCGGCTACCTTTCTGAAGGCCATGGTAAAGTCACTAGAATTGGCATATGTAATTGTGATTGCTAATACACTTTAAAAGAAAAATCTGCAAGTCAAAAGTGGGAAATATATCAGTTGCACAATCACTGATAACCACTGGTGTCATTAATCAATCATATAAAACACTATCATGAACAAATAAAAAAGCACTATCTTCTTTTTTAATGACAAAACAGTCAGAACCACAAACTTTGAGCAACTGTTTGCATTGAATAAACAAAACTATTTATAAAATAATGAAGCGTGATCAAATGGGATCCTCCCTCCAAATGAAGAAGCTGAATAAAACAATTCAGTTACACTAATTAGAAAAGTAATAGAAATGTAGCCGTGTTAGTCTGGTGTAGCTGAAGCAAAATGCAGGACTATGTATCACTTTAAAGACTAACAAGATGGTTTATTAGATGATGAGCTTTCGTGGGCCAGACCCACTTCCTCAGATCAAATCGTGGAAGAAAATAGTCACAACCATATATACCAAAGGATACAATTAAAAAAAATGAACACATATGAAATTAGAAAGGCGGTAACAGAAAAAATATCCAAACGAATATACGTCTGGGGGCATTTGGTTCCCCACTGAAAAATGACTTCTGATGGGGAAGTAAAGGGAAGCCACAAAAGTGGTCGTGAGAACTTCCCCAGCAATGCAGGCAGGTCAGTTTGAGTGACCAGAGCAGTGAGAGAGTAAGAGTGTGAGAGAGAGTGAGAGACGTTTGCTTGTGGCATGCTCAGCATGGCAGGTGAGGGCTTTGGGGTGTTTCTGAGGAGGTAGATGAGAGGCAGGCTCTGCCCCCTCAGGCAAAGCAGACTGTAGCACCAGGTTAGTGAATCATTTCCATTGTTCTTGTGAATTCCCCCAGAAGTATAAATCTGGTGGTAAAAATTGAAGGCTCCTTTACATTGCCAAAGTGGTGTAAAGAAGCCTTATTGTAAAGAACAATATGGCCTTATAAATGCTAACGGTATTTTAATGATTAGAACTGGTCTAATTTTTGGACTGAAAAAATTCCTATCAAAATGTGCTCCCTGAACTGTTTGACAGTGGCCTTTCTGGAGATCGTCCCTAGTCAATATAACTTGTGAATCTGAGTCTCCAGCCCTCACTTGCTCTTCAGTTGCTGATGATGTAACACTGAGCTTATGACTGCAGAGACTTGTTGACTAAGAAGTTGTTGACTAAGAGACTTGTTGACCTCTCGAGGTCCCTTCCAGTCCTAGTATTCTATGATTCTAAGATAACTAGAAGTAAAGTGTCAGAGCATTACTATTAAACAGCAGGGGTTCGGAATTTTCTCTAACATTCCCCAATCCGATTCTCCATCCACTGAACTGTAGTCTAAATAAAATATCAGTATAATTGAAACCAGCATGATACATTGCATCATTGTAAGAAATATGCAGAATTCTGCAGCATTTAAAATAATATTAGCAGAATGTTTAATTTTTTTTTTTGGTGCAGAATCCTCCAGGAATAAAAAATACTATGGCAAAGTTCAGATATAACATAAAACCAGCCATACTGGGTCAGACCAAAGTCCCATCTAGCCCAATATCCTGTCTGCTGATAGTGGCCAGTGCTGGGTGCCCCAGAGGGAATGAATAGAATAGGGAATCATCAAGTGATCCCTCTCCTGTCATCCATTTCCAGCTTCTGACAAGCAAAACCGAGGGACCCCATAACAGAAATAGAGACCTTATCAGACCTCTCTAGTCTGGCATTTTTGGGCCTGACTGGTGACGAACCAGAGAATTTGCCATGTCATGAGAGGTCAATACTGTCTAGCATGGTGGTTCCCATGATACTGGGGACCAGCAAACCCTTTCACAAACTTTTGGTGGACCGGCAATGTTTTATTTGCATATTTGCTATACAAATTATGAATATGCAAATAAAACATTGCTGGTCTGCCAAAAGCTCAGGCCCCAGTGCCCCCAGTGCCAGCCCTAACCCCTAGAGCCCTCCACCCCTCGACTGCCCCCCACAGCCAGCTACTGATCCCAGAGTCCCCTGCACCCAACCCCCCCAGTACCAGCGCCACATCCCAAACACCTGAGTGCCAGCCCCCACTCCTCAGAGTCCCCTACCACCAGACCCCCCAATACCAGCCTCCTATTTCCAGAGCCCCACTACACCCAACCCTCAAGAGCCTCCCCCAGTGCCAGCCCCCAATATTAGCCCATCCCCAAAGCCCCCCAGTGCCACTCCTGCCTCCATAGCCCCTCCCCCTCCCACACACACACACTACTAGCTCAGCCTCCAGAGCCCCCAGCACTAGCCATGCCCCTGGAGCCCCTAATACTTGCCCCTCCCCCTTCAGCTAGCCCTGTGCTGTTGCCTGCATCATGATGGTTCTGGGGGGCTTGGGCTGGGGTACACTGTGCAGCACCTTCCCTCCCGCTGCAGCAGTTGGGAGAGGTGTTTCCTACCCCATCTCTCAGCCAACCAGTGCCGGGTAGGAGCAGAGTCTCCTCTGGCCACAGAAGAGTGCTTCCCTGTTCAGCGGGAAAGCTGAGCGGTGGGGAGGAGACCTAGATTAGGCTACCAGACATAGGAAATTGTAGATTACATGGTTGGCCAGCCATAGCCCCTAGAGCTGCCGTGGCCCAGCAGCAAGAAGTCCATGGCCCGGCACGTCCCCTGCTTACTGGGCTCTTAGAAGTTATGTAGGGGTAAATTATAACTAAAAGTAGAGTACACTGAGAGCCAGGACTGTTGGCTATAAACAAACTTTACAGGGAAATTTGGCCACACCCATAATAAGTGGACATATGGCTAATTAAAATCATGTCAGATCACAGATAATGCTGGACTAGAGAGGTTCAACCTCTATAGCCCCAGTTATGCAAATCATTAAACCGTGTGCTTTACTGTTATACAATGAAGTCACTAGGCCCTTCGTATATGCTCAAAGTTAAGCATGTGATGACATGGAGAATTTCTCTGGCCTATGTTATGCAGGAGGTCAGACTAGATGATTACAATAATCCCTTCTGGCCTTATCATCTATAAATATATGAAATGCATTGATATCAAGGCCCTAAACTCTATTGCAGGCTATTCTTGATATATCTTTTTTACGTCCAATGTATTCATCTGTTCTAAAAATTAATACCAGGTCTACATAGTTTTGAACTGCTAAAATTATGTTGGTTAGGAATGAGAATTTTTACTAATATAAGTATACTGGCACAACCTCTATTGTAGATGTAGTTATATTGGAATAAAAGTGCCATATAGCAGTAGAGGTTATTCCCCTTCCTATATGAGAATAAATGATATCACTATAAACACATTTATACCTATATAAATGTGTCAAAAATTGCGAGATTTGTATTCTATGTACTATAGAGGTATGATTAAAGCGTGCACATGTTGTATGTGGACAAACCTTAATTCAGATTATAATCTCAGTGTTGTTTTCATTCTAAAATCAATGAGTGGTTTGCTATTGACCTCAACAGTATCAGAGTTAGGCCAATACTGAGCAGTTCTGGAACATCCATTCACAAAACCTAAACACTTGATCTGAGGGCATGTAGAGTGAATTTCATGTTAAATGCATAACAGGTTATGGAAAGCAAACTTCCAGGTCTTTATTTGCATGGGGCCAAATACATTCCTTGTGTGACTCCAATTACTTGACTTTTCAAGATTTACATGTTCATCATTTTTTCAGCTGGAAACACTAGTAACAGATCTCAGGCAAATCTGTGCTTGGCAGAAGTTATTCACAATTACTTCATCCAGCTACATTGTGTCTTGTGCGAGACATGCTGGATTCCCCACCCAATGACAGCAATGCATTAGAAGACAGGTGGATACTCTTCTTGGTCACTGACTACATAATAATGTGGCAGTAATACCCATAATGACCACATGCTGATGCTCTAACACTGCCACTTAGTCATGCAAATAGTATGCTTTTCCCATGAACAGAACCCCAATTTTTGTATAGCCATAACCATTGTTCTACCAAAATAACACCATTAAACCTCCATTTAACAATAGATTAATGACCTATTTAGTCTTTCAGTCAGTTTTCTGCCAGTCTGGGCTCTTAAATGCTACATTGGTGAAATGAGATTCACGGTAGGAGGATTCCCTTTCACTGAGTGTCTTCTTGACAATGTCAGGAGCTATGTCTCACTTCACTTGTTGCACAAAGTACTGCAAGACTCATTTCATAAGTAACCTTGTGGCTCTGTTTACTTCAAAGGGGCCAGGATTTTTATCCTCAATAATTAGATTCAGGCAGGTAGGGGGAGAGGATAAATGACTTGAAGAACATAGTGGCTACATCTACACTGGCACCTTTTTCCGAAATGCTTAAAACAGAACAGTTTTCTGTTATAAGTATTTCCGGAAAAAGAGCGTCTACATTGGCAGGATGCTTTTCCGGAAAAGCCCTTTTTCCGGAAAAGCATCCGTGGCCAATGTAGACGCGCTTTTCTGGAAAAAAGCCCCAATCGTCATTTTCGCGATCGTGGCTTTTTTGCAGAAAAGACTACTGTGCTGTCTACACTGGCCCTTTTCCGGAACAGTTTTCCGAAAGAAGGACTTTTGCCCGAGCGGAAGCAGCATAGTTTTTCCGGAAAAGCAGCTGATTTCTTACAGTAGATCGTCAGTGCTTTTCCGGAAATTCAAGGGGCCAGTGTAGACAGCTTGCAGCTTATTCCAGAAAAGCGGCTGCTTTTCCAGAATAAGTGGCCCAGTGTAGACACAGCCGATGGGTTTGGGGAGAAATCAAAATAAATGTGAAGACAGTGGTTGTGATCCCAATTAAAAGTGAATCTTAATTTAAACTTGGAATGGAAAGCAAAACTGCCAAAAAGTAGTTTTCTCTCTGGGTCAGGGCCTCTTTTTGCTTAATGTTGTTATTCATGGTCAGTTTTTAAGCAATGCAAAAAAACCAAAACAAACCAAAACAAAAAAGCTAAGCTATGCCTGCTTTGAAAAGCTACCACTGACCTTCACTTCTCCAAAACAGAAAAGGGTTGTTCTTCCTTTTCTAATCAGACCTGATTTTAACAAACTGCTTCCATCTACTTGTAAACGATTTTCCAAGCCACTCAGCTTGGTTCTTCACTCCCTCCTGAGTATGAAAGCTTTATTGTTCCCTGTTAACGTTTCTACCATCCACCCCTCCCCACCTCAAGCCTTTGCACAAATGGACTCATTTGAGCTTCTGTATGAAGACCACCTGCAGCAGACCTTGAAATGACTAACATGGAAACAGACAGAGACACTACTTAAAGCCTAGTTTCATATCTACTGTCTATCTCGCTCTGTTTCTCACACCAAAAACTACTTCATTTCCTACACCCACTGCTAAAGTAATAGTCCCAAAAGCGAGAGCAATAATTTACAGTAACTTTTCTTAATACCCAAACATTAATTTTATTTATTATACCAAGAATGAAATTTACTTGAGGCAGCCAGTGATTGGCATCTTTGGAGGAAATATGGTAAATTACTCAAATATATGGGTATAGCTTCAGAGATTTATAAAACATTGCCTTGAATGGTTATTACATGATATATGACTAGTGCTGAGGTCATGTCCAATGTATATTTTGCTCATTTACTTTTGCAGGTGGGGCTGAAACAGTTGCCAATTCACAAAATGAAGTTTAAAAAATATAATAGATTGAAAAGGAGATTTGCAAAGTTACATTAAACAGTGTTACTTCTTAATAGCAAATATACATGTCTCTACATCCAGGCATGATCAAACCCCAGCTTTTGACTGTTTGAAAAATAAAGAATAAATTAAAGACTCAATCCTGCAAACACTTACTATGGGTACTAGGTACAGTGCTTATTATCTGACTACTACAATATAAATCAGTGGAGCACACCCAGTAGAAAGTAATATGCCCCCTGCATCAAATAGGTCTACTTATAATTGTGAAAGGATTGTGCACAGTAGCATTCACATGACCAGAACTTAGAGGCTTGATTCTGCAAGACTTATTCAGGTCCACTAAAATCAATAGTATGGACTTGCAGTGGTGAAAATAAGAGCAGAATTTGGCCCAAGGGCCTCATGTGTGTGGCCTCCAAATAAACAGATAAGAAAAATCTTCTGCTTTTCAAGCTTCACAGTCAAATGTACTGGGGTAAATGAATTTAGCAAGTGACTTTTTTTTGTTTCTTCATTGGAACACATTTGAAAACTCTAGCTCTGCTCTATTTTTCTTGTCTGTGCTAAGGAGAAAAGAGAAATGTAAGGATATTTAATAAAGATTCAGAATATGACTTTCTTACTTCTTTTTTTTTTTTTTTGTAGGAAATAAAATGTGTGATGTTTGAAGTCCCTAAATCACAAAAGGCATATTTTTAATATCTTGTACTAGGGAAAACCTTTTTAATAGCAGTGGAAATCCCCATGTACCACATCTAGGTGTATCTAGATGGATTGCTTCCATATGAATACATTTTCCTTCACCATTTTTCATTCTATTGTACATATCTATAACGTATGCTTTTTATAACGAAGGACTACTCTTAATAACCTTGTATTTATTTTATTTTATTTTTTTAGAAAGAGCAGATGTGATGAAGTGAATGAGAGCTATTGGTTTAATAAAGCACAGTCATCATCTTCCTTCAGATGTTACAATAAACCAGATTAGATAGAGCTCTAATGGAGAAAGTTTGTATGTTACTTCTACTGTTGATAAATGGGAAGAAATTTCATTTTCTCCTTTTCGATATATGCTGTATATATGTGCATATTTCATTGTTTAGAATTTGGCGCTGCAAAGATATGAAACCAAAGCATCCCTAGATTTTAAAATGGTCAGTTATACAAACAAACTAAACTGGTAACAATAAGGAAGTGTAAGGTGATAAAAGTCCTTTTTTCTCCCCAGATAAATATTTTTCATTAAGATATTGAATATATTTCTCTCTATAGTGTCATTCAAGTAATAACAGAAAGCTTGGTGTCATGATGGAAAAAAAGACATTAGAACTATTTAGAGGTGGAGAAAGGGGATCTGTGAATGTACATCAAAGAGAGGGTCTTGTTTTTCCTTCTATTCCCTCAATGTTTCCATGAAATCTAAGGCAATGACATCACAACAAAACAAGGTTGCCAAGATATACTATACAAAAACATGTTTTCACATGGTTACATTTTCTGCAAATTATAGCTCTTGGAATATAAATCAGAATAATTGTTTAAATCAGAGTGACTGTTGAAACAGATTTACAGAGATCAAATCAAAAATGTAATAATTCTTGTGGTTTCACTAATGCTCAGAGCACCAAATACTTCTAAAAATTTTGGTTGTCAGTTATATATAGTGTTTACATTATCATGCTGCTTGAACAGAGAAAATATATATTTTAAGATGAAAATGTGAATCCAGGGTTACAAGAATGTTTCTGAAACAGCTAAGTCATCTTGTTTCAAGTAAAACCAGATGTTTGCTTAAAGTGAAAGCCAATCATTTCTTTTAATTATGTTCACTGGTTAGGCCACCAGGAATATCCATATGTGCACACAATGATCCGATTAAAATCAAAGACCTTATGATGGAGAAAGCAATCAACAACTGAAGGACCACCAAATGATATGCAATGCACTGATCTGGATTCTACCATGTACATTGCTCATTTTCACTCAGCAAGTCAAACAAGAAAGATATTGCTAGAATTCTCTAAGACAGTCATGTGTGAATTATAGCCTAGGTTCCTACAACTTCAGTACTGATGGTCTGGTAAACAGTGCCTTCAACCCAATTAACCTGGATTAAATGTAATTTTTGACACTGCACATAGTCAAATCTTCCAGAAAGACTGAAAGCAGCGTACATTGTAAGGGAACCGCTGCATCAAAATCAGTGCGCTCTTCAGCTTTTTAGAAGATGTTCTATATCTTGGTGATCCTGAGAGTGAAAGTAAGGTCAGAAGACATGTACGGTGCTTCATATTAATACAGGTTGAACCTCTGTAATCCAGGATTCCCTAAACCAGCAACATCTGTGGTCCTGTAGGCTGGTGGCTGGACTCCCCACTGCTGGGCTGCCCGGCGGACTACAACTAGGCAGCCAGGCAAAACCCAGTAGGGCTACCCCGTGGGGCCAGGATCCCAGCTCACTGCAGTGGGGCTGCCCCACAGGGCCAGGAGCCCAGTGCGCAGGGAGCTGGATTGCCCAGCATAGCAAGGAAGGAGGTGGGGGGATGGACCAGCAGGGCAGTGAGGTTGGTGGCAAGGGAGAGTCAGCCAGGAGGCTGGTGAATGGTCCACCACCAGGGAGAGAATTAGGGCTTTAGGTTCAGCCTATCAAGTAACCAGAAACTATAACATGTAACTTGTGTAACCAATCACAACCAACTACCTCAGGTCACAGTACAAAAATTGATATCAAAACATGCCAAAGAAGCTGAATTGTATTTTACATGGAAATATTGTAAAATGTTGAAAAACTGCAAAATTATTCCAGTTTCACAAATATTTGATGAATTTGAACAAAGGGTATATTTCATTACTATTTTTCTGTGATTTTTTTTCCTCACATCATTTCACTAGTAAAAAAAAGTGAACTTAATAGCTGAGAATAGGGATCTTCAATTTAGTTTAATCAGCTAATCAAATAGTCGATGGATTTTCCATCAATTAGTCGATAAGCAAGGGAGCCACAGCAGAGTTAGCTCCCGGCCTGGCCTGTCAGCTCTTAATACATTGAAAAAATTTAAAGCACAGCAGGAAGGATCCATCACAAGCTGAGACAGCTGATTCTCGGCTTCCACCAGGTCCCCACTGCTGTGCACCAGCGTTTTAAATGTATTAAGAGCTGACTTGGGGGACCCAGCACGAACCAGGAATCAACTGTCCCAGCTCATGCCAGGTCTTGCTGAACTTCTGATTTTTAAATGTATTAAGAGCCAGTAGGCTTTTAATACATTTAAAAAGCAGAGGCATGGTGTTTGGGACTGGGTGCGAGTTGGGATCAGTTGAATCCTGGCTTGCACCAGGTCCCTGCTACCCCCCTGCCTCCCCTGGCCCCAGTGGAAACGGTGCTGTGGGGAACCAGCTCTTAAGCCGGCTTCTCCCAACACCAGCTCCTGTTCTCCCCCTGTTGCTGCCTCTGATAGAGGCAGAAAGGGGGGAAGACAGAGTGATTAGTCAAGGGACTAGTCAATTATCCAATAAGCTTTTGCTTATCAGATAGTCGACTAGTCCTAACATCCCTAGTTGAGAAACGAACAAACTGACATCAATAACTATGTAGATTCAATATGGGATAAAATAAAATTAATCTATGACATCGTATAAAGGAGCCACCATTTACACCAAAAGCTTACTTATAGCTTTTAAGTAAGAAAGTTTTGTTGAAAGGATGTCAAAACAACAACAGGATCATGAGCTATTCTTACAAAACAAATGAGTATTCAGTAATCCCACTTAGGCTATGCTCTACTGGTAATGTATTCATAATTAAAGTATTATGTGATTTATGGAAGTCAGAAGGGAAATTACTCTAAAAAAATCTACACTGAGTAGTTAGAACTCCCAGCTCTCAGTGTCCCAAAAGGCTACACTTCAACGATCATCATGGCTTGGTTTAAAAGATCTTTCACTTATTTTTGCGAAAGGTTTGCTTGACATTTTCAACTGCATCTATTAAATGTGTTTAGTAGACAGGATAACTCACTTATCAAGGCTATGCAACAGTGTAATTACAGCATCAGTCCACGACAGCAATAGATATTTCACAACATACAATGCATACAGAAATCTTGAGAAAAAATATCCAGAAGAATTAATTTCCAGAAACATTTGAAACTCAGGGCTCATCTAGACTACACTAAAGTGTCGAAAGGGGATATGCAAATTCCTGAGGAATTTGCATATCTCCTTCTGATCTCACTTTCAAAAGCGCAGCTTTCGAAAGTGAAAGTAGTCAAAATGTGGGTTTTTTTGGCAACCCTCCCTTTTTCGAAAAGCCGTATAAGCCTCATTTTTTAAGGAAAGGCTCCGCTTTCGAAAGTGAAATTGGAAGAAGATATGCAAATTCTGTGGGAATTTGCATATCCCCTTTCGCCATTTTAGCGTAGTCTAGATAAGCCCTCAATGTACAGCAAGATTATACTGTATTTTATATTATGTCTGTCTTTTGTAATTACAGTCTATATTAAGCTGCTTTTCTTATATGAACTATGTAGCAAAGGGTACATCTAAACTACATCCCTTTTTCGATAAAGGGATGTAAATTAGAGATATTGAAATTGTAAGTGAAGCTGGGATTTGAATTTCCTGCGCTTCATTTACAAAATGGCGACCGCGGCTTTTTCTCAAACCTGTAATACAGGATCTTTCAAAAAGGGAGTTACTCACCTCATGCAGTAACGAGTGTTCTTCGAGTAGTGTCCCCGCGGGTACTCCACTGTAGGTGAAGAGTTGCCCTGAGCCGCAGATCGGAGCTTTGTATAGCAGTTTCCCCTGTTGAGCCACGCATGCCCAGGAGGCGTCTCAAGCCCTTCCCGCCTCCTGAGGAGCGTGGCTCAACCCCCTCCCTTTCAGTTCCTCATCTCCGCCCGAGAATTTTGACTCCGAGCAGAGGGGAGGCACGGAGGGTCGTGGAGCACCCACAGGGACACACATCTCGAAGAACACTCGTTACTGCACGAGGTGAGTAACTCCCTTTTCTTCTTCGAGTAGTGTCCCCATGGGTGCTCCACTGTAGGTGACTACAAAGCAGTATTCAATGTAAGGCTGGAGGGAGCCGGAGTCATTGTTTAACAGAGGTAGAGAGTACTGCTGTGGCAACTGCTGAATCATTCTTGAGTTGTGGAAGGATAGCGTAATGTTTAGCAAAGGTATGGTCTGAAGACCATGTTGCTGCCCGGTAAATGTCTCTTAAGGGGACGTTGCTGAGAAAGGCTGTAGAGGCAGCCGTGGCTCGAGTGGAATGCGCTCGTGGTGGGCGTTGTAGCGGTCTATTGCCCAGAGAGTGGCACTTAATTATGCATGTCGATATCCACTTTGAGATTCGTTGCGATGATATTGGTGTCCCTTTGGATCGTTCAGCAATGGAGATAAAAAGTCTTTCAGATTTACGAAATGGTTTTGTTCTTTCTAGGAAGAAGGCCAGAGCGCTCCGGATGTCCAGAGTGTGTAGGCTGGCGTCTGTCTGCGAAGAATGCGGTTTTGGGAAAAGGGTAGGTAATACGATTGGTTCGTTGAGATGGAATTCTGTACAGACCTTTGGCAAAAACATGGGGTGGGGTCTAAGTATGACCCTATCCTTTGTGAAAACTGCGTAAGGAGGTTCTGACATTAATGCTCTGAGTTCGCTCACCCTCCTGACGGAGGTGATGGCTAAGAGGAAACAGACTTTCATAAAAAGGAAAGGAAGTGGTACTGTTACCAGTGGCTCAAAGGGAGGTCTGGTGAGGCAGTTCAAAACAAGATTTAGGTCCCACAAAGGGGGTGGAGCCTTATGTGGTGGGTACACATTCTGGAGTCCCTTGAGGAATCTCTTCGTAATAGGATGGTTAAAAATGGAGAAGCCGTCTACTGAGGTATGAAATGCTGCTATTGCAGAGAGGTATACTCTTAGGGTACGTCTACACTACAGCGCTAATTCGAACTAACTTAGTTCGAATTAGTTAATTCGAACTAAGCTAATTCGAACTAACGCGTCTAGAACTAAAAACTAGTTCGAATTAGCGTTTTGCTAATTTGAACTAGCATGTCCACATTAAGTGGACCCTGAACAGGGCTTAAGGATGGCCGGAAGCAGTGCTGGCAGGGCATCAGAGGAGGACTTAGAGCATGGAGATGCTGTCTCAGGCTAGCCGAGGGCTGTGCTTAAAGGGACCCGATCCTCACCCCGGACAGACAGTTCTCAGGGGTGCCCCGCTTGAAAACCAGTCCTGGCTTGGAGTGCCCGGAGTGCCCACACTGGGCACATCACACCACTCAGCCATCAGTCCGACTGCACTTGCCGCAGGCTGCCATCTGGGGAGAGGGGGCAATTGGGGGGCTGCAGGAGAGCTTCCACCCCCAGAAGCCCGCAGAGCCAGCCCAGTCCTCCCCATCGGGGGCTCGTACCCCATTCCTCCCTCACCTCCTTCCACTTACCCTTCCCTAGCCCCCCTTCCTGATGTACAAAATAAAGATAACGTTTCTTCCAACACTGACTCTGTCTTTATTGAACAAAACTGGGGGAGACTGGGAAAAGGAGGTGGGAGAGGGGAAGAGAGACCCTGGGAGAGGGGAGGGCAACTAAAATGATCAGGGGTTGGGAACAGGTCCCATATGAAGAGAGGCTAAAGAGACTGGGACTTCTCAGCTTAGAAAAGAGGAGACGGAGGGGGGACAGGATAGAGGTCTCTAAAAGCAGGAGTTGAGTGGAGAGGGTGCATACAGAAAAGTTCTTCATTAGTTCCCATAAAGAAGGACTAGAGGACACCAAAGGAAAGGAATGGGTAGCAGGCTTCAAACTAGTAACAGAAAGTTGTTCTTCACAAAGCAAAGAGTCAACCTGTGGAACTCCTTGCTGCAGGAGGCTGTGAACGCTACAACAAGAACAGAGTTTAAAGGGAAGTGAGATCAAGTCTTGAGGTTGGGTCCATGGAGTGGTATTAGCCAGGGGGTAGGAGTGGTGTCCCTGCCCAAGGTTTGTGGAAGGCTGGAGAGGGATGGCACGAGACAAATGGCTTGGTCACTGTCTTCGGTCCATCCCCTCCAGGGTCCCTAGGGTTGGCCGCTGTCGGCAGACAGGCTACTGGGCTAGATGGACCCTTGGTCTGACCCAGGACGGCCATTGTAAGCTCAGGGCTCAGGGTCGGGGGTCTCAGTGGACCACGTTGATTTTCATGCACACCTGCTCCTGGGTGGCCAGGCTGGCAGCTCTCCTGCCCAAGCCGGCCACTTTCCTGTGCCTAGTGCGGAGATCGTGGACAAGGTCCACAATGTCCACACTAGCCCAGGCGGGTGCCCGCCTCTTGCGGTCCCGGGCAAGCTCCCGGGAGCCGCCAGCCTGGTCCCGGGAAGAGGGGGAGGGCTGGGGGGCATCGGGTGGCTGGCTCGATCTGTGCCAGGTGCAGGGTCTGCTGGCTGGGTGCTGGTAGGCTTGCACCTGGCATGGGCACCGTAGCCAGCCCGTGCCCCTTTAAGGGCTCCGGGACCGGGAGGGGGGGCATAGAGTTTCCCTGGTGTTGGCCAGAGTGGTCACCAGGGAAACCTGGGGAGGGCTAGCCTCCCACTAGTTCGAATTAAGGGTCTACACAGCCCTTAATTTGAACTAGCTAGTTCGAACTAGGCTTAATCCTCGTAAAATGAGGTTTACCTAGTTCGAACTAAGCGCTCCGCTAGTTCGAATTAAATTCAAACTAGCGGAGCGCTAGTGTAGCGCCTATTAAAGTTAGTTCGAACTAACGTCCGTTAGTTTGAACTAACTTTGTAGTGTAGACATACCCTTAGAGAGGAGATTGACAGTCCTGATGCTTTAAGGTCCAGAATGTAGTCTAGGATGGTATTTAGTAGTGAGGCACGGGGCTCCACTTTGGCTCGCTGACACCAGTGACAGAAATGTGTCCATTTCTGTTGGTAAGTTTTCCGAGAAGACTGTCTCCTGCTATGGAGGAGGACATCTTTTACTCGCTGGGAGCAGCACTCTTCTACCTCCGAGAACCAGAGAGAAGCCATGCGTGAAGATGCAGGGTATTGAGTTGTGGATGCAGTATCCTGCCGTCGTCCTGAGATAGTAGGTCTATCCGGTATGGTAGTGGGTGGGGAGGCTGGACCGCTAGCCTGTGAAGGTATGGGTACCAGGTTTGGCGAGACCATGATGGCGCAATCAGGATGACTAGGGCTTTGTCTCTCAGGATCTTGCGCAGAACTCTTGGGATGAGCGGTATGGGAGGAAAGGCGTAGTGTAGGGGGGCTGTCCATTTGATTAGGAAGGCATCCCCCAGAGAGTGTTTGCCAAGTCCCGCAAGTGAGCAGAATTGGGGACATTTGGTGTTCTGGGTAGAAGCAAAGAGGTCTATCAATGGCCATCCCCACTGGTGGAAAATTGAGTTTGTCACCTCCGTATGTAACTCCCATTCGTGGTCTGCGGTGAAGTTTCGGCTGAGGGAGTATTGGTATTGTTCACTCCGGGCAGGTAGGATGCTATTAGGGTGACTTGGTTGTGGATGCATGAGTTCCACAGGCGAATAGCCTCCACGCATAAAGAGCGGGAGCGGGAGCGGGCTCCACCCTGTCTGTTTATGTAGAACATCGTGCAGATGTTGTCCATTAGGATGCGGACTGTGTGATTGGTGATGTCAGAGGCAAAGTGTGCACAGGCATTCCTTATTGCCCTCAATTCGAGGAGATTGATATGTAAGAGTGTCTCGTTTGGGGACCACCTGCCTTGAACTTTGTGACCGTCCATATGTGCTCCCCAACTGAGCAGGGAAGCATCTGTGGTGATTTGGATAGTGGGTTCAATTTGTTGGAACAGAACCCCTGCCAGAAGATTGTTTGGTACTGTCCACCATCATAAGGATGCGAGCACGTCTGGTGGGTGTCATGATGCAAGCATGTTTTGTTTCGAGGGTGTCGTGATGGGATATAAACGGTTGCAATCCAGAGCTGAAAACATCGAAAGTGCAGACGAGCATGGTGGACTACATAGGTGGTGGAAGCCATGTGTCCCATTAGTCGGAGGCATGTAAGTACTGTGGTGGTAGGAACTGTGAGCATCCCGTTTATAATTTCTCGCATGGTTGCAAAGTGTTGCTGAGGTAGGTATGCCCAGGCTGTAACTGAGTCCAGGCGTGCACCAATTAACTCTATATCTTGAACCGGGTGCAGAATTGACTTGTCTTGGTTGATTAGAAGGCCTAGACGACTGAGGAGGGCCGTGGTCGTATGTATCATAGAGGCGGTTTCGGCGTATGAGGATCCCTTTAGAAGGCAGTCATCTAGATAAGGAAATATGATGACATTCTGCCATCTGAGATACGCAGTTACGACCGCCAATACTTTTGAAAATACCCTCGGAGCTGATGAGAGACCGAAGGGAAGAACCTTGTACTGGAAATGGTCTAGTCCCAACGTGAAGAGTAGGTAACGTCTGTGGGAGGGGTGGATGGTTACATGGAAATAGGCATCTTGGAGGTCAAGGGCTGCGAACCAGTCCCCTCGATCTAGCGCAGGAATGATTGTGGAAAGAGTGACCATCTTGAAACATTGTCTCTTGAGAAATTTGTTCAGTTTGCGGAGATCCAATATAGGTCTCCAACCCCCTGTTCTTTTCTCGGTCAGGAAATAGTTCGAGTAAAACCCTCTCCTATGGAACTCTCGGGGTACCCTTTCTATAGCCCCAATGACAAGGAGCCGATTGACTTCTTGTTTTAGAAGGGTTTCGTGAGAGTGGTCCCTGAAAAGGGACGGGGTAGGGGGAAGGGTAGGGGGGATAGAAATAAAAGGGATGGTATAGCCCACTCGAATTATCTCTAGGACCCAGCGGTCCGATGTTATGGATTCCCAATGTGGGAGGAAGGCGCACAAACGGTGGTTGAATAGATGGCCATGTTGAGGTGCTAGATTGAACGGGAGGTCTTGCAGACCCTCGACCAAATGTTCAAATTTGCTGCTTAGATGGTTGGTTAGCCAGCGGGCGGGCTTGGTTGGGTCGCCTTCTGGGACCTCTCTGTCTTGGTCTGTTGTCTTCATAAGGCCTCTGTGGTCGACTGTATTGTCCATACCGATATCGATTATATGAATTATATGGGGCGTATCGCCTGCATTTATAGGGTGGCGTGCACATACCTAGCGTGCAAAGTGTGGACTTAGAATTTTTGCTGTTGTGGAGCATTTCATCCGTACTGGCTGCAAATAGCTTTTGTTTGTCAAATGGCAAGTCCTCCACTTTGGGCTGGAGTTCGCGGGGAACTCCAGACTACTGGAGCCAAGAAGCTCTACGCATCACCACCGCTGTAGCTGTAACTCGGGCTGCAGTGTCAGCTACATCCATTGCCTTTTGGAGAGCGGTGCGGGCGATCATATGGCCCTCATGAATTATTGATTTTAAGATAGGTCTTTTGGAGTCGGGGAGATGCGCCATTAGTTCTCCCAGTTTTGAGTAGTTGTCAAAGTCATGATTTGCTAAGAGAGCAGAGTAATTTGATATTCTGAGTTGTAGGGTTGAAGAGGAGTATACTTTCTTGCCAAAGGAGTCCAACTTTTTGTGGTCCTTGTCTGCATTGCCCGTCCTATATTGTGAAAGCTTCACTCATTGTTGTGCTGAGTCCATGACTAGTGAGTTAGGTTGTGGGTGACTGAAGAGAAAGTCGTTGTCTTTTGAGGGGACAAAGTACTTTCTGTCAATTTTCCTGTTAGTTGGTTGGATGGATGCAGGCGTCTTCCACAGATCTTTTGAGGTCTCCATGATTGCCTCGTCTATGGGCAGGGCAATCTTGCCCAGTAGTGTCGGATGTAGATTCTTTAGCAATTGGTATTGTTTCTTTTGCACCTCTTGCAGGGAGACATTCTGGCTTGTCGCTACTCTCTTGAATAGTTCTTGGAACTGTTTTAGATCGTCAGTCGTTCCACTGTCTGATGGTACTACGGCGTCCTCTGGTTGTGCATCAAGGGCATCAGAGTGTGTGACATTTACTGATTGAGTATCTGAGTCGTTGTCTGAGATTTGTTCCATGTCGAACTCCGAAAAACTTGCTGGAGATAGGGGTTGTGGCCGAGGCAAACTTCTCCGGGATGCAGTGGAGCGAGGTGGGGAGCGGTGTCCATATGGCTCCCAGTGTTCCCACGGTCCCCATTGCGGTGGATAAGGTGGAGGTGGGTAAGGCCAGTATGGGTGCCATGGGCCATGCTGTGGCGGAGCCCTATAATGGTGGGAGCGAGCCTTCCCAGGTGATGGATGTCGCGAGGAATAGACCGTGCGGTGGTCATCATCAGGAAGGGGAGCGTCGTGAAGAGACAATGGTGATATCAACCTGGGAGGGGATTGCCTTGATGGAGACCTCCCAGGAGAGTAAGAAGTAGAGGGCAGGCACAGATAATGATGCCTGCTGTATGGATCAGTCTCTTGTTGGGGCTGATCCCTAGCAGCCTCATCTGGCTGCTTGTCTGGCTGTGGCAGGACCAGCGGAGCATCAGCTGGTGCCAGTGGCTTCGGAGGCTGCCCATCGTTTTGCTGCGGTGCCGGGACTTTAAGAGGCACCGCAGCTTTAAGCCGTGGTGTAGCTTTCGGCGCCGCAGAGGCTTGAAGTGGCGCCAGGGCTGGAAGCGGTGCTGCGCTTTGAAGCAGCACCGCGGTTTGAAGCTGCACCGGATTTTCATGCCGTGACGGCTGCTTAAAGCGCTCCCGGGGCCGCTCAGCTGTTGAGCGCCCCGATGCCGGCGCGGAGTGGGAGGATCGCCCCGAAGCCTTAGTGGCAGGGGACTTCCCAGCCTGGTGTGCCTCTCCTCTGTGATTGGGAGAGGAAGATGCTGGACGGGAGCGGGATGGAGAAGGTCTCGGTCTTGGGATGTTCCTGGAAGGCGGCGGAGGCTCTTGCCGCACTATAGATTGTTCCCCCACAGGCTGTAAAGCTTTTTCAAATAAAATCATTCTGAGGCGGAGCTCACGGTCTTTTCTGGCTCTCGCCATCAGGGAATTGCAGTGGGTACAGTTGTGGGGAGAGTGAGTCTCCCCCAAACAATGTATGCAGTCTGAGTGACCATCTGAAGCCGGCATTGGGTCCCGGCATTGACCACACTTTTTAAAACCTGAGGAGCCAGACATTGCGGGTTCTCTCCTTCTTGAAATTAATATATTTATCTTCTATATTGTTATAGTTTATGTGGTTTTGCTTCTTTTTTTAAAAAAAATGTCTTTATGTGTCTCTTGTTTTGAGTCCCGGTCTGAGGTAAGTTCAAGCCCCCTGAGGGGGGGATTTAATTAAGTTTATCTTTTCCTATTTCTAGGGGGGGGGGGGGGTTAATAAAAAAACAAGGAAAGAGTAACTTGGATAAAACAGGGGAAGCTAACTATGCCTAAATAACTAAGGGGAAAGTAGTCAGATAGTCTGACAGGGAGCTCCTGGCTGCTCCGTCCGCTGACGAGGGCTGTTAAAGAGGAACTGAAAGGGAGGGGGTTGAGCCACGCTCCTCAGGAGGCAGGAAGGGCTCGAGACGCCTCCAGGGCATGCATGGCTCAACAGGGGAAACTGCTATACAAAGCTCCGATCTGCAGCTCAGGGCAACTCTTCACCTACAGTGGAGCACCCACGGGGACACTATTCGAAGAAGAAATTGGGCATTTCTGTCGAACAATCCCCATCTTATCCACGTTATTTTTTCCGAAAAGCGGCTTTTTGAAAAAAAGCTGCGGCCGCCATTATGTAACTGAAGCATGGGAAATTCAAATCCTGGCTTCATTTACAATTTCAATATGTCCAATTTACATCCCTTTATCGAAAAAGGGATGTAGCTTATATCTACCCAAAGTTATAAATGATGTCGGTAGCAAGTAGAGCTTATCAAAAAGTGAAAACCTATCTTCACACATAAAAGAGTGTCAGAAGCTTATACCTAGATAAATTTGTTAGGCTAGGTCTACACTAGTCCCAGCAACTCAGCTTAAGGAATACAACTCGAGCTACATTGAATACGTAGTTGGAGTCGGCTTATTTTAAGCTGAACTTGGTGCCATCTCCACAGTGGGAGGTGAATGGGACCAAATGCTCCCATTGGCTTCCCTCACTCCACATGAGAGCAGGAGTACCAGTCACTTGGGGGGGCACCCTCTGAGTTTGATTTAGCGAGTCCTAACTAGACTCACTAAATTGAACTCTGGAAGATTGATCATGGCAGCACCAATCTTCCATGGAGTTAAGACATGCCTTTAATTTTCAAGGTGCCACAAAACTTCTCATTGCTTTTGCTAAAACATATTAACATGGCTACTCTGAAAATTTCAAAGTTGTGGTCTATTCCAAAGTGTTCAAAACTGACCCTCTCCCCTTTTATTCAAAAAATGTCTGCATTTGTTTTACATTTGGTAAATGAAATGGAATGATTTATGATTATAATATAGTTGATATATTATTACATTTCAAGACATTGAAAACAAATAATTTTTTCATTTATTTTATTTTCCAATTCTAATAGTAAATTGTTGCAGTATATTATGGATTTGAACCATCAGTTTACTCCCCTGTGCAGGAAAGTCAGGGTTCATATTCAGTAAAACATCAATTCAAATGACTAAATATTGAATTTCTGTAACATCTTTCCTGAAAGCAATCAAAAATATTTTGTGCAGCAAGTGGTATCAGAGGCATTTTGTAAGTGGACAAAGTGAGGTGCGGAGAATGTAGCTCCAGCATAGCAATAGCCTCTCAAGTACACAAGGCTTCATGAGATATGCCAGTCCAGACCCAGTAAACACCAATAATTAGCAGTGTATTAACACATTTGGAAACGGAGATGTATGTTCCCAGCAGGGTGAATTTGTCCATCACACTTCAACTCCAGTATAAATACAGAGCAACTGGAAAGCAGATTCAGCAGTTTAAAAGTGCAGAAATTTACACACTGCAACAATGAATATTCTATAAACAAAGTAATCCATCATGGGCCATGATGTGGCACAGGATAAACTCCAGCTGCAATGAGGAAAGAAACCAACCTTAAAGTCTGATTCATGGGAGCCTTTACATTAATTTCCAGTGGGATGAATATGGGCATTAGTCATTAACTATTCCTGGGTTCATGGGACATAATGATATGGCAGCAGCAACCAGTGGCTAAAAATAACCAACTATTTAATAATATTTATGTATCGTATCTTCAGAACTGTATACAAGCCAAGTCCAGTGTCCTCAAATGTTTAAACAACTGTCAGCACTTTCACAAGCACTTATTTTAGGTGGTGAAGTGATGATGAATGACAATGCTGATGCTGATGATGGAGGCTCACACTGACGCCAACATACCAGGATTCAACAAATAAACACATATATGCAAGCTCAGACCAATGCAAAAATAATAAATATGGGTACATGTGGGAACACAAGATTGTCCGTGACCATTGCAAATTGTTTCAAAGCAGTTAATGGAGATATGACAAATCAGCCTGTTCTATTCTGAGATGTTGCGTCCCAGGAAAAGAGAAGAGTAACAAGAATGATGAAAGGTCTAGAGAACATGACCTATGAAGGAAGGCTGAAAGAATTGGGTTTGTTTAGTTTAGAAAAGAGAAGATTGAGGGGGGACCTGATAGCCGTTTTCAGGTATCTAAAAGGATGTCATAAGGAGGAGGGAGAAAACTTTTTCATCTTGGCCTCTGAGGATAGAAAAAGAAGCAATGGGCTTAAACTGCAGCAAGAGAGGTTTAGGTTGGACATTAGGAAAAAGTTCCTAACTGTCAGGGTGGTTAAACACTGGAATAAATTGCCCTGGGAGGTTGTGGAATCCCCATCTCTGGAGATATTTAAGAGTAGGTTAGATAAATGTCTATCAGGGATGGTCTAGACAGTATTTGGTCCTGCCATGAGGGCAGGGGACTGGACTCGATGATCTCTCCAGGTCCCTTCCAGTTGTAGTATTCTATGCTTTGTGGTTTGACTTCAGTGTCTTTATATTGACACTGACTGGGTGCCTTGGCTTCATTGACCATAAAATATGATCTCAGGTAGTCTCAAGTCAGTCATATTAATGACATGCCTAAACCAATGGAGCTGAGATTTTATGAGAATGCTTTCAATACCAAATATTCAACAATGATTAAGGATTTTGATATTGGGAATCTTGACCCACCATTTGACCCTGCAAACAGATTAAGAAAGTACATCTGAAATTGATCAAGTTTCCTAATAAGGTGATACATTGCCCATGTCTCACCATCATACAAGTGTTGTAAAACCACAACTGCCCCATGGACATTTGGTTTAGTGCTTATTTTGTTGTCCCTATTGTTCCATGGGTGGTGTGAAAGCATGAAGGCTGGAATGTTGTCATGAAAGGACCAAATTATCACCAAAAGTTTCCAGAGTCCCTCACAATGTACACACTCAAAGATTTACCTAAGTCAACCAACACCTGGTGTAAAGATCATATCTACAGTGCACGGCACAGACCAAAATCCACATTGAGACTCAGAAAGGAGACAGGTGTTACGTCTAGTCAGTATGACCAAAGCAAGAAATATCTCAGCAAAATAGCTATGAACAGCTGTGGGAATTATTATGATTTGCCTTATCACTCTTATAATTATACAATCAAAGAAGTGAAAGGGAGGAAGGAACCTCAATAATTCATCCAGCCCTACATTCAAGCTCCCTGTTTTGAGACAGGATCAAGAAAACCAAGACCATTCCTGTCAGGTGTTTTGCTAACATGTTCTTAAAAAACTCCAGTGATTAAGTTTCCATGACCTCCCTAGGCAACCAATTTCAGAGCTTAACTATCTTAGGGTATGTCTACACTACCCCGGTAGTTCGAACTAGCGGGGTAATGTATGCATACCGAATGTGCAAATGAAGCCTGGGATTTGAATTTTCCGGGCTTCATTTGCATAAGCGGGGAGCCGCCATTTTTAAATCCCCGCTGGTTCGAACCCCGTGTAGCGCGGCTACACGGGGCTCGAACTAGGTAGTTCGGACTAGGATTCCTATTCCGAACTACCGGTACACCTCGTTCCACGCTACACGGAGTTTGAACCAGCGGGGATTTAAAAATGGCGGCTCCCCGCTTATGCAAATGAAGCCCGGGAAATTCAAATCCCGGGCTTCATTTGCACGTTCGGTATGCATACATTACCCCGCTAGTTCGAACTAGCGGGGTAGTGTAGACATACCCTTACAGTTATAAAGTTTTCCCCCCTTCCTGCAAATTAAGTTGACTAGTTGTCCTTCTGTCAGTGGATGGAGAACAACTGATCACAGTCCTCATTATAATAGCTGTTAACGTATTTGAAGACTGTTATCAGCTTCTGCTTAAGAACATAAGAACGGCCATACTGGGTCAAACCAAAAGTACATCTAGCCCAGTATCCTGTCTGATGACAGTGGCCAATACCAGATTCCCCAGAGGAAGGGATCACAACAGGTAAACCTCATGTGATCCCTCCCCTGTCTCCCACTTCCAGAGAAAGAGAGGCTAGGGACACCATTCCTACCCATCCTGGCTAATAGCCATTGATGGACCTAACTTCCATGAATCTATCTAGCTCTTTTTTGAACCCTGTTAAAGTTCTAACCTTCATCGCATCCTCTGGCAAGGAGTTCCACAGGTTGACTGTGCACTGAGTAAAGAAAAACTTTCTTCTGTTTGTTTTAAACCTGCTGCCTATTAATTTCATTTGGTGACCCCCTAGTTCTTATACTGTGGGAATAAGTAAATAACTTTTCCTTATTCACTTTTTCCATACCAGTCATGATTTTATAGACCTCTGTCATATCCCCCCTTAGTCTCCTCGGGTATGTCTACACTACCCTGCTAGTTCGAACTAGCTGGGTAATGTAGGCATACCGAACGTGCAAATGAAGCCCGGGATTTGAATTTCCCAGGCTTCATTTGCATAAGCGGGGAGCCGCCATTTTTAAAACCCCGCTGGTTCGAACCCCGTGCAGCGTGGCTACACGGGGCACGAACTAGGTAGTTCGAACTAGGTTTCCTAGTTCGAACTACCGTTACTCCTCATTTCACGAGGAGTAACGGTAGTTCGAACTAGGAAGCCTAGTTCGAACTACCTAGTTCGTGCCCCGTGTAGCCGCGCTGCACGGGGTTCGAACCAGCGGGGTTTTAAAAATGGCGGCTCCCCGCTTATGCAAATGAAGCCCGGGAAATTCAAATCCTGGGCTTCATTTGCAAGTGCGGTATGCCTACATTACCCCGCTAGTTCGAACTAGCGGGGTAGTGTAGACATACCCCTCTTTTGTAAGCTGAAAAGTCCAAGTCTTTTTATTCTCTCTTCATATGGGACCCATTCCAACCCCTTATCATTTTTGTTGCTTTTTTTCTCACGACTAAATGTGCCCAGTTTTTTTACCTTTTCTCATAAATCAGAGCAGAAGTGAAGAAACTTTTTCCTACCAAGTGCCACTGACTCCCAGAGAAAAACAGTCACTGGTTATGCACAGCTCCACAGAGAGGGAGCATGGAGGCTTTGGGCTTCTCATAGGCTTTAGGATTAGGGTTGCTAACTTTCCTGACTAGATGGATTGGATGCCATTGCTGCGAATGGCAAATACATCCAGAGGGGAACGTTGGCAATCCGATAACTGGCATGGGCCAAAAATGAGTTTTCAGAATGTGGGAGGGGCTCTATGCTGGGGATATGGAAGGGGAGTGCAGGCTCTTGGGTGGGGCTTGGAATGAGAGAGTTTGGGTGTAGGAGGAGGCTGTAGGCTGAGGCCAAAGCTGAGGAGCACGGGAGCAGCTCAAGGATCGAATTTGGGGTAGAGATGCAGGATCTGGGTGGGAGTTTGGGTTCTGAAGTAGGCCCAGGGCTGAGTTAGGAGGTCAGGGTGCAGGCTCTGGGAAGAAGTTAGGGCATGGAAGGGGGCTCAGGGCTTGGACAGGGGGTTGGAGTACAGGAGGAAATTAAGCTGGGGGCCAGATCCAGCCTGCAGGCAGGAGATTCGGTGACTTAGATGTTATTTCCAATCCTACACTGCTATGATTCTGTGAGTCATTCAGGAAAAGAAACATGGCACATCTGTTGCAGGCCACAACCACTGTTATATCACTAGCCATCACCTATGGAACACAGAACTGTATTTAGAAAGAAAATCTCTCACACCTCTTCTCTATACTCCTTCCAAAACTCCTCTCTTTGGTACTCCAGGTTGCCTTTTTGATGGACATAGTTTATCTATGGGTGCAAAAACATCATCAGTGGATGTAAAGATATGCCATCTGCCCAAAACTGTTTGTCTGTCCTGTTAATATAAATAGCCTATGGTTTCACACTGCCCAGCATAATGGGATACAGCCTGGGAACTTTAGGCACTATTATATATAGTAATAATAATTAATAGAAAAATAGATCTGCTGTGATATTTTGTTATGTGAAAATATATTTTAAAAATGATGGATTCGCTGTCCTGGCATATGGATGTTCAAATAGGAGCAAATATAGTTCTTCTTGTGGTGGTAAGCAAATATAGTCATAGTACATTTAAATTCTGTGCTATATTCAGAGAGTGTGAAAGATTATTTACAAGTGACTGATATTAAATGTAGTAACTCAGAAGTGTATACCCATGGGATGGGCTTTTCTGTTATCGTTATTTTATAAATTGCTATAAATGTCTGTAAAGAAAAATAATTTCCAGTCTCTCTCTGGTTTGCAGTGACCCTCAAAACTGATTATGCTGACAACATTAATCAAATAAAGTGTATTAATTACATTTACTACAGATTATGTAAAATCTCCAATGAGATGCCTTGAAAGTAAACAGTAAATCTCTAGTATTTCACCTTTAGCAGCCTTCATTAAAATCTATTTGTCATTTCAGATCTTTGCATGCTTTTGAGAGATTATGAGCTAATCAAATAATCAAGATTTGTTTACCATATGCCCCTCTGGAATGAGTTCATTTTTTGGTTAAAATTATAATACTTATCAGCTACTTTTTGAATTAGCGTCCTTTATTGGCATCCAGAGGCTTCATGATGGGAGTAATTTGAAAACACACAGATATTTGTTCATTACCTAGCCCAGTGGATTCTGGTCCATGCATATCACTCCTAGGTGCTACCGAAGTAAAACTTTATATTAATAATAATAAATTCTAAAATGTTGGTATGTATGTTACTATCTCTTAGACTCCACTGGACATTTTAAAAAGGGGACATTTTAAAATGGGAAAAATGTGCAATCATTTTCCACTCTGAAGTTCAGGATCCTTTTCCCTTCTAATGGTCAGCTGTCTCCTCCCCTCTTCTGAAGTTTAGGATTGTCCTGTAATCCCTTCCAGACAAAGGTTATTGGTATTATGGTCTCTTCAGCAAACATTCCTCTATGGCCAATATGTGATGAAATGTTCAACAAAATATTGACTGAATCTATTTTTACATACCATCACAGCTATACCTTAAAACCAGCTTCTACAATTTAAAGAGGAATTAGCAGCCATCAATGTCTCCTCAAAACTTGTTTTAACAGTTTCATGATACTCACTGTACTCCAAAGTGACCATAATTTTCAGCTTATGATGTGAAGTGTTCTGAAGTCAGTGGAACTCCCATTGACTTCAGTGAGCTTTGGCTCAAGCCCTAAGTTTCGAAATTATTTTTTATTTCTAGAGACTCTCTTTTCTAGATCATGAAAAGGGCTTAACTTATTGAAAATAAACAATGTTAATGTTCCAAATATTCCTTCGTGGTTTTAAAATATATTCACGTATCCATAGGAAGCCGCACTATGCATTAAAATCTGGATTCAATGACTAAGGGCCACATCTTGTTATGGAAATTGTATGGCTGGCCATGCCTGTTCATGCAAGTGGAGCCTGGGGTGTGGCAAGGTGTGAGGGTTCCAACTGGGGTATGGCCTCTGGGGTGGGGTCCAAAATGAGGCATTCATGGTGTGTGTGGGAGCTCCAGGCTGGGGCAGGGGATTGGGATGCAAGAGCAGTGAGGTCTCTGGCCGGAGGAGAACTCTGGAGTAGGTCTGGTGATGTGGGTTGAGTGAAGAAGGGTGTTCTGTATTCGGGCTGAGGGATTTTGAGAGTAGGAGGAGAACCAAGGTTGGGGCATGAGGTTGGAGCATGGGGGGCTCAGGGATGCAGGTTCTAAGCAAGCAGCTCCTGGAAGCAGTGGCATGTCCTTGCTCTGGCTCCTATGCCAAGGAATGGCCAGGCAACTCTGCCCACTGCCCCATCCACAGCTGCAACCCCCAGCTCCCATCGGCTCCCAATGGGAGCTGCAGAACCAGCACATGGGGCAGGGGCAGCGTGCTGCTCCCCCTGGCTGCCCCTGCTTCCAGGAGCCATGCGGAGCCATGGTACATGTGGAGCAGAGCAAGCCATTGACCCCACTTCCCAGCTTGAGCAATAGAGCAGGGCAAGCCCCAACCAGCCCTCTGGTGGGGGCTTGAGGGCTGGTGTAAAAGGTGTGGCCATAAGCTACAGTCTGCCCATCCCTGCCCTAGGTGAATGGGTCAGATGACATGGGCCTACTGCATGTCATTATCAAAATTACCTTACCTTTCCTTCATCGCATCTGACCACACCACTACCTCCAAAATTGTCCAATGCTTGGTCAAATCAGCTCATGGTTAAAGAACAACTGGTTGAAGCTGATAGTGAGACAAAGGTGGCATGCATGGGCAGAGGAAAGGATTTCAAAGAGCTTGAAGCCATGGTGTTGAAGACACTCCCCCGCAATTTGTCAATTGTGTCTACGAGCAATCTTGGGTTCTTTACTGATGCTGAACTCTCATATAGTACTATCCACAAGTTGCGCTTTCTACTGTCTCCACTTGTTGATGAGACTCCATTCCACCTTGGTGGTTATAAAGCCTTCAGTACTGAGTAAATTCCAATTAGCACAAAATGATTCACAGAATCTCCTAACAATGCAGGTGTCACATAAAAAGTCACCTTGATTCCCAGTTCCGTGGGAATGTTAAGAATGGCGTTGAGCCAGTATGCGTACACCTGTAAACAACTATAGTATTACTAATGTAGGGAGGCTTGTGCCCTGTGAGTTTCACCAGGGACCTAGACCTTGGAGGGTTCCCTGGATTCCCCCAGCTGGAGCCATGTCCACTGTGGCCTGGTGTGAGGTGACAGGAACGGGACTCCCTGCAGACTGAAGGGGCATAAGCATTTCCAAGTGTCTGTTGCTCTCTTTTATGCATTGATTTGCTTGTGCTTATTGATCAGTCACTTTGCAGTAGCTGTGTAACCATTTGGCAGTATTAATTCTGTAATAGTAGTGACATAGTGAGACTAATAAAAGCAACTATCCCTAATCGACTGTCTTGAAGCGAATCCATAATTCTGTTTAACCATGGTCCTGTGAGTTGACAGCAGACTATTGAAAACACATCAAACCTATCCTCATTTATCTACACTACTCCCCACTCACAAAGCTAATCTGTATAGGAATCTGAACTTTCTCCAGAAGTGGGCCAACACTGTGGAATCATCTCATGGTTAAAGAGCAACTGGCAACTAGCAAATTTCACAATTTTCCAAGTGCAAAGCACATTTATTTGATCTGCTCTCTCTTACATGAATACATAACAAACAAGTATTTATATATATAAAAAAAACAAAAAAACAACACTCTACCAAAACAAGACTCTACTGTGCATGTTTCTCCCTGTGAAGAGAGGATGAAAGAACAAATCAGATATGTAGTTATGTGGCTTTACGCACTACCAGAAGGTACTCACATACTATGGTAATAAATGTGCTACTAGAACTTACATAGACTAGAATAATGGACAACTGGCATACTTCCCTGTAATCTAGTTTATAGGGCGCTAGATTGGAAATCAGTATATACAGAGGATGATCATGACTCCCCAGGACTTGATAAGTCACATGACTGGAGCTCTATCATGGATGAGCATAGACTGTTCAGGAAGGACGGGCAGGGGAGAAAATGTGGAGGAGCTGCACTGTACATAAGAGATCAGTGTGATAGCTCAGAGCTCTAGTATGAAACTGGAGAAAAGTCTGTTGAGAGTCTTTGGGTTAAGATCAGAGGTGAGAGCAACAACAGTGAAGTTGTGGTGTGAGTCTGCTATAGACCAGGAAGACAAGTAAGTTTCCAGATCACAGACCTTGATTCTTATGTGGGACTGTAATCACCCTGATATCTGCTGGGAGAGCAATACAGCAGTGCTCAGACAATCCAGGAAGTTTCGGAGAAGGTAGAGGACAACTTTCTGGTGCAAGTGCGTAAAGAACCAACTAGAGGTCACTTCTCTTGACCTGCTGCTCACAAACAGGAAAGAACTGGTAGGGCACGTAGAAGTAGGTGGCAACCTGGGCAGCAATGACCAAAATATGGTTTTGTTCAGGATCCTGCCAAAAGGAAGAAAGGAGAGCAATGAAATATGGACTTCAGAAAAGCAGATGTTGATTAGAAGGTAATCTGAGCGGGAAATGAGTTCATGAGAACTGGTTGTATATGGCAGGCACAGGAACAAACCATCCCAACATGCAGAAAGAAAAACAAAAACAAAGAACAGCAGGACATCTGATTGGCTTAACACAGAAATCTTTGATGAACTTAACCACAAGAAGGAAGCTTAGAAGATGTGAAAGCTTGGACAGATGACGAGGGAGAAGGATAAAAACATTATTCGGGCATGCAGAGGAGTAATCAGGAAGGCCAAATCACAACTGGAGTTGCAGCTAGCAAGGACTGTGAAGAACAATAAGGGATTCCACAGGTAGGTTAACATCAAGACAGTCAGGGAAAGTGTGGGACCCTTACTGTATGAGGAAGGCAAGCTAGTAGTAGATTACGTGGAAGAAGCTCAATGCTGGTTTTTTGCCTCAGTCTTCACAGACAAGGTCAGCTCCCAGACTGTTGCACTGGGCAGCACAGTATGGAAAGGAGATAAGCCACCCTCATTAGCGCAAGAGCAGGTTGAGCACTACTTAGAAAAGCTGGACATGCACAGGTTCATGAGGTTGGATATAATGCATCTGAGGGTGCTGAAAGAGTTGGCTAATGTAACTGGCCATTATCTCTGAAAACTCATGGCAATCGAGGGAAGTCCTAGATGATTGGAAAAAGGCAAATGTAGTATTCATCTTTAAAAAAGGAAAGAAGGAGACTTTGGGGAACTACAGATTTGTCCGCACTACCTGAGTCCCTGGAAAAATCATGGAGCAGGTCCTCAAGGAATCCATTTTGAAACTCTTAGAGGAAAGGAAGGTGAACAGGAACAGGTAACATGGATTCACCAAGGACAAGTCATGCTTGACCAACCTAATTGCCTTCTATAATGACATAGCTGGTTCTGTAGATAAAGAGAAAATGGTGGATGTGATATACCTTGATTTTAGAAAAGCTTTTAATACACCTCCCATAATTTTCTTGCCATCAAGTTAAAGCAGGATGGATTGGATGAATGAACTACAAGCTGGATAGTAAGATGGATAGATGGCTGGACTCACTGGTTAGCAATCAATAGCTCAATGTACAGTTGGGAGCTGGTATCAAGTGGAATGCCCCAGGGGTCAGTCCTGGGGACAGTTTTGTTCAACACTTTCATTAATGATCTGGTTGAGGAGAGGGATTGCACTCTCAGCAAATTTGTAGATGAACTAAGCTGGGTGAGAGGTAGATGCTGTGGAGGATAAGCATAGGGTCCAGAGTGAGCTAGACAATTAGGATCAATGGGCGAAAACAAATCTGAAAGACTGTCAGAAAGGACAAGTGCAGAGTCCTCTACTTAGGGATGGAAGAATCCCATGCACTACTATAGGTGGGGGACTGATTGACTAAGCAGCAGTTCTACAGAAAAGAACCTGGGGGTTACAATAGATGAGAAGCTGGATATGAGTCAGTGATGTGCCCTTGTAGCCAAGAAGGCTAATGGGCTGCATTAATAGGAGCATTACTAGTAGATTGAGGGAAGGCCACATCTGGAGTATAGTGTCCAGTTTGGGGCCCCCCACTACAGAAAGTATGTGGACAAATTGGAGAGTCCAGCAGAGGGCAACAAAAACACTTAGGGAGCTGGGGCACGTGACTTACAAGGAGAGGCTGCGGAAACTGGCCTTATAGTCTTCAGAAGAGAAGAAAGATGGGGGAAGTGATAGCAGCCTTCAGCTCCCTGAAGGGGGGTTCCAAAGAGGAAGGAAACATGCTATTCTCAGTGGTGGCAGATGACAGAACAAGAAGCAGTGGTCTCAAGTTGCAGTGGGGGAGATCTAGGCTAAAAGGAAAAACTCCTTTACTAAGAAGGTGGTGAAGCACTGGAATGGGAATGGGTTATCTAGGAAAGTGGTGGAATCTCCATCTCAAGAGGTTTTTAAGGCCCAGCATGACAAGCCCTGGCTGGAATGATTTAATAGGGGTTGGTCTTGCCTTGAGAAGGGTTTTGGATAAGATGACCTCCTGAAGTCTCTTACAACCCTAATTTTCTGTAATTCTGATTCTAAGTTACCTCACTTCTCTGTGCCTCTGTTCCCCCCTCCCCATTTTTTTTCTTTTTTTGTTCTCATCTGTTTACACTGCAAGTTCATTAAGACAGGGACCATCTCTTGTTATAATGCTTGGCACATTTGGGCCCTGAATTAGGGCCTCTAGACCTACTGTAATATAACAATAAATAATAATACTCAAGTGGCTGAAGGCACAAAACTTATCTCACAATGTCGCTAAACATCACAATGAACTCTCTGTTAGTATTACTGTGCCTTGGGCTAAATTCTGCCCTGACATACATGAACATAACTCCCACTGAGATCTTTGAGAGTTGTGTGTGCACATCTGAGGTCAGAGTTCAGGCCATAAAGTTTAAGTATGAGCATCTGGGCACAATTTTCTCCAGTGAACAAAATTCCAAGTTTCTGTAACATCTGCTGTGGGAACTATAAGGATTTTATATTAATGTTTTACACTGTGTTAGCTATAATCGCCTACTTTTATGGGGCAAGAATAGTCATCTCCATCTGGTGATTTTAGCGATGTAAATGTAGTGATGTAGACACTAGGAATTGATCTGAGACCATCAACTCATTTCACCTGGGCCATTGAACAGTTATTGGATGGTAATGACATTACTTTGTAACTTGTAAGTGACCTAAGAAAGCTGGGTTTTTTGCAGCAGAACATCATTTTCAGATAAACTCTAGTTCCTCTGTTGGGATTCAGCAAATCCCACCACTTCATATTTTTGAGAATTGTTTGGCTAGGATAACAACTGCATTGACACAGAAAAATATGCTTAAGCGCTAGCAGTTTGTGTATAGGCATCTGATAATGGTAAGAGCAGTTTATAAGAATATAAAAATTATTGTACCTGGTTATACTTTTGGACTTGCTTATATCCCCTGGCAATGAGTTCCAGGAGTTGTGTATTGTGTAAAGAAGTGCATCCTTCTGTTTGTTTTAAACTAGGGATGTTAAAAATTGAGTATAAGGTAGCTGTGTAACCGCTGAAAATCTCCACTCCCAGGAAGGAGGCTTTGCTGTGCCCTGCCACAGTAAAACCCCATCCCCAGGAGCCACCTGAGTATAACTGAGATCATTAACCAATTGTCACGGGGTAAGCCCCCCCTGTCATGGGGCACACTGCCCCTGCAGGATTAGTCTCACAGTTCCACTTCCTACAGCAGGGCAAATATGGCCCTTGTGGGCTTAGTTGCTAAGTTCAGCGCTCTCTAACCTGGGGAAATATGACCCCTATGAGCCTAGTCACCAACACACTCTGGCCTAGAGCCCTAAGTCTCCCCGGATGTTGGTGAGCCGAGCACCAGCTGAGGTGAGGGTAGGGGAACCTGGGCCCTCCTGTTGCACCGGGCCCCTATTTTAAACCTTCTGCCTAATAAATTTAATTGGGTGACCCGTAATTCTTGTGTAAAGTGAATAGGTAAATAACACTTCCATAGTCACTTTCTCCACACCATTCATGATTCTATAAACCTGTACCATATCCCCTCTGATTCATCCCTTTTTTAAGATGAACATTTCAGTCTTTTTAATCTCACTTTATACGTAAAATATCCCATACCACTGGTCATTTTTTACCTTTTCTGTATCTATTAATATTCCTTCATCTATACATTTGTTTTTCTTTAAAACAATATTGAAGTTGCCATAAATAAATGCATTTGCATTTTTGAGCTGTCTATGGAAAAATGGTGACTAACAAGAGAAATTTAGAGAACAACTGAGTGAAATTGTCTGTAATGTACTGACATTTTTATGATATATTGTGTTGTGATCGATATGCTGGTTCATAATTCCTAACTAAATTAAGTTGCTCTGGTGTTATCGGATGTATACTTTCTGACAAAAATCGCCTCAACAACAGGGCAAATAGGGGCTTCTGAATAGCTGCATTAGTCAGCAAAGCAAACGCAAGGTTTAATTCAGATTACCTACAACCTGTCTAAGGCTGTGTCCAGACTCAGGGGGTTTTTCGAAAAAAGTAGCCTTTTTTCGAAAAAACTTCCCCTGCGTCCAGACTCAAGCCGCGTTCTTTCGAAATTAATTCGAAAGAACGTGGCTTTTCTTTTGATGGTGGTAAACCTCAATTTACGAGGAAGAATGCCTTCTTTCGAAAGTTCCTCTTTCGAAAGAAGGCGTTCTTCAATGTAAATAGGGCTTCTTCGAAAGAGAGCATCCAGACTCACTGGATGCTTTCTTTCGAAAAAGCAAGCCGCTTTTTCGAAATTTCTCCGTGCAGTCTAGACGCTCTCTTTCGAAAGAGGCTCTTTCGAAAGATGCTTTCGAAAGAGCCTCTTTCGAAAGAAGCCTGCAGTCTAGACATAGCCTAAGTCTTCAAGGATACCTAAGGGTATCAGGAAGATTTTGTGAATGAGATTTTAAGAGCTGTGCTGGTTTACACCAGTAAGCAATCCATCTCCATAGCTCTAAAGAACTGATTATCAGGTGATACGTGCAGGGACCTTATCCTCTAGTATGTCTCAAAAGTGGTATACAGTAACCTGAAAAATGCTGTGTTAGAGTGCACCAACCCTAGAAGAGCCTGTGGGAAAAGTCAGCATGCTCTGGCCTAGTTACAGGCTCCAAAGAAGGGACTGTCGTCTTCATAAAAGTCTAAGTGTGGACAGGGTCTGTTGGGTGGACCTTAGGTCATAATTGTCACCCAAAGTTTGAGCAGCTCAAAATCTCCTGTCCTCATATTAAAATAACAACCTCAACCCAATACATCAGTCAAAGCAAGAAGCAAAACAAAAATGCCACAAGCAGAGACTTTAATGCAAAAATGAGGTGACTCCATGAAGTTCACGCAGGACTTTGCTATTGGTTTTACACAGGTGTTCAGACATTAAAGTGACAGGCAACAGGATAAAGCCTAAAATATATGGTCCCTTTAGCATTCACAAGACATAACATCAAAACAAGGGGTCTGGAATACAAAGAAAATCCAGTGTTTTATTCAAACTAAGGTTTGTAAAGGAATTTTTGGCAGCATTTGTCCAGATGTGCCCATGGACAGCACCCTTAGCTTGAAATAAGCTACACAAATTGTGCTATGCAAATTGTGTAGCTTATTTTGAGTGTATTTCAAAATAGCGTATTTAGTAATTTGGTGCTGCCTACATAGCACCATATTTCAAAATAAAGAGCTATTCCGAAATTCCCCTTATCCCTCATGAAACGAGGGTTACCAGGACATCAGTAATAAGTCGCCCATTATTTCTGTCCGAGGCAGAACATCAGAAATGGCTGCCCGTCGCAGGGAGCCATAGCCTGTAATACCTCTGAGGCTGGTATAGGGGGCTCTGTCTGTGAGGTGGAGTGTTTTCCATATAAGGGCATGTAAATTAATAATCTTCCCCTGCTCACTCCACCCATTGCAGTAACAGATCAGCCAGTGGGCTGACTGGTGCTCAGGCCTGCTACTCCACCCACTGCAGCAAAAACCAACCTATGGGGTGATAAGTTCACAGGCAATAAAACAGGCAGGCAGCCCCTCTCTCACTGGGGATTCGCATTGAGTGAACGCCTGGCCTGATCACCCAGACGCCTTGCACCCCCCGCTCTTGAGTCTTACTGAGCGTACTCCGAGTTGGTCGACCCGAGTGGAGACAGTTTATGAGCGTGTGACCGGTACTTGTGTTCCTGCTGTCTCCAGAACTGGTATAACACCCCTTCCCCCCCACCATCATCCCTATCCTAATTGATTTTTTAGTTGTCCTTATTGCTTGCCAAGTGACAGTGGCTAAAAAGTTACTAAGTTAGTTTATAAATAGTTGTGGTTTAGATTTTTTACTGTTTCCTTGTATAAAGTTGTGTAAATAGTCAGCCCTATGGATAATACCAATGTTAATTCAACTGTTCCTAACCCCTGGGCAGTTATTGGGAATTATTGTGATTTAGAAAAGCCTCAGGGAATTGTTTTGTGTTGTCTGGCAATCTGTTTAATTTTTATTCTGATGATTGTCTGGCGCCATCAAAATAAAATCAGTTTGTACTTTTTGAAACCCCCAGTTGTGGTCTCATCCTTTCCGGCATCCCTTCGAACCTCGTGTATTACGGGGACTGACAATTTCGAAATCTATTTTGAAATAATGGGCTGCTTCAATGGGCTGCTTCAATGGATGCAGAATAGCTATTTCAGGATACTATGAAAGTATCCTGAAATAGCTCTGCAATGTAGACGTACCCTAAAGGCACGTCTACACAGCAGTGTTATTTCAGAATAACTGACATTATTACAAAACAACACGATGAGCATCGACACTATGAGCCATTATTTCACAATAATGTTAAGTTGGAGGACTTCTTACTCTGACTCATGGTAACCCTCATTTCACAAGGAGTAAGGGAAGTCGAAGGAAATGTGCTCTTCCTTTGACTTCCTGCTGTGTAAACAGTGCCAAAAGCCAAATTAAGCTGTTTCAACTTAAGCTATGCAATTGATGTAGCTGAAATTGTGTAGCTTAATTCGGCTTTAGCCCTGCTGTGTCAACATACCCTAATGGCAGAGATTTATCTAGAAATGGTAAAAGTTCTCAAACTGTGTCCAATGAATCAATGGTGCATCAAGGATCATCATCATCACTATCTTTGAATTTATTTGTAGCAGCACTAATTCCAGCTATCTGATTTCCAAATCCCTGATTTGAGGAGAGACAGCAAGGGAGAGGCTAAATAGAGTAACAATATGCAATTTATAAAGTCAGCTTGATTAACTTCAGCCAGCATGGTGGAAGTGATTTTTTAAAAGGGACTAAAAAGAGGACAGGATAGAATGAGCTCAGGAAAGTTGTACTCTACATTGGGGCTATAAGGAGGAAATCAGAGATTCTGCATTTGCTGATGCTGTGCAGAAAACTATCTGATCATAAGCTTCTTTCTCTTTATCTTGTTCTCAGCTGCTTCTATGGGTGCCCAGTAAATTAGGAGCAGGAGTCAGACAAATTGCCTGTGTTTGCTAAGAGGTAACCAAGAAGAGGACAGGAAACATAAATAGCCCTCGGAGAGTCACCAGTGGGAGATGGATTTCCAAAGTTGTGGGAGACAAAAGAATAAGACAGCCAGGCTGTCTATTCAAAGACAAAAACTGAGAAGTGGGCAGTATATCTACAGTAGAAGGTAACTAAATGCAAGAAATCATTTGCAAGACAATGAAAAGTCCCAGAATGCTTTCTCTACTTTAGTTTTCCATATAAGCAACTGTAGTATTTGCCACAGGCACATTCTGCAATGGTAAATGCTTCCATTTACAAGGAGGGTCCACAAGACACTCTTGGTTAAGATGAGGTCCACCCTCTGGAAAAATTTTAGTTACATACATGTAACCCCCAAGGAGATTACTTAGATTCCTGGGGCTTTGTCTGCTGGCAGCTCAGGGAGAGGTACTCTGAGTTTGCCTTGGCTCCCCCTCCCTACCAGGGTCAGAGTCTGCCCAGCAACCCATAGGGAGTGAGATGCCCTCCCAGGGAGTTCAGGAGGGGGAAGGAGAGGCCATTGTGGAGGGGAGTCTGGAGCCAGCCAGGGCAAGGGGAGGACTGCTGTGTGGGAACTAGTAAGCCCAGGCCTGCATGCAGGGTTCCCCCTGAAAACTAGCCTCTAGGGACCTGAAAGCAGGATCCCTCAGCTGGGTTTTATGTCTCCACTGTTGATTCCCAGTTTGTGGAGTTTGCTGGGAGTCTTCCCCAGCCAGGCTGAGTTGGCTCTCCAGCTCCCTGGGTAAGACCAGTCACCCTATGGTCAGCTCTGCTCTATCTGGAGATCAGGGCTGCTGCCTGCTGCGTGGGTCTGAATGCTGGGCTAGGAGGTTATAGTTTGAATTTTGGTGCAGTTGTGTGGCCTGCACCTTGAGCCCTGCACCCCTTTGTGGTGAGGGGAAATCCTGGGACCAAAGCAGCCTGATTTCTGCCTGAAGAGGATCCCTGCGGGAAGAGAGCAGCCCCTCTGCAGTGACTGAGTCATCTCTGAACCTGAGGCTCATTCATGGAGTGTGTGAGTGCACCATTTTTTAGTTAGTAAGTCAGGGAATTTGTTTGGGGATTTTACTACCTGCTGCATATTAAACCTGTGGAGGGATGTACTGCCTTCTCCCATGTGTGAGTCCTTTGGGCTGTCCTGGACCTAGTCAGCCCCACTGCTAAACCACTGCAGAGAAGAAATGTGTGGTCAAAAGTCAGCAAGGGCCCCAACAAAGTACGCGTACCAACGGGACACTAAGCTTACAGTTGCGGGCACCGGTGAACCTAAAAATAGTGTTTTACCCTGTCCTGTTATATTTGTCTCCTGATTAATATACTTGTGTTTATTATAGGGTATGTGTTTGTGCTATTTTCTGGGAGTCTCTAACTATCTGGCAAATACATGGGGATTATCCTGGGTTAGAATTTTCCTCCCAAATTGCCCTGGTGACCCCGCCAGGAAGGAGTGAGGTGGGTGGAGGCACCGCCAAATAAATCCATCAGAAAAAATAAAGTTGAGTGGGCGGCAGGATCCAGAAGAACCCAGACCTGTCCATCAGAACCTGTAAGGAGATTGGTTTTAAAGAAGGTAACCAGGTCCAGGTGGAGAGGGGGCGCTACATGCAGAAAAGTAGGCAACAATTTCATGTGAGAAAATGGGATTGGGGCTGTCAAATGACTGGTTACAAAGGGCTGCAGAACCTTTGACTTCTAGATTACCTGCTGAAATTTAGTCTGTCATTACTCACCGTAAGTTATTTGATTTTTGTTTGGTGTTGTTTAAGAAATGAGTTGCTGGTTTCTGTTTAGTTCCCAGTAAATATCCTTTGTCTTACTGCTTCTCCAAATTGTTAGTGACCTGCCATGTTGAATTATCCAAAGATATTTGCTAATGTTTTTTATTTTGTTTTTGGTATGTCCATCTCTGGCAGTCAATGAAAAGTGGCATTTGTTTTGAAAAAAATATCTTATGACACATTGCTCTGACACATTGCTGTGCTTCATTGTATAACATCATCACATCCAGTTGTGCCCTAGCAGGGCAGCTTCAGCAGTCATGCAGTGACAAACCATGTGATGCATTCTGAGCAATGTAATATCATGGCTGAAACTTAGAAACATATGAAATGGAAACAAACATCTGATCAGATTTTCCAGGATCATTAGATTCTGGAAAATATGTATTTACCTGTGTTTGGCAACTACACTAAAGTAATTTTCAATGTCCCTACTTTAAAAAAATTGCAATCAGTCATTCAGGTTCTTAGCGGAAAGGAATTGAATATAATAAACCTTAAACCACAACCAGTTGCCTCAAGCTTTTAGTTCTCTGCTGGATGCAGTTATCAAAGCAAGAAGTGTGGATTTGAGCCCTATATTCATATTACATCTTTTCTTGCAAGTAGGGATCTGAGTCCCACCACATGTAGATAGTCTCACGTTAGCTCTCAACGCTGCTGCAGTCGATCTTCCAGGGTTTGATTTAGTGAGTGTAGTACAGACCCGCTAAATTGAACTCAAAGGGTGCCCTTGTCGACGCCGGTGCTCCTGCTTCTCTTGAGGAGTACAGAAGCCAATGGGAGCATTTATTCCCGTTGGCCTCTTGCTGTGTGGATGGTGTGGAAACTCGATGTGTGATACATCAACTCCAGCTAAATAATTGACATAGCTGGAGTTGTATATCTTACATTGACCTTCCCATGTAGTGTAGACCAGGCCAATGAGAGCTAAAAAAAGTTTATCACATGCCCCCTAACAGGGGAGACAAAGGGGACAACAGTACCAGTGCCAAGCAATTCAAATTTATACCCAAGCTCGGAATCACATCCCTAGTGCCGATGAAACATAGCCTTGTACACAGTGTGTCATGTACTGTAGTTCCTGTAATGTGTGAATAAGAATTACTATAATTTCTAATCAGGAAAAAAAAGTGTCAGGCTTTATTCTGTGTATCTTGCATGCTGCCATTTAAATTGTAGCAAGGGAGGCTTAGACTGGACATCAGGAAAATCTTCCTAACTGTCATGATGGTTAAGCACTGCAATAAATTGCCTAGGGAGGTTGTGGAATCTCCATCATTGAAGATTTTTAAAAGGAGGTTAGACAAACACCTGTCAGGGATGGTCTAGATGGTGTTTGGTCCTGCCATGAGTGCAGGGGAGTGGACTTAATGACTTTTCGAGGTTCCTTCAAGTTTTATGAGCACTAGCATACTTTAGCGACTTGCAATATTTATTCTATTTATCTCCATAACATTCCTTCATGGCAAGGAAGTACCAGTACCATTTTATAGGTGGAGAACTGAGACTCAGAAACGTGAAGTGAGGTGCCAAAGGCCACACAGGAAGTCTGTGGCAGAGCAGAGAATTGAATCTGAGCCTCCCTTGCCAGAGGTTAATGCTCTAACCACGAGAATATCCTTCCTCTTAGACCTGAATTATTCATAGATAGTCTAAGCCACATGCTAATTAATGAAGAACATCTGCTATTTATTTATTTGTTCACTGCAACTTATGCCAGACTCAAATCACATTACACAATGTATAAAATTAATTTCAGCAAAATATGAGGATCACTAACAAGGTCCAATCCTGCAAAAACAACACATAAATATTACAAAACCAACACAACGATATCTTATTCAGCACCACGTAGCAGGATGTATGGCAACTTCTCTTTTTACTATGGGTTGGGCATTTGGATATTCTTCCAGTACAAGAGCCTAAGTAAGAAACCAAGAAAGAAAGGAAGAAAAATAGAAAGTACTAGCGTAACGTCCTGAAAAGCTATTTTGCACTACCAAATCAGACTATCCTTAAAGCAGGTCAGACTTCCCAAATTCCCACTTATTTAGGACCAGATTGTGAATTGCTTACTGAGACTGAGCAGTATCTTACTACTCGAGCACTCCTGTTCATCCCACTGTGGCTATTTGGGGAGCTAGGTACTACTACTCAGCTTAAGGGTGTCAGAATCTGAGGTTACCCAAGCTCTAGGTTGCATAAGTAAAGCTTTAGCATGGGTTACAAGTTCTCAAGGATGGGTCATAGGTTAGAAAAGGTGATTAGATATTATGCACAAACTTAAGGTGCTCAGATGTCATGCTGATGGGCATTGTAGCAGGGTACATTGTAGCCACTCACTGCCTCTCAAGGGCACGCTCCAGGCTAGGGGTGCCTTTGCAGTGCCCCATCCCTGTTTTCTCCTTCACTGAGCCCCTTAAAGAAGCTCCACAGGAAAATGTAAATTTTCCCCACCTGAAATCCAGTTTATTCAGTCCTCCAGGCCCCATCCCCACTCCTATGCTTCTCACCCCTCTAGCTGGAGCTTCCCAGCCCTCTTTCCCAGAGCTGGATCACAGTTCAGTATCTCAGCAGGAGCCAGTTGTGATGTGTGTGGCTACTTCTTTAGCCAGCTATATCTTTTCAGGCGTCTAGTTCCTAAGCACCCCGCAGCCTACTTACTGCCAGATTTCCTGCATCGGACAGTCTCAGGAACCCTCTCTCAACCACACCACTTTCCTGTGGCTTCTAAATTAGAATCACCTGACATTTCTCAGGGTGAGGCTCATCTTTTAATCAGAGCTGGCTTAACCCCAAGCTGGCTAGCCCCAGGGCAAGCCACCCTGGTACAGACATAGTATAAAATCGGAATAACAATAAAAACATTATGCATGAATGCATTTGATTCTACTTATAATTTTTCACTAATCAAGCCTGTTTAGTGGAACAAGGATCTCTGTCTCTATTTGCAGTATAGAAATGTATTGACAGATTAAATTATACTATTCCACACCCATGTATCTGGGCGTATGATCCCAGAAAAAAGAACTTTTAGTCACTGAAAAATATTTTCTTCTTTCATACTGATATGTGACTGTCATGAACATCCCTAGATCTAGATCTTAACAACAGCTGTCAAAAATGCATTCACAAATGTTCACTAATATTATTTAGTAACATTATTTAGTAGTAACTACATTAACCTTTTGTATTGGTTTCCTAGAAACGCTCTAAGAAGTAGAACTTGTTGAACATTGCAAAAACAGGTTTTATGAGCATTTGTTCCAATTCCAAACAGCTGTTCAGTTCAACTATGTTTGCACAATGGTTTTCCTTTGTAGATCTGTTTGGGGAAAGGCTGTTCTTTGCTTGCTTACCTGTGTTCGCTTGTGATCAAGTATGTTTATACACATATCACACACAAACAGTTGTGACACTTGTTTTTTAATATTGCTCTTGTAGGGTGCAAATCATATGTAAACATGTTCAAACATACATCCACATATACAAACATAATTTGCAAGAAAGATGGTTGGAAAAATACATTCTTGGATATTATGGGGGGAGTGATCAATTTGGGGCCAATGCATTGATGTTGGACATGACTATACTGTTGTACTAAGTCATAAGCATCATGTAATTGTATATATGTGGCTTGTTCTTCAAATGCAGGCTGAAAACCTGCAGGGTTCACATCGGTCTTCACAAGAGAAATAAACTAATATCTAAGGGTATGTCTACATAGTATCATTAATTCAGAATAACTGACGTTATTTCAAAATAGCATAGTGCACATCTACACAGCAAGCCATTCTCTTGAAATAATGTCGAGCTGGAGGATTTTTTACTCTGACTCCTGTATCCCTGATTTCACAAGGAATAAGGGAAATCAAAGGAAGAGTGTGCTTCCTCCAACTTCCTGCTGTGTAGATAGCGCAAAAGCTGAATTAAGCAAGACTGACTTAAGCTACGCAATTGAAGTAGCTGAGGTTATGTATCTTAATTCAACTTTTGCTTGCAGTGTAGACATGCCCTCAATATTTACACCCCTTCTACTTGCTCATAAAAATTTGGTCATCCAATTAAAAATCTTAGGATTGAACACCACCTTCACATAGGTACAAATAAAGCAACCTGCATATAAATGAGTTATTGACATTTCCAATTCTTAATTTTTACCACTTTTTGAAGTCTATGGGATTTAAGCTTTTTAGTGAGTTAATTCATTTAAAAAATGGGACTCTGACTCCTGCCTCTCTTAGGTGCTTTTGAAAATTTGACCCATGATCACTGACCCAAATATATTATTATCTATGGAAAAAGGTAAGAAATGCGTTGGCCAAAAATACTTTGATCTTAATGATAGCATACATCTTTCTAGTGCCATTGGATTTTTTTGATATTTTTATAACTACGTTTTAGGAATTATTTTGACTGGGAGTGTTAGCTGACACACTGTGAAAGTCTAATACAGACAAGTCAGTGTAGACTTGTAAACACATGCTAGGTTGATCAGGGTGAAGCCAAAGGAGGGGCCTAGATTTCAATTCAATCAGGCTAGGATGTGTAAAAATTCTGTGCTGCCTTGCCTACAATAGAAATTCTGTGCATATTAACGAGCACCTTCTACCAAAATATCTTGCACCCTAGTCATGACAAATCTTTAGGCTATGTCTAGACTACAGGCTTCTTTCGGAAGAAGCTTTTTTTGGAAAAGATCTTCTGAAAAATCTTCTTCCGAAAGAAAGCGTCCACACTGAAAAAGTGCATCAAAAAAGCGATCTGCTTTTTCAAAAGAGAGCATCCAGACTGAATGGATGCTCTCTCACATGTAAGCTGTGATTGCTATGGATGGAATGGCCAACAGGGCACCAGTGCTTTTTCCTATTTCTTTTTTTTTTCGGAAAGAATTCCTTCTTTCCTGTCCACGCATGCCTTTTTGCAAAAGAGTTGATTTCGCAAAAAGGCTTCTTCCTCATAGAATGAGGATTACCAGTGCCAGAAAAACCCCTCTGTTTTTTCAGTTTTCTTGCAGAAGAATGCAAGTGCAGTGTGGACATCCCTCAAGTTTTGTCGGAAAAACAACCGTTTTTCCACCAAAACTCTGTAGTGTAGACATAGCTTTAGTGAAGAAAACTAGGACAATGTAGTATAATGTTTAAAGTATGCTTTGATTTATTTTATGGTGCCTAAAAGGCCCCAATTAAGATTGAAGTCCCATTGTGCTTGGTACTGTAGAAAAACTAGTTAAAAGTCTTAAGCTGATATTCCAATAGCCCATCATCATTATAGCAATAACTATTAATAGCCAATGAAATTTCCTATGTAATATAAATCAAGAGCTATTGGCTTAAGTAGGCTTGGTGCATTTTATACAATGAAAAAGTTACATTAAACCAAAACGTACTTTCCTTGAACACAAGCAAACACAAGCGAAGGATAGAAATGCTGAGAAAATAATGGAGTGTTATGAAGAGAAGCTGTTCTAAATATGGTAACGAAGAGAAAGAGCTGCAAGCAGATGGTCTTCTGGTTTCTCATTTCAGAGCTACTGTAAACAGGTGTTGAAAAAGCCTTCTATCCTGCTGATGGCCTGACTGTGGAGTAAGCAGCCCTGTGGGAAAACCACAGCAAAGAGAAATGACTACATGTTCTGCCATTTATCAGTGGGAAAAGTTCATAAATGCAACTCCTTTCATGGAACTGATTAATATTTCAAACAAATGTGTACCACACAAAGGAAACATTGCTATTTGCAGCCAGGCTATAAATTACTGCAGATGACTCGAGAGACAGGTTTGGGAAATGAGCAACACTTTGCACAAAGGTCTGGATGTCTACATCAAAATGGTTTATATTTACATTCTAGCATATCTGTAACATCAGATCGAGCCAGCCATTTCAATTTAAGTGCTGCAGTTCTGAAGTTGTTGTACTGCAGCCTTCTGTGTTCCATCTGAGGCCTCCCTAACACTCCATCCAGTGCACACACATGTTGCATAAGCTCTTTAGAAAATTTAGAATTGATCTGCCATGCAATAAATTTGAAAATTCACCCAGAAAAATTAAAGAGTTCCCATTCATTTCCTCCTTCCACTTTTATGTAGGCCTGCTGACAAGGGTAAAGGGGCAAAGTTGTCCTGGGGACTGGTGTTTCAAAGGAGCCCAGAGCTCCCGGCTGCTGCCACCAAATTGCCAGTGGAGGAGGAACCCAGTGCCGGGCTCTGGGCCCCTTACACCCAAAGCCCTGCCCCATCTGGGGGTGCAGAGCAAGGTCTCCCCACACCTTGCCCCTAGGCCCAACGTGGCTGTCAAGTTTGCTGTTATTATGTATTTTAGTTTTGGTGGGGGAGGGGATGTCACATGGGGAAGACAAGGCAGGAAGGAGTAGAGATGAGAATATAGAGTACTTTGGCCCAATATAAATTCTCAGCTGCCTAAAAAGCCAAGTGAGGTTCTAAGGATTGTTCCTCCACATTCAGAAAGGCTATGCTTAAGCTTCTGGAAACATCTGTTCACACTGTCCATATTTAACAGGATTAGCATTACCATATATCATTCTCCTCACAACACTACATTGCTTTCTTTGCATAAAAATCCCATACCTGGGATATTTATTCTTTCAAATAGGCTTGGAAGGTCGGTTTCACTGCAGACACACAGCCAAACACACACAAATGGAAAAATACTGCCAGTGATAATAATCAAAACTCACAGATACGCAAAGTAAGAGAACTGCTGTTTGGGAACACATTAGAATTTGATTTAAGGCTGTTTACTTTGTATAGTGCAATACTATGCTTTTCTTTTAATGGTTATAAAGCGTTAGCTTTTTGAATTTCAGTGTATACAGGCAATCCCCGGGTTACGTACAAGATAGGGACTGTAGGTTTGTTCTTAAGTTGAATTTGTATGTAAGTCGGAACTGGTACATATTGTAGGGGAAACTCTAGCCAAACATTTCTCCAGAGCTCAGTTTTATTCTCCCACACCTCACTTCCCTCAGTCCTTTATTCTCAAGCTGAGGTGTCTGCTGAGAAAAGCCGCTCCACGTCTCCCTGGTCTGCTGGGGGGGGGGAGGGCGCTAGCTTCGTGTCTCCCTGGTCTGCTGGGGGGAAGCAGCTAGTGCGGGGTTGCCTCACCCTGTTTGTAAGTAGGGATCCGATGTAAGTCGGATCCATGTAACCCGGGGACTGCCTGTACTGTCATTAGCTTTTTGAATTTCAGTGTATACTGTCATTTAATAATTAATGTCTGACTCACTCATAATTTCCCACCACTGTGAAAATTTAAATAGACAAAATAAAAAATCTTTAAAACAAACATTGATATTACCTATCAAAACTATACAAAAAAATCAAATTCTGCCAAGCCATCCAACTAAAACATGTGTGAGTGGGAGAGATGGAAACCTACTCTGTTTGCCCCATGTATATCCATTTTCTTGTGTCCATTTTAAATAATTGCAAAGAACACAACAGCTATGCTTATTATCCCCATCCATGGATGTCCAGGGCATCTGTCTTCCATTTACTAAATTTTTAAAAGTGGCCATTGGTTTTGATAGACAAGTTTTGGGAGCCCAATTTTATAAACTTGTAGTCTGATTTTCAGAGTTGCTGACTGAAGCTTGAGCACTCAGACAGCCCAGAATGTATTTTTATTGAGTACTGTTTCAGAATATGCTTTCTTCATCCTGGGTTCTTACTGAAAATAGGCTTCCCACACACCATTGGGAAATTCAACATCAAGTGCTTTATAAACATTTTCCCCCACAGTGTAAGTCTTTTCCCCAAGTCATTACCTATTACCAAAGAGGGGGAGAAATTTCAGCTTTCTGAGCTCTTGGCCTGCCAGATAGTTGGCTTTACACTACTCACACTCCTTCACAGGTAACCCTAAAAATTGAGGCACTAAATGAACAGAATAGGGAAGCTGTCAAGTGATCTGTTCCCTGCCATCCAGCCCCAGCATCTGGCAGTCAGAGGTGTAGGAACACTGAAAGAAAGGGGTTACCTCTGTAACCATCTTGGCTAAGTCATTTAACTTCCCTAATTCTTTTTTAAATACAAGAATATTTCCTCAAGCTTGGACATACCCCTACCTTGACATACAAAAGATCCTAAATCATTCTTGAAAGCCAGCAAACTCTGGCTTTGTCAGTCAGTTAGGAAAGTGAATTCTAGAATCAAGGGGATCACACTGCAAATGTCCTTTTCCTCACCCAAGTGAGGTTCAAATCCAAGAACTGTTAGAAAAAGAGCATAAAACCCTTATAACACACGAGACTTTCATGGTAAATATTAACACTAATGCCCCACAAATAAACACCTCAAGTCCCGCCATCATCCAGCCACGAAAAGCCCAAGAACTATGCAGTCAACAAATGAACATTTTATGTGATACAATCAGGGAACTGAGTTCCAGCAAAGGAACATATTGCTAGTATACTCAGCTCCGGGTGAATTTGAACCTGGGATCTCTGAAGCTTACTATAGGAGCCTCTACCCTTCTCTTCCTGAAAAGCTTCTTCCGAAAGAAGCCTGCAGTCTAGACATAGCCTATGTGTAATGATACCCATGTCTGTTTCCAAGGTATTCTGCAACCTTGTGGCCAAACCTATAAAGAAACAGTTTCAGCAATAGGGGCTACCTGGACATTCAGGATCTCCTAAGGCAATGTAAAGCAGAAACATTGATAAATAGTAATAAATACTAATGGGCTAGAACCAAAGTAGAGGATATCAAAAACCAAAAATTCAAAGCCAGAGTCAGATTCCACTTTTGCTAATGGCGCCTATGTTTACAATAGACCAAACTAGACACAATTATTAATAGCAATTTTTTCTTTTAAAACACAATGCCTTCCTTTATTTTACTATATACATGAACAAGAATGACACAGTCTCTGTGGCAACCTTTCCAGCTGTATTTGGTTGGATTAAACTGATCCAAATAGGGTGGAAATAGCCTAACAACGTTGAATCCTCGTGGCTTCTGCTGCTTGTGTGAATAATTCACTCTTAAAGATATATGTGTTCTCTCCCCTTTTTATCTTTTCCATTTTCTGGCCAGCTATTTAAAAGTTGATAGCATAGTAAATATTACTGTTTTAAAATAACCTCCATAGCTTAAGACTGGCATTTATATGATTATTGGACTTCATCCTGACATTCCATAAAAGCTGCAGACAAATGATGGACTTAGTGAAGAGGCCAAAGTTTAAGTGTGAAATCCCTTATTTCTGACAGCAGAATGCCACTCACCAGGGATGGGAAGACATCAGATATTGCAAGGTTTATTGAAAACTGAACGCTGTTCATGAGGAACTTGCACCGAAAAATAATCCACTCTTGTATAAATTATGTGGATTGATATCATGAGACTACCCAGTCCTACAATTGGGCATGCCTCCTAAGGATGGTTGGAATGCGTGCAGGGATATTTGCTGCCAGAACAACACAGATGCTCCTGTGGTGGTGTTGTACTGAGTTGTCCCTTACTTTGCAATATTTGTAATTGCATTTTCCCGCACAGGTTACTCAGGAGCAGGCAACTCACACCTCTTGCCTGGGTTCCTTACATCATTAAGGACAATGGTGATCCTGGGGTCCCAGCTGAGAGGGGAAATTAGGTAGGAATACTCATCACCCCTCTGCAATAGCCCTCTAACTTCTATGAATATTTATAGTTAGCAGCGTCTCCACCTGGAGAGGCACCATATCCCACTGTTGGCACAACTCAGTTGCCTTCAGGAACAAAATTATAAATAATGGAACTTAACGCAGTCAAAAAACTGCCATCATAAAAACAACACAATGTTACTTAAAAGTAAGCCTAACAACATACAATAGAAAATGCAGGAGCCTAATATACCATACTAGATCAGTAGGTGGCACTGCAATAGCTCAGTTAATGGCTGCAGCTGTCTACAGCAAAGTAAACAACTCTCTTGGCACCCTGCACAGATCCACCCCATCCCTGCATGCACTCTCTCCCTTAAGATTATAGCCCTCTCTGGCGTTGGCACACCAGCTGAGCAGGTGTTCAGGCCAGCACTTTGTAAGTCCGGCAAAGGCAGTCCAAGTGAAACAAGAAGGAGTGAAGCAATTTTGTATTGTGACCAGCTTAGGTTGCACAGTACAAGTTGGCAGTCACAGCTGTTATATTAGAGAGCAATAACCCGGGGGTAAGTCACTCTTTCCTCACTTGTCTGTAAGCCAAATGCAGATCTGCATAACCAAAAGTCTCCGGCTTCTGCTCTCAATGCCTAGCAGTGGAGAACAAGTCCATTTGCTAGTACTCAGCACTAACCTCTTGTCAACCATAGCATGGTCTTAACCTCAGTCTCGTGTCTTCAGCCCCAGCAACATGACCCCAGGACTGCCACAGCTTCTCCATGGCCTAGACCCAAAGGGAGCAGCAGCTCTCTGCCCACAGAATGGAGGTCACCAGCACCTTGCCTCTTACCCAGGAAGGCTAGTCCACCACTGCACCTTGGAATCTGCAGTCCTGCAAAGCCAGCACACTGCACATAGAAGGCCTGTCTGCTCAGAATAGCTCTGAAAGGATTCAGAGGCTCCTCAAACAGGGGGACAATGTACAAATAATCAATTTCAGCATGGTACTTTATGCCTGAAAATCAGTTCTGAATGTGTAGAGATTTACCCGTCCCTGGTGATAAATCTGTCTTGCCATTAGCATGCCTGGTATTCCAGGACTGAGTGCCTTCTTAGAAGACACAACAGCTAATTACACTGGCCGTATGTTGCTGCTTAGCAATGGAGATGACTTATGAGAAGGAAAATGTATGTTATTGAAAGGAACAATGTGGAGTGTGTATGTAGCTGACCGAATGTGACCTTGCATGTGTGAGAGATAGCTACTTCAAGAATGAGACTAACACTCATGTAACTAAGTTTATCTATGCATACTTGAGATAGAGGTAGCTTGGATGAATAAGCCAATCATAACGCTGTTACTAGCTTATGTAATGTCTATTCCTTTTTATGTGTAATCATGGATATATAAGGTTGCTGCATTTTGATTCGAAGTTTTCCTTTTGAAACTTCCCACAGTTGTGTCTTAATAAAAGTGTTTCTCTCCTTCCAACCCTGAGTCTGGATTTCCGTAACACTTAGTAGCCCCACTGGCAGGTCAGCAGCAGATCTACTGATCAGCCTGGTAGACCCGGCATAGGCCACTGAAGCCAGAGCTATGCAGAAGACCAGGGATAAGCAGATAGTGATGGGGAGTAAAGGACCACAAGGGTAAATGGAACACATTCTAACCAAACCTTCTTTGCCAAAGCACAATCCTGTCTTTCTTTGATGTCTGGATCCCCACAGCCTCAGAAGAGCAGTTTTTGGGAGTCCAGGCCAAAAAACTTCCCATGATTCATTAGAGCCCCTTTGTTAAACCATGGAACATTCATGAGGCCTATAGGCTGCCTTAGGATTGCAACCAAAACCATTGCTTATCAGAGGAATTTCTGACAGTTCCCCCTTTCCTGTAGCTTTCAGGGCCTGAGAGAGTGACATCCAGCAAGCGGAAAGTACTTTAGCAAAACATTTACTCATGCAAAAAATGTATCAGGAAACACTGCATTTGTATGGAATGCCCGTGAACTCAAACCAATGAAAATTTCAGTTCCTCTATAAACATTTCAGCCAGCTCTATGCAAGACACAGCTGACACCTCCTTCACTTCAGGAAGCACTAACCAACAACAACGGTTTCAGTCCAAACTATTACGTTAGTATAACAACAACACACAAGTGTTGTACTAACTCCCAATATACTGCTCATTACCACACCTGGAAGGAGGGCTTGTGCTAAAAAAAACATCACAGAGTAAAGAGTCTTAGGGGTTCTTTAGAAGTGATTTTGAGAGCAGATTTCAAAGTAGCTGAGAAGGGAGTCACTAATTGACAGCCACACGCAGGGGAATCCACAATCCTGCTATGAGGGTCCACACAGGATTACAGTAGTTCAGGCTCTAGAAGTTTACTTTTCCCCATATTGGTAAATTTTCAGTAGAACCTGCACTTTTCCAGGTTTTTTCAGGCTTGTCCTTTACCACTTTATAAAATCAGTGGGGGTCAACTCAGTAAAGCTTAGATGAAGGGAACCGTGCTTGCTTTCCAACCTGGCAGGCTCCCATTTCACATACTGAAGCCAAGTGTCCTGCCAGCAAGTCCCAGGTGTTTGCCACATGAGCAGGTGAAGAAAATAAAATATATTTATGTGAGTGATGACAGTTCTGAGTCCATCTAAAGCATAACACACAACAAGGAGTGTGGTTATCCTGTGATACCAACATTCTTCATGTGTACAAACAGGCACATATCCAAAGGCAAGGTGCCTTCATGGTTTTTGTATGTTTTTTTATTTGACTTTTCCCTTTTAAAATGTGGGGGAAGTTTAAGGGTTGTTTTTTTTTAATGAGCAACAAGGAATTATTTTATAAGATTCAATCTCCCATTGCTTATGCAACATTGTAACTTCAGGGAAGTTCCTTCTGATTTATACAGGTGTCAGGAAAGTCAGAATTAGACTCCTGGAATTCTTAAAAAAGGATCAGTTAAAACATGTTAAATACAATATTTACATTAGATATGGCCCAATGATGAAATTGCAGCATGTCAGCTTGTTGCTATGCCTGTATTCTCTACAGCGTGGAGAAGATAATGCATAGCTTTCTCTGAGACAGCAGTTAATGCTCAGCCCACCAGCTGAAGGTATTCTAGCAGGAACAGTAACTCTGTGTTGATAACAGCCAATAACTCTTTCCTCAGGAGGCCAGTCCCATAATTCACTGTCCCTTGAACCAAACCCTTTACTTGGCCAAGTGGGATGTGAAGCAGGGAAGTGGAATAAACTGATAAATTAAACAGTGATAAGTCACAAGGAGCAGAGAGTATTCAACCCAGGAATTCTGAAGGAACCCACATATGAAATTGCAGAACTATTAACTGTGGTATGTAAGCTATTTCTTAAATTGGCTTTTGTACCAGATGACTGGAAGATAGCAAATGTAACACCCATTTTGTAAAAAGGCTCCAGAAGCAATCCTGGCAATTATAAGCCAGTAAGCCTGACTTCACCACCATGCAAATAAGTTGAAACTATAGTAAAGAACAGAATTAACAGACACATAGATGAACATGGCTTTTTTCAAGGGAAATCACGCCTCACAATCTATTAGAATACTTTGAGGTAGTGCACAAACAAGGGTGAACCAGTGATGTAATGTTCTTGAGCATCCAGAAAGACTGTAACTAAGTTCCTCCCAAAGGCTCTTAAGCAAAGGAAGCAGTTGTGGGATCACAGAATCATAGAATCCTAGGACTGGAAGAGACCTCAGGAGGTAATCAAGTCCAGCCCCCTGCCTAAAGGAGGACCAACTCCAACTAAATCATCCAGGGCCAGCTCGAGCCATTACTGCGCCCCGGGCAGCAGGCATGCAATGCATGCACGGCTCCACCCTGGGCGCATGGCGCATGTGCAGCCCCGCCCCCTGACACACTGCGCTCCTTACAGCTGCAATTGAGCACGCAGTGCCTGATGGCAGCTCTAAGGAGCGCCACGCAGCCAGGTGCACAGCGCCCCTTACAGCTGCCATCAGGCGCCCCCCATAGGTTGGCGCCTCGGGCAGCTGCCCGGCTAGCCCCCGCCCTTAATCCAGCCCTGAAATCATCCCAGCCAGGGCTTTATCAAGCCGAGATGCAAAAACCCCTAGGGATGGAGATTCCACCCCCTCCCTAGGTAACCCATTCCAGTGCTTCACCACCCTCCTAGAGAAATAGTTTTTCCTAATATCCAACCTAGACCTCCCCCACTGCAACTTGAGACCATTGCTCCTTGTTCTGCCATCTGTCACTACTGAGAACAGCCTTTCTCCAGCCTCTTTGGAACCTCCCTTCAGGAATTTGAAGGCTACTATCAAATCTCCCGTCATTCTTCTCTTCGGCAAACTAATGAGAGAGAAGGTCCTGTCATGGATCAATAACTGTTTAACAGCCAAGAAACAGAGGGTAGGAATAAATGGTCACTTTTCAGAATGGAGAGAGGTAAATAGCAGTGTCTGCCAGGGATCTGTAGTGGGACCAGTTCTGTCAACATATTCATAAACAATCTGGATAAGGAGGTAAACACTGAGGTGGCAGTGTTTGCAGATGATGCAAAATTATTCAAGAGAGCTAAGTCAAAACCAGACAGCAAAGAATTTCAAAGACATCTCACGAAACTAAGCAACAAGACTGGGCAACAAAATGGCAGATGAAATTCAGTATTGATAAATGCAAAGTAATGCACATAAGAAAACATAATCCCAACTACATATATATATGTTTATATATATAAAATGATGGGGGCTACATTAGCTATTACCACTCAAGAAAGAGATGTTAGTGTCATTGCTGATAGTTATCTATGTTAATAAGCTAATAGGGTATTAGAAATCATTAGAGAATGAATGCATAATAAGACAAAATATATTGCAATGCCACTATATAGATTCAGGGTACTCCTAAACCTTGAATAATAAGTGCATTTCAATAAAGATTTGTTAGAATTGGAAAAGGTATAGAAAAGGACAGCAAAAATTATTCAGGGTATGGGACAGCTTCCGTATGAAGAGAAATTAAAAAGATTGTGACTTTTGAATTTGGAAAGAAACAATAAAAAGGAGATGAGAGATAGAGGTCTATAAAATCATGAAAGGTATAGAAAAAGATAATAAGGAAGTATTATTTACTCCGTCACATAACACATGAATCAAGCATCACGCAGTGAAATTAATAGGCATCAGGTTTCATACAACACAGGGTCAAATTAGTGCAGGGACTTTAGGTACTGCAGCGCAGGGCTTAGGAGGTTAAGGGGGCTGCCACAAAAATAAATCCATAATTATATACATCAGTATTCACCAACCTGTAGCCTCTGCCAGTTGATCATAATCTCCAGGTGTGTAAATGGCCTGCAGCCACAGCTGGGTTCAGATAGACTGCCTTACGTGCCATGGTGAAGCAGCTAGCTGTTGGCAAATCTCTGCAGCCAGGTGGGGCGGAGAGGTGGCTCTGTACGCTGCCCCCACCCTCAGAACCAACCAATGGGACCGACCAATGGGAGCTCTGGGGGAGGCACATGTGGACGCAGATAGCACATAGGGACACACTGTTTTCCTTTCTCCTACATGTTTTAAGACTGAAATGTAACCACACAATGGGTTTATATTAATGAATAAGCAAGTTTAGTGTGGTGTTAATAGTCTCAATGCCAAAATTGTCATAATTTTGTTTTAAATTAGGGAAAAAAATGTAATAGCCCCAGACCCACAGGAAAGTTAATCTGCCCCTGACAGCACACAGTCAATCTGTTGAACTCATTGCCAGGGGATGTTATGAAAGCCAAAAGTATAACGGGGTTGAAAGAAGAATTATATACATTCATGGAAAATAGATATATCAGTCGTTATTAGCCAAACTGGGGCAGTAATGCAGCCTCATTCTCTGGGTCTCCTAGCCTTTGAGGGTACATCTTCACTGCACTTGTTGCTCAAAATAAGCTACCCAATTTGAGCTACGCAAATTGCATAGCTCATTTCAAATCAATTTCTAAATAGCTTATTTTATAATCTGGTACTGTCAAAAGAGCACCAAATTTTGAAATAACCCGCTATTCTGAAACAATCCTTACTCCTCATGGAATGAGGTTTACAGGGATGTTAGAATAGCGATCCCCTTATATATCAAAATAACGGACTTGCTGTTAAGACATGAGATCACTATTTTGAGATACCTCCGGTATCCCAAAATAGCGCTGCAGTGTAGACACAGCCTGACTGTCAAAAGCTGGGACTAAACAGGGAATGGGCCAGTCAATGATTGTCCGTTTTGTTCATTCCTTCTGAAGCATCTGGCATTATCTTTGTCAGAAGACATGATATTGGGCTAAGTGGACTATTGGCCTGAGCCATTCATATGTTCTTTTGAACTAGTTCATAGAGTACACTGACCATCACTTGCCTGGTGACTCCAGAATCTGTAGGATGGGAGTTTTGATTTTAAACAATGTAAGTGCCAATGCTACAAATAGATAAGTCACAGAAGGCGCCCTTACTCCCACATAGCACCAAAGATGCTTATGGAGCGCTGGGTAGGTAGGCAGACTGTGCCTCTATCATTAAGACTTTGTTCATCACTTTGATGTGACACTAAGATGAATGATTTCTTTACTGACTGTACCTGTGGGTATTTGCTGGGGACTGCTATTCCTTAGGAAGTATCAATAGCAGAAATAAAAGGAAATTACAAACGAAAGTGTAGGTGCTACAGAGGAGTTTTGAGGCAAAGTTCTTCATTGCCGATAGCAACAGCTTTCATGCTTTTTCTTTATAAAAATAGCATCATATTGACTTTAAAAAAAGATCTAGTGCTCCAAAGGCTCAAACACCTGGTTGATTCACTGTCTCTTTCCAATATGTTTACTGGCATGTGTGCATCTTTACAAATCATGTCAAACCTATCTGATAGCTTTCTTTGATAGGATAACGAGTCTTGTGGATAAGGGAGAAGTGGTGGATGTGGTATACCTAGACTTTAGTAAGGCATTTGATACAGTCTCACATGATATTCTTATCAATAAACTAGGCAAATACAACTTAGGAGGGGCTATAAGGTGCGTGTATAACTGGCTGGATAACCGTACCCAGAGAGTAGTTATTAATGGTTCTCAATCCTGCTGGGAAGGTATAACAAGTGGGGTTCCGCAGGGGTCTTTTTTGGGACCGTCTCTCTGCAATATCTTCATCAATGATTTAGATATTGGAATAGAAAGTACGCTTATTAAGTTTGCAAATGATACCAAGCTGGGAGAGGTTGCAAGTGCTTTGGATTATAGGGTCATAATTCAAAATGATCTGGACAAATTGGAAAAATGATCTGACGTAAACAGAATGAAGTTTAATAAGGACAAATGCAAAGTACTCCACTTAGGAAGGAACAATCAGTTTCACACATACAGAATGGGAAGTGACTGTCTAGGAAGGAGTACAGCAAAAAGGGATCTAGGGGTTATAGTGGACCACAAGCTAAATATGAGTCAACAGTGTGATGCTGTTGCAAAAAAAGCAAACATGATTCTGGGATGCATTAACAGGTGTGTTGTGAGCAAGACACGAGAAGTCATTCTTCCGCTCTACTCTGCACTGGTTAGGCCTCAGTTGGAGTTTGTGTTCGGTTCTGGGCACCGCATTTCAAGAAAGATGTGGAGAAATTGGAGAGGGTCCAGAGAAGAGCAACAAGAATGATTAAAGGTCTACGGAACATGACCTATGAGGGATGGCTGAAAGAATTGGGTTTGTTTAGTTTAGAAAAGAGAAGATTGAGGGGGGACATGATTGCGGTTTTCAGATATCTAAAAGGGTGTCATAAGGAGCAGGGAGAAAACTTATTCATCTTGGCCTCTGAGGACAGAACAATAAGCAATGGGCTTAAACTGCAGAAAGGAGGTTTAGATTGGACATTAGGAAAAAGTTCCTAACTGTCAGGGTGTTTAAACACTGGAATAAATTGCTCAGGGAGGTTGTGGAATCCCCATCTCTGGAGATATTTAAGAGTAGGTTAGATAAATGTCTATCAGGGATGGTCTGGACAGTATTTGGTCCTGCCATGAGGGCAGGGGACTGGACTCCATGACTTCTCCAGGTCCCTTCCAGTTGTAGTATTCTATGATTCTATGATTCTATCTATGTGTAAAAGCACTCATTCATGTACACATTTTGGTACTGTCTTTATCCAAAAATGTACATTAATTTATATTACAGAAATGGGAAAAGTTCTAGTTTAAGATTAACAAGGGAAAATAATTCCAGTCTCTTACACATTACTGACATCTTTACTTATAGATAGATCCCCTTCTTTAAGTGGATCTACTAAATGTACAAACTATGCGCCTAGAAATGTAACTGTTTCAGAAACATGAAACAGCCCTGAAGCTGAAGGACAGAATTCACTTTGGAAGGTAGAGAACTAGTGGTTGAAAATAATAACAAGTTGTTACTTTTTTTTTGAACGTGCATTGGCTGTTCTACTGTGTAGATTGTTACCATCTTGAGCATTTTTTAAATATTTCCCATTAGCCTTTATTTGATATTTTATACTTCCTCTCATAAAACCTTACAGATTAATTGTGCCTGTGATGTTTTTTTATAAGTACAGCTGGTCTTCTTTTCAATTTGTTTTATAATTGTGATGTCTCAGAGATATCCTTCTAGAACAGAATAGTGGATCTGCAAACAAACATTTGATTCTCAAAAAGGAAATTCAGATTAAAGCTATTGGGGGAAACATTTAAATAATGTTTGAGGTTTACAAAATATTAAATGAAGGCCTTTTTTAAAAAAATAGGTATTTATATATAAGCATTAGTCCTTAAGTTTTCTTTAAAACAAAAAAAAATACAGCTTTGTTAAAATAAGATGTCGCATAAAGAACAATAAACCCAATCTCAAGAGTGTAAGAGTAGTACAAATTAGTATGCTCTATTTCCTGCAAGTTGCTATATTTGAGGATTATTTTTCTTATTAGTTGGAAAGGATGGGTGAGGTTTCAGACCAATGCAACTGCTAACTATAAAACCAGATCAAAAAAGGTTTCACTTTGAAGGAGCACCTTTAAAGTCTGTTTGTGAGATACACTGTTCAGCTGTTAAATATCTTGTAAGTTTTCCAAGAACTTTGGTGAGCTTTCTTCATAAAATCTATATTATTTTCATTGAAGATTAATGATAGGCTTATTAAAAAATCAAAAAGTTGGATAGGTTTTCTGTTATTATAAATAAGGGTCATCACACTACATTACTTTGGAATGTTTTTATAAGTTCTGTTGGTATAAAACTAGGTTTTTTTTAAAAAAAAATATGTGCCTATTATTTTTCCAGTCTGTTTTTCATTTTTAAAGGATGTCATCTATTTTTTCCCTTTCTCCGAAAGTATATCCAGTACAAGCAAATATTGTCAATCTTGCAATCTCATTGAATCAATGTGCACAATAACTTAAATGCTGAGGACCATGCTGGATTCAACATGTTTGCACAAGTGTAAATCAGGGAAGGATTTGCCCATTAACTTATAGGGCTGCACAAAATGACTGAGGGCAGAATTTGGCCATGTGTTTCATTAATTGGAATCAAGAAAATTAGATACCAACTCTGCATTCTGATGTGTGCAGATTGGCTGCTGGATTGCATTGGTGCGTGTCTGTGACCAGACTAGTAGCAATGCAGGACTACGAAGTGCAACAAATATGCCAGTGTGCATTCGTAGTCCAACATGAAAAATTATATGGTTGCCAGTTGATAGCATATGCTCATTGCAATAAAGTAATGATATGTTTGGCTGCTGAGATTAGTCACACTGAAAATGGCAGGGTTACAAAATATTATAAAATGTTACATGTTAGTGGTTAATATCCACTGACTCTAGTGTTTACTGGAGTCAGTGGATATCTTTCTTTCTGCTTTTGATAACCAAATGCAAATAAAAGAAAGCATCAACCCGCAATCACAACCATATAATAGAGCCAAAGAACAAAACACACAAACAGAGACATCTAGAGTGAAGGGCAACTTAATGACCTAATCCCCCTTTTGTTTTGCTCGTGTGCGCACGCGCACACACACACACACGCACACACACACACACGACAAATGAGAGGATTATTTTGTTTTTTACTGGATATCCGTGCATAGCTGCAGTCTGTAACTATTGGTCAATGTCGGGGAGCCGCCCCTCTCTCGGGGCGGGCTGCCCGCCTCTGGGCCATAGTTCGGACTTCTCAGGTCTGGTTTCAAAGTACGCTTCCCCTGTATTAGTGGAACTGTGACCCACTGGCATAGTCTGACAGTACGCGGCCCCTATATTAGGGGAACTACGGCCCACTGGCCTAGTCTGAAAGTACGCAGCCCCTATATTAGGGGAACTACGGCCCACTGGCCTAGTCTGACAGTACGCGGCCCCTATATTAGGGGAACTATGGCCCACTGGCCTAGTCTGAAAGTACGTGGCCCCTATATTAGGGGAACTTTGGCCCACTGGCCTAGTCAGAAAGTACGCGGCCCCTATATTAGGGGAACTACGGCCCACTGGCCTAGTCTGAAAGTATGCGGGCCCTGAGGCTTAGTCCTTTAGGCAAACCCCTTCTCGCCGGGGGTCAGTGAAGGAGGGGGAGGGGGGCCCGGGCCCTCCCTCTCCACTGGGCCCCGACCCAGGGCCCTATCAGTGGCGGGCGGCTCCCCCCACTGGCTCGGCGGGGGTCCCTTCCCGCAACGCTCCGAGCTCTCCGGGGCCTTTCCGGCTCCCTGCCCTGGGTCACTCCCTACCCCCTTCCCCTGGTCGGCAGCGTCCCACCTGTTGGCGTTAGCCCGATGTCTGTAGCACCTTCCGACTCGGCGTCTGGGCTCCGTGTGGCTGGCTGGCGGCTCCGACGTTGGGGCTGAGCCCGGCTTGGGCCTTGCGGCGGCGGACCTGGCGACTCCCTCTCTGGCTCTGGAGGTTGGGCTCTAGCTCCTGCTCCGTCGGCTGTGCGCCCCGACTGAAGAGGACTGCAGGCCTTTATACCTGGGGCCTCCTGGGAGCATGCCCAGTGGGCGGCGTGGGCGCGGCCCTCTCCGCCCCCTGAGCCAGGTGGTTTCCCGGGGCTGGAGTGTGGGGCGGAACCGCCCCGTCACAGTCAAGAAGAGTTTTACATAAACGGTTAGGGCCAAGCTTTTTAACAATCTAATGATTTGGAGTGCACCAGTTACAAGTACCTAAACTGAGACACTGTAAAGGTGTCTTATACGCAGAAGTAAAGAAAATCAGGACCTATTAAAGAGCCTAAGGGCCTAACATTTTGACACCTACAAATTAAAGCAGTCCAATACACTAGTCACTTTTAGAAATCTTGAAAAGTGTGTGGCAATGAAAAAAATGAATTAAATGATTATAAATACATATAATTACATATAATTTTAAAATCCATATTAAAATGGGCAACATAGCTGCACCGTTGCTATTCATAGTTGGATAGCTGATGTTCATGTGAGGCCTAGAAACTCAGCCAATCCACAGACAAATTGCTAAATGGATACCAGGATTCTGTGATAGCACATTTCTTTGGAGCTGAAGTCAATGGAGCACCAGCACTGTACCAGTAACCCCACTATGCAAAGGAGCGAGAAGAAGCGGCAGATGTGCACCTAGTAGGACATTGGAAGTGGGAGAGAAGCAAAAGGATGAGGAAGAACTGGTAATGAAAACAGGATTGACAGCTATATGAACTCCCCCCCCCGCCCCCCCGCCCAAGACTTCCCTGCACTGGAATGAAAACAATGACAGTATAAAGGGATCTGCAACCTTTAGCAGAGAGATCCACCCACCAAGATGCTTCCATTCTGCTCGATGACCTCTGGGGTAGAGGAAGATTCCCTCAGCACCCAGCCAAGTAATCTGGGCTCTTCCCTGGGAAAATGAATCTGACCTTCCAACACAAAGCCACTTCCTCCTACCCATGATCAACCAGGTGTCTGCTCATCTTTAGATGCTGGGGCAACTTTAATGGTGAAGGATAATCTAAACGCATTACATGAAAGCTTCTCTTCTTTTATTTCTGCAAATTTTCTTGTAGAAACTAATCTCTAGCATGCTGGAAATCATTGTACCTCTTGGTATTACCTGTTATTACTCTCTCTCTCTCCAGTGGACATGTTTTCATCTCTCTAGTACCTTGTTACAGCAGCAAGCAGGGCTACTGGGGTTCTGTTGTTTGTTTTTGTTTTTCTTTCAAAGTGAACTTTGTGAGAGGTCAGATGAATAGCCTGGAGTGTGAAGTTCCCATGGAAAAGTTACAGTGTGAGCAGAGTTCATGCAAGCTTTGTTCACACTTCCCCATCAATGTTATTCAAAGGCTGCCTGCAGGCATCGCTGCCACTATATGGGACACATCAGTGGAAGCAGAATGGAGACTATGTGAAACCTATTTCCCAGCTGAGTGAGATATCAGCTAAAAGAGACCTTCCCAAGGGAAGGTGTGTCCTGTGGATTTCACAGTCTTCAGCTCTTCTGCCTTCCCTGCTTATAGGAATTCTGCTCCCACAAGTGTAAAAGTAGGAGGATGCAGTCACTGCCTCAAAGAGCTTCCATTTAAAGGCTGGGATTTCCAAAATGGACTAAGGGAGTTAGGTGCCCATTTGCAAGTCAGTGGGAGCTGGGCACCTACCTCTCTTAGCTCCCTTTCAAAATGCCAGGGAATTTTGAATTCAGACAAGATGCCAAAGGTGCTTGTCAGGGCTGTTTCCCACCCTGGCACTCTGAGGGTATGTCTGCACAGCAAAGTTACTTTGAAATAACAGCCGTTATTTCGAAATAACTTCACTAGCATCTACACAAGCCAACCGCTGTTTCGAAATTAATTCGAAATAGCGGAGGGCTTATTTAGAAATTGGTAAACCTCATTCCATGAGGAATAACACCAATTTCGAAATTGCTATTTCAAAGTAAGTGCTGCATAGACACATATTTCTAAATAGGGGGCCTCCAGCCCTTCCCAGTGTGCCCTGGTGGCCACTCTGGCCACAACCAGGAAAACTCCTCTCCTCCCCACCCTCCCCAGAGCCCTTAAAGGGGTAGAGTCTGTTTGGCCACAGTGCCTGTGCCAGCTCCAGGCCTGCCTGGCCAGACCCAGCAGTTGCTGCCGTTGACCCAGTTGCCTCAACATGAGCAAGGCAGCGAGGGCCAGCCAGCCCTCCATCGCTCCCCAGGAGCAGTCTGCAAGCTCCCAGGAGCCTGCCAGGGGCCAGAAAAGGTGAGTGCCTTCCTGGTCCAGTGCGGAGATCATGGACCTGATTGAGGTTTGGGGGGAATCCTCCAATGTCCATGATCTCCTCATTAGACAGAGGAACACGGCCGCCTATAGGCAGATGGCTGCCAGCCTGGCCACCAAAGGCCACATGCGAAGCCAGGAGAAGGTGCGCATGAAAATAAAGGAGCTGCAGCAGGCCTATGCCAGGGCCACAGGAGGCAGCTCCAACCAAGGGCAGACCCCTACCCCTGTCCCTATTTTGATGCCCTGGATGGCATCCTGGGGGGTCAGACTGTCTGTGCCCCCAAGGTGGTCATTGACCCTGGGGAAGAGGACCCTGGCCATGAGACCAAAAAGGAGGAAGAGGAGAAGGAGGACAATCAGGAGCTGCAGGAGCCCGGAGGGAGCGTGCCATGCACCCAGGATGCCCGAGCCGTCCCAGTGAGCCTGTCACCAGTGTCATCCGAGGCAGGGGAGGCAACGACATGTGAGTGCCATCACTGTCCCCTTATGTGGTGGGGGGGGCGGGAGGGGAGGAGAGGGAGACCACAGATCACACAGCAACCTGTGCATGTGCTGTGCCACCCCTGGGCATGTGGTCCCAGCTGGCTGCCACACAGGGGCCTTGGCCTGTTACGCACACGCATGTATGTATGAAGGCACATGACGTGTTCCTGACCCCGGTGTGGGACACTGCACGATGCCCTCCCTGCACAAGCCCCCTCTAAACAGAGGCAGGGGGGGATATCTCCCCCCTCTACACACACACACACACTATATATATAGCCCAGGGGCATGGATGCAGTCCCGGGTCAGCTCCCACTCCTGGGGATAGCAGGACATGCTGAACGTGGCCTGTGTGCAAACACATTGGTTCCAATGGTGCAGACCTGCCATCCTTGCCTTGCAGAGCGGGGGCTGGGCTTCACCCACTGTGTCCCCAGGGATAACTTCTCTTGTTTCTCCACAGCTGCAGCAGCTATGAGTGCAGGGCGCACCACCCCGCCCAGGACATCCTCCTGCACCCGGGCCAGCAGGCTGACCTGTAACCAGGAGGAGTACCAGCGGCAGCACCTGGGGATCCTGCAAGACCAGCACCACACCTTGGACTACTGGGTGCATGAAGACCTGCAGCTGCGGCGGGAGAGCTGGTGGGAGCTTTTTGACCAGAGCCGTGCCATCTCTGACAACCTGCAGACCCTGGTGCAGAGATAGCTGCCTCCTGCCGCTCAACCCACTGCTGCCACCCCAGCTACTGCTCCTCCTCCCACTCCTGCTCCCCCTCCAGCTCCTTCTTCCCCCTCCTCTCTACCCGCCCCACCCTCCATACCCGCTCCCCCCCGAGGACACTGAGGCCCCCTCACCCGCAGTGCTGGGAGACAAGTGGGCCAGCAAGACATCAGGAAGGTGTCCTTCTTAATCCTAAAGTTCTGGATCCATTGTTGTTCTCCCCAGTGCTCCAGGACGATGTGGTACCACAAGTCGCTGCTGGTGTCCAAACGCCAGATGCGGTGGGGCACGCTGGCGTCCAGGAGCTGCAGCTGCTCCTCCACATACCCTAGGAGGGTCTGGATGATGGCATGGCGGTTGGGCTGCAGCAGATGCTGAGAGGCAGCCTGCAGAAAGCGCAGCCAGGCTTGCAGCAACACATCCAAAAGAAGCACCAGAGTGCCCAGAGGCAGCTCCCGCTCCATGGTGCAGAGTGCTGTGGTGTCCCGAGTGAAGGCAACCAAAGTACGCAGATAAAAAAAATGCTTTACTGTCCCTCAGCACGTGCGCATGAAAATAAAGCAAGCAAGCAGGGAAACCTGAGAACTGGCTGTCCAGGGGGGTCCCTTTAAGCCCAGGCCTCAGACAGCCTCAGGCAGCAGCCACACAAAGTAACTACTGACCTGATGCCCTGCTGGAACCGGTTTCAGCTGGCTTTAAATGCGATTCAGCGTCCAATCAGTGTGGACGTGCTATTTCAAAATAGCAAAACACTATTTTGAAATGCATTTTGTGTGCAGACGCGTTATTTTGAAATATCTTATTTATTTAAGATATTTCGAAATAACGCTGTAGCGTAGACAAACCCTGAGTGCAGAAAGTGAGGGCCTGCAAGACAGCTTAAAAGCCTTGCCTCTACCGGTTACAAAACTTCCCAGAGTCACAGATTCCCTGGCTCTGGAAATAAACAAACAAGCTGCCACTATCAAGTGATTTTTTTTTCTCTTTCTTTATTCTTTATGCAAAGGAGCTTGAATAAAGAAAGAGAAAAGCTTCCTTTTTAGTTCATGGCTGCTTACTTTGCTAAAACATCTTTGGTGAAAAGTCTTGTCTAAGGCTTTCTGAAAGTACAAGTGCACTATATCAGCTCAATCTCTCTTGTTCCCATATTTGCTGAGAGCTTAAAAGAATTTTAATACATTAGAGAGACATGATTTCCCTTTACAAAAGCTCTCTTGACTCTTCCCTAGCATATCACGTTCATGTAAGTGTCTGATAATTCCATCTTCTACTATAGTTTGAACCAGTTTTTTTGGTACTGAAATTAAACTGTAAGTCTGTAATTGCCAGGATTGCCTGTGATGCCTTTTTAAATTTTTTTGTCATGTTAGCTATCCTCCACTCACCTGGCACAGAGTCTGATTTAAGTGGTAGGTTACATACCACATTTTGTGATTCTACAATTTCATATTTAAGTTCTTTCAAAACTCTGCGGGTATGTCTATGCTTCAGGGCAAAAGTCAAATTAAGATACGTAACTTTAGCTACATCAGTTGCATAGCTGAAGTTGAAATACAGTAAACTTCCGATAATCCGGCACCTTTAGGACCCAGGGGTGCCTGATTATCAGATATGCCGGACTATCAGAAGGGGGGGCTATGAGGGGTCTGGAGTGGGGTGGGAGGGGATGCCACCCCAGACCCCCCATAACCCCCCCCTTACGATAGTCTGGCTCTGCCCCAGGCGTCCCTGATTCAGCCGCTGCTGGTCAGTTTCAGCAGCAGCTGAATCGGGGATGCCTGCAATAGAGCAGCTGGGGTGCTGCCGGGTTGGTCCCGCAGCGCCGAGGGGCGGCGCTACGGCACCAACCCAGCAGCACTCCAGCCGCTCTTGGGGACGCCTGGGACAGAGCAGCTGGGGTACTGCCTGGTTGGTCCTGTAGCGCTGCCCCTCCGGTGTACTTTTTAAAAAATGCTGTTCATTTTTGTGTCTTTTGCTAGTTGATCTTTAATTTTTTTGCATGATTAATTATATTTTTACACTTGAGTTACCAGTGTTTATGCTACTTTTTATTTTCCTCAGTAGGATTTGATTTCCAGTCTTTAAATGATGTCTTTTTATCTCTAACTGCCTCTTTGATCCTGTCATTTAACCATGGTGCCATATTTGGTCCTCTTACTGTTTTTGCCTGGTTTGTTTTGTTTTAATATGGGATGCACATTTAATTGGGTCTATAGTGTGGTGTTTTAAAATCGTTTCCATGAAGCATGTATGTACCACAACCGCCAGCTCCTCCCCAGCACTGCACATAAGACCTCTAGAGAAGTTTACAACCTTTGCACCCAGCAAGCAATTCATCATGCAGTTCTCCCCGTCATCACTAACCAAAATATCTACATTTCTAATTATCAGATCCCCCATTGCTATTACCTGTCTCTCCCTAATAACTCGTGTTTCCTTCTTCAGAGAGGTTTCCTCTGTGCAAAGGGATACTATGACCTCATCTAAAGAAGGGTCCCAACTATGGGATTGTTTCCCTCCATTTCATCTTGGCATTCTCCTTCCTCCAGACTTTCATTCACAATAGCACAGAGGCTGTCAGGCAGGGGGCAGCATTATTCCACTGTGTCCCAGAAAATCTTAGCTATGTACTTCTCTGTCTCCCTTAACTCCTCCAGTTCAGCCACTAGAGTCTCCACAGCCTATACTCAATCCCTGATGGCCAAGAGTTGCCTGCACTAAATGCATAACAGAGCACCTACAAAGGTGCCAGAATAGGTGGGGAAGGGAGTAGGAGCAACAGGGAGACATGGCCCCATTACTTTTTGCTTGCCTTAAGGGAGAGCAACTAGGGGGAAGAGGCAGACAGGAGCAACAGGGGCATGTTCTTAGGTGAAGAGGCAGAGGAAAGGTAGGCTTCATGGGACGAGGCAGAGTATTCAGTGCAATAAACTGGATAGCTCCCTCTGCTGCTGGACTTCTATTTGATGTTTACTGCTGCATGATTGGCTGGTTGGGTTTTTTTTTAAAGGTGGGGTCAGTTTATTGGTTTAAGTTTGGAGAATGTGTATTAAATGTATCTGGGCTCTGATGCTCCTTCTTTAAACTCCCTTGCAAGAACTCTCCTGTTCACAAGCTTCTCTGTCACAAAGCAGCTCTGTCTCAAAGGAGCTGGCTTTTTAAATCTCCCTGAGTTAGCCCTGATGCCTTATCAAGGGCTCCTAAAAGAATTATTGATCGAAGAATGGCAAGCTAGCGGCATGTTAGGAAAATCTTATCCTTGCCAACAGGCTGCTAGGCTCAGCGCATAGACCCTGTATCCATGCCACATTATATACTTCAAAGAAAGACACTCAGCAAACAAGCAAGCACACAGTCCCCAGCAGGACACTGGGCTTGATAACCTCTCGCGGTCCCTTCCAGTTCTTGTATTCTATGATAACAACAAACGAATTAACAGACAGCAAACCCACCCCAACAATCATGTAGTTGTTCCTCCTTCCCTGGGAGAACATAAAACTGGCCACACTGTGTTAAGCCAATGGTCCATCTAACTCAGTATCCTGTCTTCTGAAAAGTGTCCGGTACCCGATGGTTTAGGGGGCACAAACAGAAAATGGCAATTATTGATTGTGCAGTCCCAGGATCTGGCATTCAGAGGCTTAGGGACAAACAGAGCACGGAATTGTGTTCATGACCATCTTGTCTAATAGCCATTGATGAATGAATTAATTTCTCTAATTCTTTTTTGAATCTCGTTATACTTCTGGCCTTCATAACATCTCTGGCAACGAGTTCCACAGGTTGAATGTGCATTGTGCGAGGAAATGTTTCCTTATGTTTCTTTTAAAACTGCTGCCTATTAATTTTGTCAGGCAATCCCTGGTTTTTATGTTTTGTAAAGAGGTAAATAACCTCTTTAATTCACTTTATCTACATCTTTCAAGATTTGACAGACCTCTAGTAGCATAACCCTCTTTCATCATCCCTTTTCTAATCGTTCCAGACTTCTTCATCTATCCTCAAATAGAACCTGTTCCATACCTCTGATCATTTTTGTTACCTCTGTACCTTTTCCAATGAGTTATCTTTTTTGAGATGGGGTGACCAGAACTGCATGCAGTATTCAAGGTGTGAATGTGGCATGGATTTATATAGTGGAATTATACTTATAATTTAATTATCTATTGCAGGGGTGGCCAACCCACAGCTCATGAGCTGCATGCAGCTCTTCACCCCTGAAAGTGCAGCTCGCGAAACCTCCCCCGCAGCTCGCGAAACCACCCCATGTGCTCCCACCATCGGCCTCCGGCCCCCAGCTCCCTGTGCTCACCGGGTGCAGGGGATCATCCGGCGTGGCAAAATGGTCTTGGTAAGATGGAGGCAGCCAGCAGGAGCCTGATGTGGCCCGCAGTTTTTAAAGGGGGCAGCTTTTTGCTCAACAACTGTGGCTGGTGGGGAGCTCTTCTTCTTTTTTTTTTTTTTGCTCAATAATTCTGGTGTGGCTCTTCGCATTTTTTCGGCCGCTGTTTCGGCTCTCTTCATTTAATGGGTTGGCCACCCCGATCTATTTCTTTACTAATGGCTGCTGTGATGGGATGTACCAACCCCGCATTGGCCTAAAGGGAGATTAATCAATCACTTTGGGCCAAACAGGCTACCCCCAATCTTGTCTTTGCTGGGTATGTTCCAGGCAGGGCCAGCCCTACACTTAATGGTGTCCCAGGTGAGAAATGTATTCAGCACCCCCACCCTATTCGTTAAACTTTTGTATACCTTATTTTTTATTGCATTTGTGGCCCAATTAATGTCTTTGATGCATGATTTGCATGCATGATTTATTCCTGTTGTATAAGATGATACATTTGCATGCTAGAATCTGTAAATCCATATTTATTTATGCCATATATAAGCAAACAAATCATTTCCTCCAAGTGGACAGAAACATTTTAATTTCAAGAATAACTGAAATATACTAACATCAAGAAATTGAACTGTCTACCAACATTGGAAGGATCAGTATTAAATAGGTGACAGACTTATTCTTCAGCTCAAAAGATCACTTTTCTCATCTTTGCCCTCCCTAACTGAAGCACAGCGTTCAAAGACTGGCCAATGACATTTTCAAGTGATAAAATAGCAAGTGATGTCAGACCCTCATCTGCCATAATAAATTGAAGGTAAGTTTTAATAATCTTGAGCTTCAAAAAGCTGACTCCCCACCGTGACTATAACTGGCAACCTGAGCACAAATTAGGGAAACTGTCCTTAGGCTTTGTATCCCAAATGTGAGTTTGGAGTAGAGAGCGCTTCAAAATGTGTTGTAAAATGTCAAATGGTCGAATATTGTCAAATGGTCAAATTGTTAAATATCATATTCAACATAAGGGTCTTCATCATTGACATCCGAACATGCTCTGTGAGTCATTGTCCAGTGAATGTGCACACAATTATTTTTAATGGTGTTTTCCCATCTGCCAGCAGGTTTTTTGTGGTGCTTTATTTGTCCAAATCTTCCTTCGGTGGACAGTCAAGCAATATCAATGAGTGAACAAAAAACTTCCTCTTGAATTTTTCTCCAGAGCTTCTCATAATCTCACCTCTGCCTGTGTAACCAAACAATTTCTTCTTCTGATGAATATGAGTTTCCATGACAATGAGAAGTTTTCTGCCATTTCTTTGGAAGCAGTCGTGGCATCTTCAAATCCATTGTCTCAGTAAGATACCATGAATTCAAGGCAGTTTCTCATCAAAACAGTAACAATCACAATGTCCTTTGACTGAGTTTGTAATGCCTTGCTTACAATATTTACTTGGAACGGGATATCATGCCAAAACACAACTAAGACCAGAAATCTGAAATCAGTGATCTGATTTGCCAGACTTTGTACCTTATGTCGGATTACAGACTCAACTTTACTCAATTGTGCCAATTCCATAAGGGAATATAGGCACTTCAAGTACTTGGTACCTCACAGTCCTTATGCTGTCAATGTGGTTCTCCCAGAGAGAGACACTGAGGCTACATCTACACTGCAGGGCTATTTTGGGATACCAGAAGTATCCCGAAATAGCTATTCTGCGTCTTTTGAGCGCACCTGTTATTTCGAAATATAACAGGTTTGCTATTCCTATGTCCCTGTAAACCTCATTTCACGAAGTGTAAGGGACATTTCACAATAGTGATTTATTTCAAAATAAGTGGTGTGCAGACAGCACTACACTTCAAAATAAGCTATTTCAAAATGACATTAAAATAAGATACGCAATTTGCATAGCTCAAATTGCGTATCTTATTTTGACCTATGCTGCAGTGTAGATGCACCCTTAGGATACGTCAACACACCAACATTATTTTGAAATAACTAGCATCATTTTGAAATAACCTATCCTCGTCTACACAGCAGGCAGTTATTTTGAAATAATGTCGAAATACTGTCAAGCCGAAGGGCTTCTTACTCCAACTCCTGTAACCCTCACTGTATGAGGAATAAGGGAAGTCAGAGGATCAGTGCTTTATTTCGAAGTAAGTGCTGTGTAGACACTCCCAATTTAGAAATGAGCTATTTCAAAATAAGCTATGAATTGACGTAGCTCAATTTGCATAACTTATTTCAAGTTAAGCTCCGCTGTGTAGATGCACCCGCAGTGGCTTCATGATTAGATTTGTAATATTGTCCATGGGAATCTTCTCCCTGGAAGTTGGTGCTGAAAACAGGATGTATATCCTTTGCAGAACTCAAAAGAGAAATATTGAATTTAAAGAATATGTTGGTGTATCTGACACAACGAAGTCGAGGGAATGACAGACAAGGAAAGCTTTTGGATTCAGCACAAGGACCCTTTCCTGGACATCACTGTTTCTTCCCTTCATGCTCATGCTATTGTCAGAGCCTTTGCAGTGGCAGTCCTGAAGCTCTATTTTATTTACATAAACAGTTCTGGATGGCCTTTTCCAATAGAGTCTACCATAGAGCGGAAACAGATAAAATGTTGCTTTACTTGGATAGAGACCTTTCCTGCCCTGAGGAAAAGAGTGCCTCCATGGATGTTGCTCAGCGAGCCAGTCCTGAGAGGTAGGGTGACTTTGCAGGTACATATTAATAGGAGTCATCACCCTGACAATAGGAATGCATTTTCTCTTGCTGAGAATCGATGCCCCACAACAGTTTTTAACATTCTGTTAGCTTTTTTGACTACCACTACATATTAAGTTGATGTTTTCAAAGAACTCTCCACAAGGGACTCCAAGATCTTTTTCTTAATTGGTGACAGCCGTCTCCCTTGCAAAACTCCTGTTTGCTGCTTCTGCTCATCAGCATTTCTGGTGCTTTAATTTCTTGTGCTCCCTGATTTACTCCTGAGTTCAGAAATCATCACCTTACATCCAGAAAGACAAATGGAGAAACATCATTGGATTGAGCATAGGACAGGAGTGCCATGAAATTGAATATTGGATCTCCCTTCACTCAACCAACTGTCTATAGCACTGTAGGGCCTAGAGGCCCCAATTAAGAGCATTACTTTTTGTGCCGTGTGCTGTACATAATCAGAAAAAGACCTTGTCCTAAATAGATTAAATCTAAATAGATAAGACAAAAAGAGTGGAAGGAAGCAAGGATTATCCCCATTTTACATATGGGGATCTGAGGCACAGGAAGATTGAGTTGTCTGCAGACACACAGAGTCCATGGCAAACCTGTCTCCTGTGTCATCATTTTGGTGTCATAGCTACCAAACTCTCTCCCCTCTCTTCACTAAGCACTATTCCTGTGCCACTCGCTTGTCAATAAATCCAACTTTATTTTGTTTTTAAAATTAAATAAAATAAAAACTAGTTACACTGACATTTTTTCTGACCCTGCTCTGCAATATTAGTCCATAATCAAGTCCCCTGCCCCCAACCTAGAGCCACAGAGTAAATTACAGTGACATCCACTACAGCCTCTCTCTTCAGAGAAAACAATCTCCCATTTGCAGAAGTTCCTATAGCCTCCAGAAATCATGAGCTCAAGTATTCATTCCTGATAACTTGGGAGGGTCCAGGGATCTGTGAAGCCATATTAAGTCTTTGATCTCAGGTGCTATTCCACTGCTGAGAAGAGATGGAGGGTACTGCCTCACTTCAAGTCCTGACAAATGGGTGCTGGTGCCTGGAGACTTATGGGTCATCTTTGGGCTACTGCCCTCTGGTTATGCATGTGCTGGGAAGGATGAGGATGTGCTTTAAGTAAGCAACCCAATTCAATTCTTGCACTTTCAGATAAGAACACCAGTTATAATGGCATTTTGGAAGTTAGAAAGCAGGCTGATGTCACACAAACTATCATCAAATCTAGTCTCAAAAGCACCAGTCATTTTTAGTCATTACCAAACTTGGCCAGCTTTGAGCTGCTGACCAAAATGGGAAAGGTTTTGTATCCTATTTCTAATATTCTAAGTTTGCCCTTTTTTTTCTTCAGTCAAGCTCATCTGATGAAGTGGTTTTGTCCACGAAAGCTCATGTATTTATTTATATTTATATTTATTTATTTATTAGTCTCTAAGGGTACATCTACACAGCAGGGCTAAAGTCAAATTAAGCTACACAACTTCAGCTATGTCAATTGCCTCATTTAAGTCAAGATAGCTACATTCAGCTTTTGGTGCTGTCTACACAGCAGGAAGTCGAAAGAAGATCACTCTTCCTTTCACTTCCCATACTCCTCATGAAATGAGGGTTTCTATGAATCAGAGTAAGAGGTCCTCCAGCTCAACATTATTTTGAAATAATGGCCTGTAGTATAGACACACACTGTATTAGTTCGGAATAACATCAGTTATTCTGAAACAACGCAGCTGTGTTGATGTGCCCTATGGTACCACAGGACTACTCGTTGCTTTTAAAGTTACAGACTAGCACAGCTATCCCTCTGAGACTAAATCTTCCAATCCCCCCGACAGCTCTTTGTTTAGATGATTATGTAGGAATAATTACAGAATATCCATAATCCGTTTTTTTTAAGATATTCAAACATGTCAGGTCATACTTTCTACATTTACCAACAACTGTGGAGTAAATATTTGCTAAATGAAGTATTTTACATCTGTCTGGGACCAAAGTGATCTGTCTGTCAGTAATACCACTGAACACTTGTAAAAGTATGCCGGCCATTACAGAGTTATGCATTCTTGGCAAATGCCGTTTTTGAACTCACATTACTGAGCTGCCAGTAAAAAATAGGGTGTTTTTTTAATCAACTGGATATCTTTCAATTATACAATCATTGTCTGTCAGAGAAGCAGTTGAAATAGATTTTTTTTAATTTTTAATTTAATAGAAAGTGGCAAAAGGTTGACTTTTTTTGTCTAGCTCTCAAAGCCATTTGGTGTCATTCAACAGAATAGGGAAAAATATTGTATGCAGATCAAAAGAAAAAATATGTGTATTTTTCTATGAAAGGCAAAATACATGGTTCTTGCAGCATACTGGGTCAAATCAATGAGCCATGTAGTTCAGTATTCTGTTTTCTGACAGTGACCAGTGCCAGATGCTTTATAGGGAATTAACAGAACAGAGCATTTTAACATGTGATCCATCCACTGTTGTCCCACTTTCTGGCAGCCAGTTCTTTATTTCTTTTCCATACATGAGAACTAGTGCTTTATCTCATCGTTATGTTCATCTGCAGCCAAACAGAATGGAGCTAGAGGACAAGGCCAACCGAGGTCTTCATAACCCATTTTACTCCTATGCAACATAAAAATGTTAAAAAACATAAATAAGAACAAGTGTCAGAGGAGTTGCCATGTTAGTCTGTTTCAGCAAAAACAAGTCCAGTGGCACTGTAAACACTGAGGCTGTGTCTACACTGGCACCCTTTTCCATAAAAGGGATGCTAATGAGACACTTCGGAATTGCAAATTCCGCGGGGGATTTAAATATCCCCCGCGGCATTTGCATGAACATGGCTGCCGCTTTTTTCCGGCTTGGGGTTTTGCCGGAGAAAAGTGCCAGTCTAGACGGGATCTTATGGACAATAAGCCCTTTTCTGGAAGATCCCTTATTCCGTAGGGATCTTCCGGAAAATGGCTTATTTTCCGCAAGATCCCGTCTAGTCTGGCGCTTTTCTCCGGCAAAACCCCCAGCCGGAAAAAAGCGGCAGCCATGTTCATGCAAATGCTGCGGGGGATATTTAAATCCCCCACGGCATTTGCAATTCCAAAGTGTCTCATTAGCATCCCTTTTCCGGAAAAGGGTGCCAATGTAGACACAGCCTAACAATTTTATTTGGGCATAAGCTTTTGTGCAGGTGTGCATCTGACAAAGTAAACTCCTGCCTCTGAAAACTTCTATTCAAATAAAATTGTTAGGCTTTAATATGCCACAGAACCCTTCATTTTTATAAATAACAACTGTGCCTTTAACTTCAGCCTGTTAAAATAAAAATGGCGGAGGTAATCTAAAGTTCTGTTTTACACACACAAATACACACATACACACACACCTTTACTTAACATACATTTAAGGTTGCTCAGGTGTATTTCCAATCAATGTACTCACTAAAATCTGTGAAAATACTATTTAATAGTTAATATTATCCAGTATATCCACAGACCATCTATTTTAGCACTGCCCCACAAAATAATATCCATCCACCTTCCTGTCTTAGCTGTCATCATGCTACATTCATCTGGTACAAACCTACACACCTACCATCCTCACAAATAAAATGTACATCCTTAGCTGTAACTATGTCATTTTCCTTGATGAAATACACTTTGAGCATTACCTCCCCACATCTGGAATATTTTCAACTTCTTCACTCTTTCCTATCAAAAAATTATTAAACTTATACTTTCACTCATTGTATAAAAGCTAGTTTCAACTTTCTTCTTTTCAATTAAAATAGCACTCACTTTCTCCCCTCTTTCTAATCTACTAATCCCCCTCAAATTCTATATTTCCCAACAATATGAGGATTTCAAGGGCATAACTCAGGTTGTATTGTATGTTTCTGTGCTATGTGTGGTTGAGATACAGAGTATGTGAGCGGTTTATTTGCATGTGTTTCCTTAGATAGTGATGTCCTTAATTATTATTAATTGCATTGATGGGAAATGCAGTCAAGCAAACTTAAGTGTAAATTTCTAAGGTTTTAGTGGAGGAATTTCTGTGTTTATATAATATACTGAAGTTCCTCTCCCTTCTCCATGCAGTTTTGTAGAAGTGAGGCTTTTATTCATAAGAGACAGCACTTCCCCAAATAATTCTGAACAGAGATACCACTTCCTACTAGAAAGTCTTTTGTTTCCTTCCTTTGAAACAATAAACTGATTGGTCTGAATAAAGTCAAAGTTGATGAGCTCTGAAAGTCATGGAACATTTGAAATATTTCACAAAGCCTAGAACTTAAAAGCAAATTGTGTCAGTTTATAAGTGAGCAATATTAAACACGTTAAGCAAATTTCACGTGGTATTTTTTTTTAAAAAATATGCACTATACCAATGAAAACAAAGGGGTGCAAAAGTCAAACAAATGGACATTTTTTAACATTGATATATATCTGGATACTGGCCAGCTTTAATAATCTTACCTCTCTTTAAATTAAAATACAGTGTCAGCTTTTAATACAAACCCTACATGGGTTGCAAACTCACAATATGTATTAAATCTAAAAAAATCATCATCTATCATTGCACTATTTCAGCAGTGGCAGCTGTGTATTTTTAAAAGGTTCCTATGAACACAGATCTTATTTTAAATTTAATACTATGTTATATTACTCACACTTGAACTGACCTTCATAAATATCAAATCCTTACAATCATAAGTCCTGGCATTTAATACTTTCCTGAAGGGCCACATTACATTATAAGGTTACTTGTCATTTGCAGCTTTTAGAGAGACTTATCATTTTAATGAAGACGCTAACTCAGACACAAGTCATAATGAAATAGTGGATTAGCTTACTACTCTTACTGCAGCGTAGCCAACACCCTATCACATTGAAAGAATTAAAATTGTCTATATCAATTCATTGCCTACTTGCACTAATAAGCTGCAGGAGCTTTGCACTGTTACCTCAGAAAACAACACTTCAGGTGGTGTTAGTGAAGCACTGTTAGGTTAACCCTTCCTGTTAACCTGGGATGAGACTATAAAAGGCTTCGCCATTTATCTGCTTCATTTAATGCAGGAAATTAATACAAAAAATTGCCCTCCCAAACTGCTGAAGTGTCAGTTTCTGAAAGAGGCATGAATACATTGGACACTGATTTCCAGTATGAAATCCTGGACCCGTTGATGTCAATGGCAAATTTCAGTTCATTATCATGGAGCTAGGATTTAACTCATAGACCTACATCAAAGTCTACAATGGAGTCATGAGAAAATAAGAAAAAAAAGCAGCCCAAAAGAATAGGGAGAATGGTTTGTAGGTCTCCCTTTCAGAGTTCTGTGTATCCCCTTTTCTCCTTCAGTGTGTTCTACCACACATCTGCCCTAGATCACTTAGGAGCATGCATATACTGAATTAGTTGTCTGTAAATTCAACGTTTATCTGATTTATTCTCTATACCATGTTGCGGCTCTGTCATTGACCACAAGGAGGTGGTTACTAGACCTGATCTGAACATGCTCCCACACTAATACATGACAATGACTATGAGGGGCCTATTCTACGTATGAGCCAGAAGGTGGTTGTTTCCCTATGTCCTAGTGATCAGTGTTTCCTGAGCTGCACTTAGAAAAAAGTCAGGTACATGTGTTACGCAGCATATTTTGATACCATTAACACATCACTCAGATCATGTTCCAGGCATTGCAGTGGCTTCCCACATACTTCCAAGTCTATTTTAAGATCCCTTGCTTTGAACTTCAAAATCCTCAATGGAGATGGCCTGGGCTCTCTCTTTTCAAAACATGCTGCAGTTCCAGCTACAAGGGTAGCACAGCTGCCAGGCCTGCATGCACTGCCTGGGAGAACCTAGAAGGAATTCTGGCTAAGTCTTGAGAGTTTATTGCTGTCGTGTAGCGCCTCTAACATGCCTTATGATGCATAAGGCACAGTCTAGCTCTCAGAAAGCTGCACAGTGATGTGTTTCGATAATGAGGAGAGACTGTGTGTTTCACTTGACAATGGTGATTGATAGCTCAGGCATGGTATACAGTTGCCAATAAAGCATGTGAATTTTGTATTTGAAACAGTTTTCATGGAATGTATTTATGGCCACTTAACATTCAGGAAACCATATCCAGAAAGGCTTGCTGCATTACATTATGAGTGTTTTATGTAGCAAATTTAAAAAAAAATTGTCAGTCTAGGTAAAAACAGACTGATCCTCAAGTCATATCCAGGTTTTTCAAAGAAGGCAACATATATCCCTTACATAAAGAACCACAGTATGTCAGAACAGAGTAAAGACAAGTAAACTGACACTGCATTGTTTACTACAGTACTTGTTGCAACAAAACTCCTGTTCTCACAAAGAGTTACATCTTCCATAACATCTGAATAAGCACATCAAAAATCCAATTCAGTAGTGATACAAAATCTACTATATATTTTGGAGAGTTTATCTGTGCTAAATAAGAATATCAAATTTGGTATACAGCTTCCTCTTGTAGCATAAATGAAAGAAAAACAACATAAGGATTTTGTTGTGCCAGGAAAACAGCATGTGCCTGGAACTGAATTGCTTCTCATAAAATTGATCAGAAAAGAGACAGAAATCACCAAAGCAAGTAATCCTCAAAATTCACAGAACTCGGTGAATGTTGGCAGACACTGAACCAAGATGAACCAGAAAAAATAGGATGGCCCTGGAATAGGATTGCTTCTCAATAAACCTTACAGGAAATAGATAAAGCAGAGACATTTGGAGTAGTTTTCTGATTTTGCACAACTAAATCGATACTTAAGGTTTGAAAACTAGAAGAAAATGAAAGTGCAAGCCAAATTGACCATAGCCCTTTTTTTAAAAAAACATATCAAATGATAAGAGATTATAGGGATGAAAAAACAAAATACACTTAATGGAATTCCTGAATTACAGAGCCTAGCAACAGTGGGTAAGTCTGCTAGTATTTAATAAAGCTGAAATAAGAGGTCCAGGTTCAGAATAACCATCTAGTTGAGTTTACAGTGCAGAGCTTCAGATGACAGTTATTTTAAACCAGGTTCTACATTGCCATTCATATTATTTGCATGTGCTTTGAAAAATTAAGAGAATAATTTTTATATTAAAAAATATGTGAAATGAAGTAAAGAAATGTCATGCTGCCTCATTATTATTTATTAAGGTATGTGCATTGTGTCAATTATGCATTTTGAATGCCTTGGTCCTAATATTGAACTTTGCACTCAAATAATGGTAATGCTAAGTCTGCAATGATTATGTCAAGTTCTTTTCGTCATTTATATAGGAGTTGCTCAAAGACTGCCATTTCTTATGTTATAAATGTCTTCAATCTTTGAAGAGATTTCCATTTTTGATAAACCATTTGGCTAAACCAAAAAACCACAGTCTGGGGACGTATAGGAATGCTATCTTTATTATTTCCAGAACGAAATGTTCAGGTGGCCAAGAATATCTACATTTAAAGTAAAAATTATTGGTACATTTTCCAAAATCTTTTCTCCTTAAAGCAACCCCACAGCATTTGTGTCAATGACACAGAAGTTTTGCTGCATTTATCATCCTCTTTTATGCCTGCCTTAAATAAACATGAGGAGGTATTACGATGATCTTCAGCTAAATCAACCGTAACCCTAAGTCAATTGAGGATTGTTTAATGTTACAGGCAATATTATTCTAGTAGGATGCAGCTAAAGTGGCTCTCAACTCAGTTTCCCATGAAGAGTGCAATTTATCCAGGCTTACTGGTATTCCCTTCATAAGATAAGAATAGAGGGCAAATTTTTCAAAAGCCCTATGTGATTTGGGAGCATAAATCCCATTGGCTTTCAATGGGACTTTGGTGTCTGAATCATTTAGATCCAGATCCTCAAAGGCATTTAGGCCCATAACTTTCCATGAAATCAATAGGAGTTATGTGCCTAAATACCTTTGACGATCTGAGCCTTAGACACTTTTGTAGTGTTCGCCTATCATAAAATGAAAGCAACCAGTGGCTTAAAGTTAAGAATGTGCTTTGCTAACTTGGGTCTCAAGAACGTATAGAAATACTTTAAACATTCTTCAGTCCATTCCCCTTTCTCTCATTTTTGTTTTTACCCTGCACAACTGGTTGTGAAGTGGGGAGCTTGCTCACTGTTGTTGTCTCTGGCAAGTGCTTTATGCATGCCCAGGTTCCTTGCTACCCTCTCCCCCCACATGCTCTGGAGTGAAGGAATGCCCTGGGACAAATGGCTGGGCACCTCACAAGGATTTACAGTAGCACAGTCTAAATGTGATTTATTTAAACATATACCCGTATATCACAGAAAAGCAAAGCTGGAGATATTTCTCTCTCAGGCTGTTCCTAATATTCAAACAAGCGAGCAAGTACTTTTTACATACACATCATTGCCGGCCGCTCCTTTACTGGCTAGACTGGTGGCTCAGTATCTTCTGTTTCTAATCGCCATGGCCTTTATGATACTGTACTTAATGAATTATGCTTCTCAGGAGGAGGTCAGTGAAAGAATTAAGCTGAAAACCCCTAACAGTGTTGTTGGCCAGAAGCCAGCTCTTTCGAGGCTGCGTTTCTGCATGAGGTCTACCACAGCTGGAGCGAAACGACTTGCAGGTGGCTCAGTGGGCAGCAGATCACACAGTACTTCTCTGTCCGCCCCTCGACAGCAAGGAGGGAGTCACCTACGCCTGCCGTTGGTGGCTGAAAATGTGCAGGAAATGTCTGACAATCTTGATTAAGAACTCCCAAGCACTGAACTTTCCATAAGGAGAAGGCACACTCAGATCTCTCTTCTATGACAGTCTGACTTCCAATTTACGTTCTACTTAGGGTCCAGAGGAAAATGCTATTTTTTTTCTCAGTGCAATTGTATGCAGAACATGCCGTTGCAAACTTCACACAGCACATTTCGTACTCACACAGCAGATCACAGACTGAAAATTAGGTAGGTATGTGGGATTTTTTTTCCCCTTGAGAGATTTTATAGGGTTTACTTAAAAAGTAGCTGCAACATGCTGAACGATTTCCTGAGTTTTTATAAACTATTCACTTGAAAATTGCTTAACAGATGCATAGCACATGAGTAATGGAAAATAATGGCGCACAAACTGAGAGGCAGTGTGGTACTATAGATGAGATGCACTGGATTGGGAGTCAGTAGATCTACATTCTGTTTCCTGCTCATGATCTGCTGTGTCACCTTGTACATGTCACCGTACCTCTTACCCTTTGCCTATCTAGACTGTTAGCTCAGCAGAGCAGAAACTGTCTCTTTGTGCAAACTCCAACAGAGCTCATGTTCCCACCATAAGTGCAGATGCAGGAGTACCCAAAGATGGAGCCTATTGTATAAGAATAAAACACAAAGCTTCTCTGAGACACCTTCCTGATAGGAAATACTACATTTTATGTGGGTATATCATTTGTGCCTTTAAAAAACTGGCCCTAAAAATGCTATAGAAATTGCAAAATGAACAGAATGGTTCTACAGAGCTGAGTGGCTAATTCACAAGAAATACCAGTAGGCTACTGAAACCACATCACCCAGAAAATAAAATGTATTTGTCTGGCTCTGAGCCTGGCTTTTATTTCCCAGTCAATGTTTCACCACCAGGAAGAGAAAATGGTCATTGCCACTTACCTCTCAGCGGAGTTACAGTGGAGAGAGCCATGATATGGGTGACTTGCTGTGAAGCTCCCTCATTCCCAGACTGAAACAGATATTTGCCTCTCCAGAAACATTCAAGGAGCAGAATCCTTCTCTGCACATTTTGCTGCAGCCTCAGCAATCATTCTGCCTGTATCCCACAACCTGAGCTGGCCTTTGTGATCCTCGCAAAGACCCTGGGCTCAGAAGGGGAGACCTGTGTCTGTAGGGGAAATAGGGCAGACTGAGGGCAGCTGGCTTCAGCAGTGTTACTGAGCATGCTCAGTTCAGGTGAACATGCTTAGTACAAACGAAGCAGCAAATCTATGAGGGAACATGGCCCCCACATGCCCTGCACATGTCCCTTGCAGCACTGATGTGGCAAGTCGGGCGGCATTATTATTATAGGATGGCTCTGCGGATGGTGTATCTGCCAGAAGTTTACAAATGATCAAGACAAAGCACTGTTTTCTGTACAACCAACAGGGACAGGTCCAAAACGCAGGTGTTTTGTTTCTAAAAACGGAGGTATACCGTATTGTCCAGCGATGGTGGTACACAGTGGCTGGCGGGCAAGTGTCAGGGTGTTGTTTTTTGGTGACAAGTATCAGAGAGGTAGCCGTGTTAGTCTGGATCTGCAAAAGCGACAAGGAGTCCGTGGTACCTTACAGACTAACAGATGTATAGGAGCATAAGCAAAGTGGGTCTATGCCCATGAAAGCTTATGCTCCAATACATCTGTTAGTCTATAAGGTGCCACAGGACTCCTTGTTGTTTTTTGGTGAGAGGATGTGATGAATCAGTAATTTTTGTGATCAGATGGTGGGTAAGCTAAATGTTGCGCAAGGAAGTGTGTGAACTTGAATGACTGGAAAGTGTTAATGTGTGTGCAGCTAAGGGTCCTCAGCATCTCCCAGCTGTTCTCTAGTCCCCATCCCTGCTCCTTGATCATTAAGGCTTAATTTATTTCATTTTAAATTAAAAACATATAATGAGGAACAAACTGGCTCATGTGCTTGGTAGCTCTCATTCCCTATAAATTCCCACTATTCCTAGGAAACTGTGGTTTGTCTTTCTGTATTGCTAATCGGTAAGCACAGAAATTGCTAGCAGGTTTTCGTCTCTTGAATTTATTTACCAACATGGAAGAGGAGGGAAAGGCATTCCCCTGGCAAAGGAGGAGAAACTGGAAAGATTGTATTATTTTGACCTTACATTTGAGCTGACATACAGCACAGTACTAAATCAATGACTTGGCACAAACAAACAGGATTACCACGGTGGGTTGTGAGCAGTTTTGCAGCACCAAAGCTCTCCTGAAGCTACCAGTGGATGTCAGTAGAGGCACCGCTTGCAAAAAAACCCCTATGGCTTAGCTGACAACACTCTATGTAAAATCATATCTACTCCGAAAAACCAGTCCCTCCAAGTAAATGATTTAGGACTTCTAGCGAGCAGTAGTACATGAAAGGATGTAGCAGAACTGATCAGGTTGCACATAATTCTTTATGCTTTCACCTTTCAAAAGTAAATTTTTCCAGTTAATTTAAAAACAATGTAAAAAGTTGGGAGGGCCATTGTTGGAAAAGTAGGAATGCAACAAATTAAAAAAAAGTGAAACATTTATCATTTGCTTCTCTGGCTGTAGATCAGCCATTGCTCAAGGAATACATAAAAGCAACAATAAAAAAGCTGTGCTCTGTAAGTATTGCTTGCAGTAATTGGACTGCATTCTCTTAGTAAAACAAAAAGTCCCTATAAAGTAAGCACAGGCTATTTGGCTAAACTCTAACACTTTTATCTAAAAGAACAAGACAAAAACCACACAAAAATGACAAGGATTTCCTTTGCTAAATTATAGCCCATCAACTTATGCAGCAAAACTACTGACCTCACTGCCCAAGTAAAAATTCTTGGAAATGAATTCCTTGATAAGAGTGATTGAACTGTCCATTAAGGGTCAGAGTCTGATGCCCTTTCTCATGCTGAACAGTACCTTGCTCTAGTCATTCTCAGAGATGCTACTCAGCATCACTTAGGATATTGGAGTCCACTCCCCTGACTTCTTTGTTCTTAAGAGACCCAATCAGGAAGAATGACAGAGAACTCCACATGGACATGAGCAAGATGTAATTCTTCTACCCATAAAGCAAACAACATTCTTTTCCTGTACCTGAAAAGACCAATGATTTATCAATCCCAGTATGACCTTAATTATTGGTACTGAGATTGGTACTAATATTGGTGCAGAGACATCAATAAGATGAGGTATTAGGTGTCTTAAAAATACCAAAGGTAGATAAATAGCTCTGACTCTAGCCATGAACAGAGGCTTCAGAGAAAGGCATAACTACCACCATAATGCAACTGCTTGTACAACAACATTTGCCAGATGAAATTTCTCCCAGTCCCAGTCCCAGTAATATAAAGCACTGCCCTGAGACTTGAAAATTAATAGTCCTTATGGTTGTTCTTCTAGCTTGCGTAATCAGAGGCAATACATGGGGGTGGCAAATGCGCCCCCTACAATGGCACGCTGAGGTGGAAAGGGGCTCTATTCTTCTCCCACTGTGCTAACCCACCAGCACATTTGCTCCTTTTTCCTGTTAGGCAGGCTGAACGGAGAGTAAGACCAGCCTTTTTTCATACTGCTGCTGGGTTTCTGCTCTGTTCAGCACAGCAGCTGCCTACGGGTATGTCTACACTACAGCATTATTTCAAAATAGCTTATTTCGAAATAACGCGTCTAGACACAAAATGCATTTCAAAATTGCGTTTTGCTATTTCGAAATAGCGTGTCCACACTGATTGGATGCTGAATCGCATTTAAGGATGGCTGGAACCGGTTCTGGCAGGGCATCAGGTCAGGGGTTACCTTGTGTGGCTGCTGCCTGAGGCTACCTGAGACCTGTGTTTAAAGGGACCCCTTCCCCCAGACAGCCGATTCTAGGGTTTCCCCGCTTGCTTACCTACCTCACAGAGGGACAGCAAAGCATTTTTTTTTCTGCATGCTCTGGTTGCCCTCACTCAGGACACCACAATACTCTGCAGCATGGAGCCGGAGCCGCCCCTGGGCACTCTGGTGCTTCTCCTGGACATGTTGTTGTGAGCCTGGCAGCATGTTCTTCAGGCAGTAACAGTCGTCCTGCTGTGCCACACTGGGGACTTGTGCCTCATTCCTCCCTCACGTCCTTCCACTTACCCCTCCCTAACCTTCCTTCCTGCTGTACAATAAAAGACACGTGTTCACTACAACAAAGCCTCTTTATTGAACAAAACTAGAGTGGGAGGAAAATGAAACTGAGGTGAGACTGGGGAAAGAAAGTGGGAGAGGAGAGGAGGGAGGGTGGGAGAGGAGAGGGGGAAATCTGGGAGGAGGGAGCTGGCAGGGGGAGTCAAGCGGAGGAAGGGGGAGGAGAAGCTCAGGACTCAAGGTTGCGGGTCTCGCCGGCCCAACTGTCTCCCAGCACTGTGGGTGCAGGAGCCTTGGCATTTGTGGGGGGTATGGGGAGGGTGGAGATTAAGAAGCGGGAGGGGGAGAAGGAGTGGGAGGAGGAGTGGTAGCTGGGGAGGCAGCAGGGGCTGGAGCAGCAGGAGGCAGCAAGCTCTCTCCCAGGGTCGATGACCACCTGGGGGCACTGACCATCCTGCCCCCCAGGATGAGGTCCACGGAATCAAAATAGGGGCAGGAGTCTGGGTCTGTCCCTGGTTGGGAGCTGCCCCCTGTGGCCCTGGCATAAGCCTGCTGCAGCTCATTTATTTTCATGCAAACCTGCATGTGGCCTTTGGTGGCCAGGCTGGCAGCCATCCACATATAGACGGTTGTGTTCCTCCGTTTAGTGCGGAGATCATGGATGTTGGAGACATCCTCCCAAACCTGAATTAGGTCCCTGATCTCTGCACTGAATCAGGCAGGCGCCTGCCTTTTCCAGCCACTGGTAGGCTCCTGGGAGCTGGCAGACTGGTCCCAGGGAGTGGTGGAGGGCTGGCTGGCACTGGCTGCCTGGCTCATGCTAGGGCCACTGGGTCAGGTGCAGTGACTGCTGGCTCTGGGCTGACAGGCTTGGAGCTGGCACAGGCACTGTGGCCAGAGTCTACCCCTTTAAGGGCTCCAGGGAGGGGGGGAGAGAGAGTTTTCTTGGTTGTTCCAAGAGTGGCCACCAGGGCACCCTGGGAAGGGCTGGAGGCCCCCTATTTTGAAAAATGTATCTACACAGCGCTTATTTTGAAATAGCAGTTTCAAAATTGGCGCTATTCCTCGTGGAATGAGGTTTACCAATTTTGAAATAAGTCCTCCGCTATTTTGATTTAATTTTGAAATAGCGGTTTGGCTGTGTAGAAGCTGGTAAAGTTATTTCAAAATAACTTTGCTCTGTAAACATACCCTAAGAGAGTCTGGCTGGAGAGGTGACGGTGAAAAGCCACACCTTGCCTAGGGTTGCCAGGTGTCTGGTATTGTACCGGACAGTCCAGTATTTGCACGCTCTGTCCAGTAAAAAAAATCAGAAAATACCGGACATGTGCAATGTCCAGTATTTTCTGATTTTTTCGGCTGCACACCGGACGGAAACCTGGCGGGGGAAGGGGAGCAGCTGGGAGTCCCAGCTGGGAGGTGGGGCCACGATTGCTGCCGGGAGCCCTCAGTTGGTTGAGTGTGAGGAGGAGGGGAAGCCTCCTCCTCGCTTGTGCATCGCCAGGAGCCTGAGCGGGACAGGCAGCAGGTGCCCGGGTCAGTACCACTCCCCACTGGCCAGTTTGCCCCCCACCTTCCAGCCAGCCGGTTCTCCCCCACTTCACCTCCTGATCTTCCCCAGCCAGCCCCCCTGCACCACCCCAGCTCTGCTTCCCGCCGGCCCGTTCCTCTTCCTGATCTCCCCCGGCCAGCACCGCTGCACCTCTCCCCACCCCTGCCAGCTCTGCTTCCTGCTCCCCTTTCCCCCGGGCAGCCCTGCAGCCCCCCGGACCCCCTCCCCCAGCTCTGCTTCCTTCTGGCCCATTCCTCTTCCTGATCTCCCTGGCCAGCGCCACTGCACCCCCCCCCCCCCATGAGGTCTGCTTCCCGCCCACCCTTACTCCCGGCCAGCCCTGCCCCCTCCCAGCTGGTCTCCCCTCCCCGATATCCTGTGGCCAGCCCAGTTTCAACCTTCCCCTCCTCCCACACGACCAGCCCTGCTTCCCGTTGGTCCCCCCATCTCCCATGGCCAGCCCCGTTGCCCCCCCCTTCCCAGCCAGCACTGCTCCCTTTCTGGCCGGTCCTCCCCACGAAGCATGTCTGTTTGTTTGTTTTTTAAAGGTACACCTGGTAACCCCTAGCAGTGATCCAGGTTCTCGGAGTGTTTTTTTCTTTTGCTCAACAACTTTGGTCCCTCCCACTTTTTTTCCTCCAACAAAATTTTTCCCCGTGTTTTTTTTTTTTGGGGGGGGGGGCGTTCAGTATTTATGTTTCAGCCATCTGGCAACCCTAACCCTGCCTGATACAGACTGCTTGGGACAAGGGACAAGCAAGCCAGAGCCCCATTATCCCCACAGCAGGCTAGGCCCTTGTCACGGGAAACCAAGCCCAGGCAGGGAACAGATGACAGTCATCCCAGCCAGGCTCTTTCAGGCAGCTGCTGTGCTGAACGGAGCAGTGAGCTGGAGAGGCCATCTTCAGCCATGTGAGAAGTAGCTTTGCTCCACCTCCCACCACGGCTCAGCTGCCAGGGAAAGCAGCTTAACATATGGAGGCAGTGGCCCAGTAGGAGAAGCCTCCTCCACACAAAGAATGTGGGCAGGGGAGCCGACAGAATTGCCAGGCCCCTAAGCAAAGTTGGGGGTAGCAGCTCTTGCACTCCCAGAAGAGGCAGGTCCTCTGGCAGAAGGGGCAGGGCCTCCCCAGCCAGCCCTTCTGTGGCACTGTGACAGAGCGTTTGCCCAGCACTGGCACTTTCAGGGCAAAACCCCAGCCCTGAGCAAGGGCTGAAAGCAAAGCCCCAGCTGAGGTGGTTTTTGCTAATGAGGGCTCAGCTGGGGCTATATAAAGAAGGACTCCTGGAGGGAGAGAAAGAACTGACTGCTGCTCTGGCTAGAGAGCAATCGGGACCTGACTACCAGGGAAGCAGGAGGCTTCCTGGAGGTAGAGCAGTGCGCAGTCAGGCAGGAAGCTCTGGCCAAGCAAGCTCCTAGGCTGCAGGGCCCCATGTCCCCTTTTAGATTGTGTCTCCCCTAGAATGAGGAGGCACAAACCATCTATAAATGTAACTTTACTGTAAAATATTTTCTGCTTCTTTACTCTGTTCACCTAATAACTATAAATCAGTAGAGCCTGAAATCAATGGGTATTACTGAGATGAAATAAAGGGCCCAAGAGTCAATGTTGACATGACATGACCTTGTCACCATTCAACATTAAAAGTGTAAAACAAGACCTGAGATACACATAGGGACTGCAGCCTGCTTAGCACCATGATTAGTATTGAATCCTTTTAACCTTCTCTTAAAGATGCAGGGGAAAAAAGGATACCACTGAAAGCAATTAAAATATCAAATATTAGGTAAGGGTTTCATTTTAAACACATTCCTTTTAGCTGTTCTCTTTGATCAGAGAGAGTTTTTAGAGGGAAACCCCCTTGTTGCACAGTCTCACAGGTGTTATTAAAGATGGTCATAACTGTCCTCTTGGGGGGAAAGAGAAGTTAGTTGGGATGGGCTGGAGCTGTTGTGATTGCTCTTGTTAAAATTCAGTCCTGTTTCCTTGAAGACAAAACAAGGGAACCCTCAGGAGCAGAGAGGGAGAGAAAATGAAGCTTCTGTTTTTGGTATTGTCTCTCTCTTGCAACTTTGCTGCTGAAGAAATACAGATCCAACACATGGTCTCAACAGCGGGGCCTGGCAAACTTGAACCAGCACTGGGCTGTTTAGGGGACTGGATTTAACTGCCTCTCTGGTCACAGGCTTATAGCAGCTTTGTGAAATATACATTCTTGGCTGGCTAGGCCAAGCTCTGATTAGACAGTGTTAGAAAGGAGAAAGGGAAGAAATAAGGCCCATTAGGCTGACACCTGATCTCATTAGTCCTAATTATGGCCTACCCGGGGCTGCCTGAACAGCTCTGATGGAGCCAAAGCATGCTGCCATTAAAGGGGCAGGCCACATTTGACAGTAACTTCCTTGAGGGAGGGGGTTATTTGACACAACTTTTCCTTTCGATTTTTTCTTCAATTTTATCTCTATAAAAAGTTTTTAAAGAACAACATTTTTTTTTTACTTTTTAAAATTTCACTGAAATATTCAAAAAAAAATCCATTCAGGGTAACTCCATTTTTTCAGTTTGATGCCTATCTGAAATACTAGTTATTCTCCCAGCTCTAGCTGGCTCCAGAACTGAACACAATACTCCAGGGGCACTGACAAAGGAACATATTACTACCCTCCTTTGTGATCATATGTCTAACCTTCTGTCCATGCTGCTGCTCGCTAGGATTGCCAGATGGTTTAACAAAAATACCAAACACCCTCCCTCTCCCCCCCAAAAAAAAAACCCACTGGGAAAAAATTCTGTTGAGGAAATAAAAGGAGGAGGAGACTAAAGTTGGTAAACAAAAAAAAAAAGCCCCCCCAGAACAGAATTTTGGTGCAAAAAAACCAAACCCCGCAGATCCACCCGGTAAGCACAGGGAAGCCGGGGAAAAGCCGGCTGAGGACGGGGGACATTTGGGGGGTGCAGGAGCAGCTTCGCAAGCCGCACTTTTGGGGGGCAAGACCCGCAGGTTGGCCATGGCTGGTGTAGAGGAAGGCATCATGTGGCCAGTTCCTGGGTCTCTGCTGGTCATGGGCCAGAGCAACGTGCGCTCCACTCCTGAAGGAGGTTTCCTCCTAGCGTGGCACCCGGCAAGTATCTCCTCCTGCCCCCCTTTGCTACGACTCTTCACGCTCCTCACTCCCCCATCCCCACCAGATGCAGCAGAGGAAAATTGTCACCACCGAGCTTCCGTCTGAGTGAAACAGAAAATACCGGACACTTCACATGTCCAGTATTTCCTGGGTTTTTTTTACCGGATGGAGCCTGCCAATACCAGGCTGTCTGGATGAATACCAGACACCTGTCAACCCTACACTCACTAGACGTCTCTGCCTCCTTCAGATGAGTTCTGGATTATTTGTCTCCCATGTCTGTTAATTTGTATCATTGCTGTGCAAATCCAACCCTCTGTATCATCTTTATTGTCACCTTGCTACTTTGGTCTCTGGTCTTCTTTTTTGCTTTCATTTGGCTCCAGAAGAATCTCTGAAAAGCTGAACTGTCATTCCTGTACTACTCTCTTACAGTCTCCAAAGTAAGTCCTGACATTAAAAAAAATTCCCTTTGTTGGTGCCTTTTGACATCAGACAGGCTCATCTTAATTAAAGACTTCAGATCTCACACTAGGACTCCTTAACTTTGCATCTTTTCTCAGGCGACCCCTTTATTTCTCTAAACATAAGAAGCAGCCATTAAAACACATGTGTGGACAAAGGCAATGACTTTCACCTCCTTAAAATCGATATGCCTCTCCTTGCAGTGCCTCCCTTGAAGGGGTAGGGAGCTAACCTGAGACTCAGGAGATAGACTTCAAATATGATCTCAAGAAGTCTTTCACTGTGCCTCATTTTCTTCATCTCTCAAGTGGTGATAATAGCACTTCTACATCACATGGGTGCTGTGAGGAAAAATACATTTTGAGGCTCTATGATATGCCAGTAGTGGTAGTCACAAAAGTACGATAGATCAATAGGCGAAGACTCAAAAGATAAATCCCATGACTGATCAAAAATATTTTATTCAACATGAACCATGAGGAACATCTGTGGAAAAACACCGAAGAATGGCTAAAAATGACAAAGAAATCCTAGGTGAGCCTAACCTCAATCATGTTCATCCGAAAGAATTTTACTATAGGAACAAGATCTTTTGTTGTAGCTTTTGTAGATCAGCATAATACTGGAGTCTTTGTTCTTTTTAAGCAAATGAAATTTAGCAACAGAACTATCAGATCAAAATATTCAGGACAGAAAAACTGCATTGTTCCTGATGAGACATTTTGCATGGTGTTTCCCATCTTTTTCTTCAGTGTCATAGAAATTTAACACATAATATTAACTATAATATGGGATAATATTAACTAATAATTTTGCCTCAAATACCGTCATACTATTTTTATGAAAGTTAATTGCATCTTCAGACATTGTCAAAGTAATGAGGAATGGGGCAGATTCTTTTTCAATGCAATTTTCTATTCATTTGACAGGCAGTCTGTGCTACACCAAGCAGAACTTTTGTAAGAAAATTTTGACACAGTAGGTGTAATTGGGAGTTCAGTGAACAAAAGGGTGCTATCATTTTATAATAAGAGCTAGCCTCCCATAGTGACCTGCAAAGAATGTGGCCTTTGAATCAGCTTCACTAGAATTAGTAGCCTTTCAGAAAATTTGACTATTGTTCTGAATTCCATTTGTAAATTTAATTTGCCCCCTGTAATTCTTCAGCAAATTCCAACATCGTTTTAGTCCATAATATCTGTGTAGGTACATGAAGAACACTGTCTTTGCGCAGGAGATTCATGTGCCTTTTGTAACTACAGTTGTCTGTCTATAATGTTTATTTATCCCTTTGTAAAGAACGCAGTTGCAGATATATTTTGTGATCAGATTCATATACTAGACATTGAAATTGTAAGTGTTCTATAGTTGAACACACACACTGTAGGGGTATGTCTACACTACCCCCCTAGTTCGAACTATGGGGGGTAATGTAGTCATACGGAGTTGCAAATGAAGCGCGGGATTTGAATTTCCCGGGCTTCATTTGCATAAAGCCAGCCGGCGCCATTTTTAAATGCCTGCTAGGTCGGACCCCGTGCCGCGCGGCTACACGCGGCACGGACTAGCTAGTTCGGATTAGGCTTCCTATCCGAACTAGCTGTATGCCTCCCTTCCAGTTCTAGGGTTCTGTGATTCTATATCAAGAAAGGGCTGAAAATACTAGAAGATTTACCAAATGTTGCTTGGATCCTTAAGTCAATCATGGTTTTGGAAAATAAAATGAAAATATCCATGCTTCTTTTAAATCATTGTTCTAGGGTGGGGTGAGGGGTGCAGTATGCAAGCTGACTCAGGGAGGGATAACCAGAGAGACCCAGAGGTGAAGAGCAGGAGCCAGCTGGATAATGCAGGGCTAGGGAGCCCTGGGTAGGTGGCCACAGCTGGGGAACCCCGGGAAACCCCCAGTGGCAACTGGCTGGATGGCCTGGGTTGGAGAACTCCCCAGCATTATCAGAACTGGGTGGGGCCAGGGAACTCCCTGGCATCAACAGGGCCAGGCAACTGAGGAGCCCCATCCAGGGAACCCTTGGAACCCCCATTTCAGTGGGGCTGGAGTGGCTGGGCAGCCCTGGCCAGAGAACCCCAGCATTAGTGGAACTGGGTGGCAGCAGGTGAGCCTTGGCTGCAAAGCCCCGGAGCAGCAGGGCATCACCAGAGTAGGGCCGGCAGTGTCTGGGTGGCTCCAGCAGGGGAACCTGGAGAACGAAGAAGCGAGCAGAAGCCCCAGCCTGGGGAGGCTGGGAGAGGGACAAACAGAAGGAGAGTCCTGACCTCCCCTACTCTGGCAAACTCCCTGGTTCGGGACCTCTCGGGTCCTCACGGTGCCAGACCAGGGAGGTCCAACCTGGAGAAGTGAAAGAATGTGTTTTCCCCAAATATATAATGTTTCAGATTATGTTTCATTATAATAAATCGGGTCGTATTATTTCATTTTGCCATGTCTGACAAGATGTAAACAGTTATGGTATGGCACAACACATGTCAGAAAACAGAAAACTGAAACGCAGGAATTTCAGGCCCTCACAAAACCTTTCCAAGTGGCAAATCTAGAACCAAAATATTTAAGGGCTAATTGGAAAGGAATATATACTGCTTCCTCCCCTTTCTATTGAATTATGGGCAGTGGTGGGGCAATAATCTATCAGTAGGGAAGAAACATATGAAGGGCATTTTTAGATCCATGCGAGTTGCCCCTGTATGGATTTACCTTTGTTTTGTTTTCCTGAACAGATGCATATAGCAATAGAGTGGTATATGTGTGTATCTTTTCCTCTTTTATACTATGCTAAGTGAGTTGTTAAGGTTTGGTCCATAATTGCTTATAGAGCATGTATGTATTTAGTCCCTATGTGGTCAATGGGACTAAATATAGGCTATGTCTACACAGTAGCATTATTTCAGAATAACTGACATTATTCTGAAATAACATAATCCGTGTCTACACAGCAAGCAGTTATTTCAATATAATATCAAAATAAAGTCGAGCTGGAGGACTTCTGACTCCGACTCCTATAACCCTCTATCATCTCACAGGAGCAGGGCCCAACAGGGTTTTGGATTCGCTTCAAGACAGAGTCGATTAGATAGTTGCTTTTATTAATCTCACTACATCGCTACTATTACAGGCTTAATACTGCCAAATGGTTACACAGTTACTGCAAAGTAATATGCCAATAAACATAGGCAGAGCAATGAATAAAAGAGTAACAGGCACTTGGAAATGCTTACGCCCGTTTAGTCCGTGGGAAGTCCCGTTCTGGTCACCTCGCACCCGGCTGCAGTGGACATGGCCCCAGCTAGGGGGATTCAGGACATCCTTCGAGGTTTAGGTTCCTAGTGAGACTCACCGGACACAAAACTCCCTACACTAATTATACTACAACTGTTTACCATGTGTGCACGTGCCTGGCTCAGCACCATTCTTATCACGCTTATGAGCTGAGATCGAGGTCAAACTTGTTTGCTGCTCAGTAGTCTCCCAGCTCAAGGCATGGCTTAAAGCTGATAAAGCCCAGCTGCTATTTGGTCTTGCAGGGTCCCAGGCTATGCTAAGCTGGGTACAGCAGAAATGGAAACTTCCGTCCCAGGGCCCACATATGACTTTTATGTGACATTCTTATTTTACGAGGAGTAAGGGAAGTTGAAGGAGGAGTGTTCTACCTCAGACTTCTTGCTGTGTAGACAGCGCTAAAAGCTGAAATAAGCTATTTTAGCTTAAGCTACACATTTGATGTAGCTCAAGTTGCGTAGTTTATCTCGGCTTTAGCCCTGCTGTGTAGATGTACCTATAGGGGTCAGAAATACAGGGTGCATCTACATAGCACCCTAAACTCGAAATATGATACGCTATTTGCTCTACTCAAATTGCATATCTTATTTCAAAACTATTTTGAAATTTTGGAATTTGGTACATCTACACAGCACCAGATTTCCAAATAACATGCTATTTCAAGGTATCACTTATCCCTCATGCAATGAGGTTTACCAGCATGGCTAAATAGCATGCCTGTCATTTTGAAAAATATTTCGAAATACAGGTGGCTTGTGTAGACGCTTGTACCTCCGGTATCCTGAAATAGCTGTACAATGTAGATGGACCCACAGACAGGAGTAAGGATTAAGAACATCAGTGGTTGTCAGGTTTTACAAGAACTGCTGAGAAGTTCAGCATGGAAAAGAGAGGTTTCTCATAGAAAAACTAGTTAAAAATGAGTTATACTGGTGCAAGGGAAAAAATGGAGCATTAAAGTGGAATTAAAAGCCTTTTTGTAATTCACCCAGAATTCAAACAAAATGAAATTATTTTAAAATGCACCTTATATATTCTGTAGATATCTATATTCAAAATATGCCCAAAATGCCTATTTTTAATTTTTTATCTATTAAAGATTATAACAGCACAAGCAAACGGCAACTTTCCAGATTCCTGGGTGAGTAATGATTAGCCCCACACACTTTCTCCTCTAACTAGATCATTACTCACTCAACACGGGAATAATACTAAAACTGTGGAGCTTTGGCTCATAATGCTCAGAACTCACCAAAAAATGAAAGGTAATTGTTAATGAAAATCCTCTTTTCATGTTCTTCACTGGGGATGATAGATGTGTATGAGCTCAGCCAAGAATCAGGCTCCTGGTTAGTGTTAGCTCTTGAAACCTGGTAAGAAAATGAAGAATTATTATATTCCAGCTACTGCTTCCAGTTTCTGACAGTCATGTGTATTATTTGGATATGTGACAGCATGACAGTTTCGATGTATGTGAAAGAACGTGTATTAGAAGATATAACCTAATTGTCGCTTTAGAATTAGATAGCAACAGGACTATGTGGAGGCACCACTTCCCATTCACTCTGGGGATCCATTGTGCTCTTAGACACTTTCCCAATGCTATAGGTCAACTAACTGGAACAATGTAAATGAAAACTGGTTTTTTAACTCTACATTGACACCTTCTTACATGAGAAATGTGTTTATTGTGCTGCTGTGCCTATTTCCATCTGTGTATCCTGCTGTGCTATATTTTGAAGATAAGTTTGTTCTGCAATGTATTTACAGGTGGGATCTCCCTGGTCGACACCTTTGGGACCTGCGCAGTCCTGAATGGCAGAGTTTTCCAGACCAGAGGTGCTCAAGGCTCCCTGCCCAGCTATTTGGCCCTGCTCCCTGCCACGGGCCCACTGCCACCAGCCCTGTTGGGACTTCACTTCATGCCTGGCTGGGGCCACACTCCCCACCACACTGACCCCTGCTGGGCTGGGCTCTCACTGCCAACCTGGGCTTCACTCATAGGATCCAGTCTGGACTTCGCTCCCCGGTGCCAACCTCACTGCCTCTGGGTCTGTGCACCTAGCCCCCTCCAGCCCTTCTGCCTCAGGCCTGTTGAGGCTGCGCTCTCCCTGTTGAGGCTGCGCTCTCACTGCCCTGCTGCCACCTGGGCAGTGTTCCAGGGTGAGATTGTGCTCCCCTACACCAGCCCCAGGTGAGGCTGTGCTCCCCACCACGCTGGAACGCCTACCACCAGGGCTGCGCTCCCCACCACCAGCCCAGCCTCTGAACCTAGCCAGCCCGGACTCTCAGATGTTGCTGGACCAAAGAGTCCCGGATTTTAGAGGTGCAAACTGTATTTGTAAAGTTACGGTAGACAAAATGTTACCGTATGTCTGTGCTAACTATTTGTTAAACAGTCTGTTCCATCTTTCATTTACCTGGCATACTTGGATTACCTACTTTTCCCAGATTTGAAGAGCCCTGTGTTGGTCAAAAGCTTGTTTCTCCCACAGGAAGTTGGTCCAATAAAAGATATTACCTCACCCATCTTGTCCCATTAGTAGACACAAACAGGCATAATACATTGTGGGGTTTCTCTAGAAATCCATATCTCAACCCAGATTCACTGACTGGACTGGGCACCACTCGAGTAAATTTAAATGAATGTCACATGAAGCTTCTTCCTCATGGATGCCAGGGAATGTTTTTTAGTTGAAAATATGGAAATCTTATTTATTTTCATTCAATTTTATGTCACCCTAACCCTTTCCTTTGAGATTTGGCCCCCACAGATTCAGGTAGGACAGGAAGGCACTCAAATATGAGAGGCAACAGCACAATTATTTGTGTGTCTTACATTCTTGGTGCAGTCAGTAAATATTTTCCTCTTGGTACAGGGCATCAAAAGTCCTAGAATCAGCCCTCAGAATTAAGTACAGTTATACTGTACAACCCTTTGTCTCCTAAACTCAATTGCTGCCTGCAATGCACCTTTGAACAATGCTTGGAAACTTTGGCTAGTGCAGAATGCACCCATGACACTTATTAAACAGTGATTCTCACACAGAGTATATTATGCCAGTGCTTCCTACATTTCACTGGCATGTGCTTGCCATTCAAGGAGTTGTGTTTGAGCCATAAAGCATTATATCAGTGGTAAATAGGCCAATGGAGGGATGATAGGAGTTACTATAGAAAACTTTTCCTGGGTGTCTGGCTAGTGCGTCTTGCCCACATGCTCAGGGTTCATCTGATCACCATATTTGGAGTCGGGAAGGAATTTTCCTCCAAGGTAGATTGCAGAGGCCCTGGAGGTTTTTTGCCTTCCTCTGTAGCATGGGGCACAGATCACAGCTGGAGGATTCTCTGCATCTTGGAGTCTTTAAACTATTTGAAGGCTTCAATATCTGAGACATAGGTGAGAGGATTATTCCAGGAGTGGGTGGGTGAGATTCTGTGGCCTGCATTGTGCCAGGGGTCAGACTAGATGATCATAATGGTCCCTTACTGACCTTAAAGTCTACGAGTCTATGTGGTTTAGACCTAACTACCTCTATCCCCAAGAAATTCAGATTAATTGAAATGTTCCTGACAAAAATCCCCAGAGACTGGATGGGACATTTTTAGTAAAGGAAACTCTCAAGCCCCCTTCTTCCAGTGGTCCAATGAAGTCCAAATCTGTTGACCTTATTTTACACAGCAATGCCTATTTATTGACTCAGATCTTTTCCTAAGAGCTGATTTGATGGGTTTGAATCTCTTGTGATCACAAGAATTTTTTCTTTCCTTGGAATTATGTTTGGAGAGATTTCGGGGGGTTGTTTTGTTTTGTTTGGTGGCTTAGCTATGTTGTAATTTATGTACTTTTAATTGATGTACCTCGACTTTGGGGTGTGCATATTTTATAAATTAAAAGCTAAACAAATAGAAGAACTGAGAGAGATCATTAAGATGCAGCTGCACACCAGAATGTGAAACATAGCCTCTTGAGTTTGCAGTTCTGTGATACCCACACCAAAGATAAGTGATTATAGCATAATATGCTTATTTGAACAAGGCATGTGATAGCAACGATTGTAGCAGCTGATGTTCTAAATAAGCAAAACATGAGAAATTTATAAAACTACAAAATTCCTCAGTGCACAATTCACAGAGCAATCTTCAGGCTCATAAGCAATGTCCTATGGAGTATTTCATTTCTCTGGAAAAAGCCTTGAATTTTAATACTGATTAAGCAAAACTGGGATGCGCAAATGGGGTGCTTATTGGATTGCATAGGCCAACCTTTTCAAAGTTGCCTATGGTATTTGAGTACCCAAGTCCCATTAAATTTAATGGGAATTGCCCATTCACTGCCTGGATCTAAAAATCTCAGCTGTGTTGTTTGCAAGACAAAGGCACAGCTTTAGGAATATAGTGGTGTTGCATTTGTCCCTCCCTCCTCTGAATCAGATAGTCTTGACTACTTTTATCTGGGTCTCTTAGAATCAGACATATCACAAGGCTTGTTTAGATTATATCAAATAGTTTTAAAATTGAACTGATGTAGTTTGAGCATACTAATTGTTCCAGATTCCCAAAGAGAGGGAATCTAACTTTGTATTGTGCACCCTTATGACTGCGATGCTTTCTCAGGACACTCAAAACTGTAGGTTACCACACAACCCCATTACCTCAGAGACAAGGAGATATGCTGATACTAAACTGGATGACAGGTCCTTGATACTCGTTTGTCAGCAACCTCATACAATCTTCTCAGGACTCTACCAGTCTTACTTTGCCTTGCAATTAATACTTGGTATATCCTAATTCCTGAGCCACTGAAATCCAGCTGCGATCACTGGACACTCTCAGAAAGTACCTAGTTCACTATCTCCAAAGAAACACCATCTTGGTTGATTCAACTGAGAATTCACACTTTGTATAATGTTACAGAACCGAGATGAATTTATAATAAAACAAGAGTAAGAAAAAAAGGACAGATGTACCTGTTTCCACTCATCTGGGCCATCTGAGTGATGTGGAAGGCTTAAAACCTCTCCCAGAAAAATGTAGTGTGTCAGAAGTCACTGTGCATAAGAATGCCACAGATCCTCTCTGGAACTAGCTAACTATCATGGAAAGTCTACAGAGATATATACAGTTTGGCTAGATTAAAAAATATCTAAAGACACAGCTCTTAGTAGTTGGCATTGGACTAGAAACTGTAACAAGCTATATGATCAGACCAAAAAGTCTGACACCTGTAAGGGATTTAAAGAAAGTATGGCCCCAAATTAGAACAACAGCTAGCATGTGATGTTTCAGCTGTAGATATAGATGAAAAGTTGTCACCTAAAATAATATATGGGATCAAAAGACTAATTGCTTCGAATTCCTGGATCTTTGCTCAAGCATATGAAAACAAGACTCTCTCACTGACTGTTATACTCTGGAATCAGGAAATTCCAAGTACCTATATAGGGAAAAGTTACTTGGACTGTAGGCCGCAAGCTGATTGTTAAAATTCTTGGGCCAGAAAGTGATAACCTGGCTGATAAATTGTAGGGATATATACAGACTAACCTCTTGTCACTACAATATCATGCCTAAGTTATCTGGAAATCAAAGAAAACTACATTCTTCTGATGTCTAACTGACAGGAAAAATTCACCTCAAAGCATCCCTTTCTCACAATCCCCTCTTTTAGAACTATTAGCAAAGGGCAAAGGGAGCATGCAATGCTATCCTCCTGTACTGGAAGTGTCTTACTTTCACTTTGCCCTGGTGCAGGGCAAGGGTCAAGCCCCTTGATTAAAAAAGATGCCAGCCTGTGTGTATAAATTGGTTGAGTCCTCCTGCTCAGCAGCAGCCAGTGAATGGAATGGAATGGATGGATGGATGCTGTAGGAGCTAATGCTTTAGCAAATTACTTGAACAATGCTTCGAAACTTTCCCTTCTAAAATTCTGTATTAAAATATGGGTGTTAAGCAGGAGACAAAGACACTTCAGGATTCTTGCACAATAACTGTTTTGCGCAAGAGTTCTTGTGCAAAAGGTCTTCCACAAGAGTGCGTCCATACTGCCATGTGCTTTTGCGCAAGAGATGTGCTTTTGCGCAAGAGCATCCATTGCAGTTTGCACAAGAAAGCTCCATTTTAGCCATAGGCTACATCTAGATTGGCATGATTTTCCGCGAATGCTTTTAACGGAAAAGTTTTTGCGTTAAAAACATTTGTGGAAAAGAGCATCTGGATTTGCATGGACACTTTTGTGCAAAAGCACCTTTTGCGGAAAAGCATCCATGCCAATCTAGACGTGGTTTTGTGCAAGAAAGCACTGATCGCCATTTTCACCATCGGGGCTTTTTTACACAAAACGGTTCTCAGCTGTCTACACTGGCCCTCTTGTGCAAAAGTATTTGCGCAAGAGGACTTTTTCCCGAATGGGAGAGTCATTGTATTTGCGGAAGAACACTGACAATCTTACATGAGATCGTCAGTGTTCTTGCGCAAATTCAAAGCGGCCAGTGTAGACAGCTGGCAAGTTTTTCTGCAAAAGCGCCTGCTTTTGTGGAAAAACTTGCCAGTCTAGATGCAGCCATAGGGTTTTCTTGCGCAAGAAATTCATGTTGCCTGTCTACACTGCCTTCTTGTGGAAGAGCTCTTGCACAAGAGGGCTTGTTCTTCGTGGGGAGAGGAATAACTCTTCTAGAAGAGGCCCTGTTTTCCGATGCTCTATTGTAAATTTACTTGCGCAAGAATGTGCGTGCAATGTAGACACCCGGCAAGTTTTTGTGCAAAAACAGCTGTTCTTGTACAAAAAGCCTGCAGTGTAGACGTAGCCATGGAGAACATATCCTTGTTTTACTTCCCATAAAACCTGCACCAGCCCCATAAGACCCAAATGAAAGGGCATCTGTATGGCCACAAGTAATGGAGGTTAATGCTGTAGATATAACAAACCCTTTTTTTCCCACACAGTGAGAGGTGTAATTACATTTCAGTGGAATCTACCTCTGACAATAGTGTTGGAATGATTTGGTCCCTATTATGTATGATGAAACATGAAAAAAAAAATCTTAGCCATGTTACAGCTGGATTAAAAGAAATCAAATGAAGGAATTAAATTAAATGTGGTACTGATCTGGCTAGGAGCATTGTGTAGCTCAATGTGTGTAATTCTCTGAAAATAGTGTTATCCAGAAGTTAAAATATCTGTGGGATGCAATAACCTCATAATTGTCAAATTCAGATGTGACATAAATGGTGGGACAAGTAACCCATTGGCAGGTGAGCATAAATTGCTATAGTTTACACAAATTCTTTTTTGTTGTCAACAGTCTAAATTTCACTGAAATGAAAGATGCTGTGTCCAGTTACATGAACAGAAAATTTGGCTCAGAGAGGTAGTATAATAAGTATGAGGCAGCAAAAATAACAAAGAGAAAAGTATATTACATTGCAAGAAAAAAACAGATCCCTGCTATTTTTGCTATTTTTTCTTATACCACATGGCACTCAATGGCTATTAGCCAGTATGGGAAGGAATGGTGTCCCTAGCCTCTGTTTGTCAGAGGCTAGAAATGGATGACAGGGATCTTTTGATGATTCCTTGTTCTGTTCGCTCCCTCTGGGGACCTGGCATTGGCCACTGTCAGCAGACAGGATGCTGGGCTGGATGGACTGTTGGTCTGACCCAGTATGGTCGTTCTTATATTCTTATGTAACTCCTGTTGCTGTCTCAATCCCGCCTTCTGGCCCAAATAACATGTAAGTGGCATCAGCTTAGCCTCACTTTTAAATCACCATTACCACCAGTATGAATTTGACCCAGTGTGCAGAAGCCATAAATATTTTTAATATCCACCTAATAAATCTGGCCCATGCAAACTTTCTTCTGACTGCTCCCCTTCCTTTGCTACTGACCTCACCACAGGGAACATTTCTAGAATTGTACCTTAGGGAAAGAAAAGTGAGTTCTTAATTTGAGAGAGTTAACACACAGTAACTAGCTTAAGGTACAAGCCTGGTGAAGGCATAGCCATTTACTGTGTTCACCCAAGCTAACATGTTGAGTAACAGACTATAAAGGGAGCCTACACTTTACCTCGATATGCTATCTTGTGTAAAAACAACAAACTGCTGTGTTTTCACAAAGATTTTACCTCAGGTTAGTTAACCTGAATTAAAAACGCACATCAGTTTCCCCAGCAAAGATAATGCCTAGAGGTGAAAGGGCTGTTCGGTCTCACTCTAGGCCTATTCCTGACCCTGGTTTCTAAGCTGAGACTGCCAACATGGTTGTTCTGATAATTTTGAGGAGATTTACAGCTCATGATATTTTCCCAGCATACTCCATTTTAAAGCATGATGGTCCTGACTCTCCTTTCATTTACTCCAGTGTAAAGCTCCAGTGACCCACTGGAGCCAATGCAACAATACATTGTATAAAAGAGAGTAGAATCAGGATATGTTCAATGCTTAAAATTTTCAAAGTGATTAGTGATTCAGAATGTCTTAATTGACAGGTACCCAAACAGAGGCACCTTGAGGTGGGCCTGATTTTCAAAAAAGAACGATCAGTAGTTTCTGAAAATCAGACCCCTTTAAAGTGTCTCAGTTGAGCACTCAAAAACTGATGTATCCAATATCACTTTTTAAAATGTGAGCCATATTTTAAAAAGGATAAGTCTGTGTCTCAAACAGATGCGAAAGCAAGGACCACTCATGTAGTTTGATGTTTACAGATTCATCAATCAAAAAGAAGAACTTTGATCACCTGACACGACTTGATATCTGACACCGGACCGAGAGCATACAGATCTAATACATTTTTGGCTCCTGCAAATTTATTTTAAAAATATAAAAGAGGATCAGTTATAAAGAAGTTGATTAATATGTACCCTGCTCAAACAGCCTTGAACATCTGTGTATTAAATTCATTTATTAAATTATACCAATCTGTATTTTAATGAGTAAAAGATACTTATTCTGCCATCCATCAAAATAAACTCAGGAAATACTTAACATTATAATCATTTTTCTTGTTTGAACATGAGTTATGAAATATGAATCCTGCATTAAGAATGCTGTACTTGCCATTATGATCAAATATGTTTTTACAGGTGCACCAAATATTCCGTTTTCCTTGCATTCTCCAACTGTTGAAAATATAAACCATGTTTTATATTTCTTAGATAGGTAATATTGCCTTTTTCCCCCTCACATGGCACCCATTATTAGTGAGTTATTACCATGTCTTTTTTCATACACACACTGCGTATCCTAAAGTTGCTTAGTAATGAAAATACAGATTTATGTAACATCTAGTGTCAAGTAACATTTAGGACTCACTTTAGTATTGAAAAGGTTTGGGGGCACTAATAACATTCAAGCACATGTTAATATTACCAGATAAAGTGTATACAATCTATTAGGAACATGTTCAGTCTTTTACCCCTTTCCTTTTTTTCTTGTTTGAGGAAAGTCCATTTTTAGACACAACCATGATGACGTGTGTGGACTGAAATTGTGATGCTCATGGTTCTAATTTTTATTGCCATTTTCCCCATTCTTTTCTTCCAAAAAAACCCCCAACAAACTGGCAGAAAGTCAGTATGCCCAGCTGAAAAAGCAGGGCTAAGCTTCAGATTTCTTCACAATACCTGTTTGACACCATATCAAACACTAATTAGAATCATTTAAAATATTTTACAATTATGCCTATAAAAGGGCATTCATGTATGAACATCGAGTTTAGGGTTGGGAACCAGACACCCAAAGAAAATAATATCTGATCATGTAGAATGAAGGACAAGATGACTTGGGGGGGACAGATCAGCTAGTGTGAACTTGAAGACCTCTATTGACTTAAGTAGCACTACAGCAAATTGTACAAACTGAAGATCTGGCTTGGAGTTTCAGATACACAGCTCAGGCCAGTCAAACTGGCAAGCAGGATCCCAATTCTTCTTTCCCTGAAGTCAATGAAATCTTTTCATGTGAGTTCTATAGGAACATATTCAGACTGTAAAAGAACAAATCAACAGCAGAGTCAGTGTGCCATAAGAAAGCAATCACATTTAGAAAAGTAAATGTAACCCATTTTTTGCCCATTTTTCCAAAACAAATGGATGGAGAAGAAAAAAATCTCTTGACACTTTATTTGTTGAGGGCTAATTGGTGGAGATCTCTTTAATCAAAACAACAGCTTTGTACAGGTGCAATCAGAATTTAAATAACCACTCTGCCAGAATTCCAGTTGTTCCTATTTAAGGGATTGACTGTCACATGGGAAACAGCTGATGTGAGGGACAAAAGAAATTGTGTAAATCAAAGTTCAAAGGCGAGTGAAACAGAGCAATCTGTTACGGCAGGGTGATATCCAAACAAAAGTGGAATCAGAAATTGAACAAAATTAATACAATCATAACTTAGAGAGCAAGTTTGGAAATCTAATTCTACTTAATAAGTACCCTTTTATTCCTATTATACTAGTGTTTCTGATCATCATTTTTCTATTTAACACTGCAGTGAATCTCTTGTCCAAAGCATTTCTTATTGAAAAGTCCACTGTTTTTTCCTCCACCTGAAAGTATGCAAAGTATATAGATTCCTAGATCATTAAGGCCAGAAGGGACATTATGACCATCTAATCTGATTTCCTGAATAACACAAGCCACAGAAACTTGCCTAGTAATTACTGGTTCAAGCCCATAACATATGTTGATCTATTATCTATATTTTTAAAACGTGCCTAGTCTTGACTACATTACAGCCCCACGTGTAAGTTTTTCCAGTGATTAGTTAAACAGTTAAAAATGTGTGCCTTATTTCTAGTGTAAATTTTTCTAGGTTTAACTTCCAACCAATGGATCTCATTATGACAGATTATATCTCTACCTCTACCTTTACCTATGTGTGTGTGTATATATATATATATATATATATATATATATAAAATGTGCCCATTCCTAATATATATACTATGTTATTCTGAAATAATGCTGCTGTGTAGACATAACCTTGGTCATTTCAGCTATGTCTATACAGTGCATTATTTTGAAATAACTGACGTTATTCCAAAATAACATAGTCTGCAGCTACACTACAAGCAGTTATTGTGACATAATATCAAAATAATGTCGAGCTGGAGGACTTCTTACTTCAACTCCTGTAACCCTCATTGTATGAAGAGTAAGGGAAGTCAGAAGAAGAATGCTCTTTCTCAGACTTCCTGCTGTGTAGACATCACCAAAAGCCAAAATAAGCTGTTTCGACTAAAGCTACACAATTGATGTAGCTCAAGTTGCGTAGCTTATTTCGGCTTTAGCCCTACTGTGTAGATGTGCCCTTCCATTATCTGGCCACCCAAAATAGCTGAGGCTCTAGTAGGCTCCCTTTAAAAGACAAACTCCTCCTACAGGAAGGCACAATATCACCTCTGATCTTGTCTGTTCAAAACCCTTTGTGCAAATAATTCCTAACGAAAAATGTAATTAATCAATTTACCCTCTTCTGCTATGTTCATGTTACCGCACCTTTGACTTTATTCATTATTTGAAATTATTGTCAGCTTCTCCACTTTTCTTCTGTGGATTGATTGGGTATGTTATTTAATTGTGTTAGTTGACCTGGCCCATATGGATTCATATCAAAATTTAAATATTCATGGAATTTCTCCCTCTCCATGCCTGTTTATTTGACCAGTTTTTATAAATGTAGTTTAGATAGTAAGAGGTCCTGAAAGCATTCAAGCCCAAATCTTTCCATACCCTGAATGTGAGGTGATCCCTATGCCCCTCTCCCCTCCCTGACCCCAAATAATCTTTACTGGGGTTCCATGTGAAAACAGGAGTCTGCCAACAAGGAACACTTTGCAGGAACAGTATCTCGAACTTCAAGGTCCCTCGTAAATATTTAATATAAGCACAAAGTCAAAAAGAAGTGTTAAGCAACAACCAAAAAAGCCTGCAAAGACTGGCCACCTAGCAAAGATTTTAACTAATGTCTGAACAAAGAATTACTAGAAACATCAGGGATGCACTAGCATGCTAACTTAAGGCATGGAATTTCTTGTTGGAGATGCACTATAATACACGTTTCACTGAATGTTTATTTCAGGCTTAGATCATTCCTTTTATGGAGTGCAAGGAATACAGGCAGTCCTCGACTTTTCAACATTCAACCGCAACAGATGGCACTTAAGTTTCTGAAATGACTCCCTGATTCAATTTACAACATTGGTTTTGTCTTTACAATGCTCAGTCCCTCAATGAAGTGGATTGTGGTTTTGGGTTATAATGTTTCGATTTACAATGCAATTTTCAGAAACCAAGTGTTTTGTAAATCCAAGGACTATCTGTATATTGATTAGAAGAATATTTTATAGCAAAATAAGAACTAGCATAAACATTAAAACCCATTATAAACATTTTGAAGTTTGGATTGTTTTGTTATTTCCTCCCTCTCCTCTTAGTATAAATACATAACTCTTGGATAGACAGGAAAATAAGAGAGTTAGTTTTTTTTCACCTGATCAAAATACATGGAAGTGAAATTCTCTACATCAATGGTTACATAGATTCCTTGACTGTCTGCCATTACAGGCAAACACAGAAAGAGGAAAGTTTTGCATTTGAGTGTGGGTGGTCATGATCTTCATATGAAGAAAAAGCAGAAAGGATATTATTTTTTGACCCTACAGGAAGTCAGAAGGCCCCAGGATACATTTTTATAGGAACAGTTTGTTAAAAAAATTAAATTAAGACAATAAAATAAGAGAAAGAAATAATAGTGTGAGTGCTTGGCAGTGCTCCACAGACTAACCAGCTGTTAAATAGACAGGCAGAAGAAAGCCATTCAGGCCATAGCTTGTAACCTGGAGAACTTGGGCACTGTATGTAAAGGCAAGAAACCAGTTCATTTCCCTCCACACCCATTACAAATATGCTGTGAAATAGTATTTTGAATTGTGTATGTGTCTAATAATATTCAGGCTAATAATAATTACTCTCAAAACTCCAAGTGAAGTTAATCTGTCTTGGGTATTTCTGCCAATTTGGTATCTACAGTCCATTATTATTATTAGTTGTATTACTACAGTGCCTTGGAGCCCCAGTCATGCTCCATTGTGCTAGGTGCTGTACAAATAGAACAAGTAAGACAGTCACGTGAGCCCTAAATGAAGCTCAAGTTTTGAGTGCAGAAAAAAATGAAAGCCCAGGTTTTCAATTACAAACTACAGTGAAACTGAAATCACCAACATTATTAATTGTTGTTGCTTTTTCTCAGTTGGTTGGAGGGCTTTTTTGGGGGGTGTCCTTTTTAATTTTAGTTTTAAAAAATCTGTTATATTTCTTAGTAAGAAGACAATATTATCTCTCCTTGTCCTTACCCACACTCCTACACACATCTACAGATCTCCACCACTTAAGCATATGACTTTACTCGCCAATCCAGAAGTGGAAATAAGGAGCTCCTGACTCAAATTTGCACATATATTCATGGGGGAGTTATTGAAAACTTCAGAGAGCATAGAGAAATAGTACAAAGACACTGATATTTGAATTTTGGAGAAATACTAAATCAATGAGATTCAGTCTGGGAAAATGCAGTGCAATATATCTTAAGACAAATACTCCAAAATATAAATATTTAGTTCAATCTTATGGAGATAGCTAAAAAGCAACTATGCTGAGAAGACTTGGGCGTAATGATGAACCACAAATTATATTTGAGTTTACAATGCTATAGTGTAGTAAAAGTAGAAAGTGTAGTTCTGCACTGAATGCACAGAAGAAGCAAGTCAAAGCTAGTCATTGAGATCTAGATGAATAACAGAATTTTTAATTCTTTGGTAATTTGGAAAGGTAAAAATAATGCATTTTAGTTGTAACAGAAACAAATATTTTCTTAATATATTGGTAAATAGTGAAGTAAAAACAAACAAAATTAAAGATTAATAAACTGTTTTATTCAATAAAAAAATAAAAGTTTCAGTTCAATTGTGAGTATTTTAAATGTTTTTTTTTAAGGAAATTTCTAAGTTTAGTTTTAAAAATATCATCCAAATCTATTAGGAACTGTCTGTTGCATTTTGCTCCTAAAATATTTGGTGCGTCCAAATACCTAAATCTCTGAAAGATATTAACTTAGAGAGATTAAAGTATATGAAGCCACCGATATACAAATAATAATGTACCCATATGGAGCTTGGTAAGGAAAAGCCATAAAAATACTATTAAAATATTTGAAGATTTTAAACACTGAGTCCTGGTCTACACTAAGACTTTATTTCAAGATAACCGCTCCTCCCACCCATGTTAAATTTATAAGCTACACTACCAAGACTGTTATTTCAAAATAATGGGCCGTGGAATTCAAAATCTATACTCTTGCTTTTCATTGGGAGTAATGCTAATTCTGAAATAGTTATTTCTAAATAACAGTAGTGCGGATGCTCCTGTGCTGGTATTTTGAAAAAATTACTGCCCAGAATAATTTGAACTAATTACTTCCTGGGGCTCTAAGCCCAAGATAGTGCGTCCAAATTAATGGAGCTTGCCACAGACTAATTTTGAGGCTTTGTCATAGTCTAGACACACTAGTTCGAATTTTTTAAATCAGGAATTCTTAAGCCTAATTTACTAATTTCAAAATAGTTTCCGAGTGTAGAAATGGCCTGATATTGTAGAAGAGTTTATTTAGTGTGAAACAAGTGGTTATAGCTAGCTGTAGTAAGATAACTTAAGAAAGGGAAAAATTAGTTGCCTATCAAGGAATAAAATAAAATACAATAAACCTTCCTGGAGGTGAGGTCTATTCAAGTGGAATAGTTTCCAATGGAAAATTGAGGAAATTACAACATTTGAAACATTTACGACAAGACTGGACAAACTATTAAGAATTACAGGAGGCACATAGAGGTATCACCTGAAGAAGAGCTCTGTTTGGCTTGAAAACTTCTTTGTTTTACCTGAAGAATTTGGTTCAATACAATTTATCACCTCACCCACCTTTCCTCTCATAACTGTATGATATAGAACTTTAACACCTTTCACCTTAAACATCAGGAAAGATTTGCATTTAGTGAGAAGACAGATGAGAAAGCAGCTGTACATAACAGTTACACCCCAGAGAGAACATATGGTTTGTAGCGTCATACAAAGCTATCAAATTTTCATGCAAAGAAAAAGAAGCTTGAATTAATATCTATCTATCTATCTGTCTGTCTGTCTGTCTGTCTGACTGTCTATTAGAGGTTTGTGTCTGTCTGTGTGTCTGCCTGTGATTCTATTTATTCAAGAATTCCTCGTAAAGGGTAAGAGCTAGGGCCACCACAGTTGGTATGCAGCTGCCTCTTCTCCTAACTACAGGAAGAGCAGGTTTTGGTTGTGCCAGGACAACTGGAAGCCCTTAGAAAAGGACAGTTTTCTATAACATGCCAAGGGGTGGACTGCTGTTCCAGTGGATGTGTTATGACAGTAAGGGCAGCAAGCTCACAGGGAAGAGCTATCCTGCAGAGTGTCCACTGTGGACAGCCACTCCGCCAAGGGGGTGACCAGCAGGGCTGGGGCCCTGCAATCTTGCCTGATGGTGCACTGATAAGTTGCACCAATCCTAAACCCTTGAGAACAGGCCCCTGATGACTTGCAGAGTTGGAAGGAGAAAGAACATGCCCTGGGTGAGCTGGGGTGGTGACCCATGCCCTGGGTGAGCTGGAGAATGGGTCCAAGGCAGGTTGGAGCAGTGGCCTGGGGAGGCAGAGAACAGGCCCCGGGGAGGCTGGAGGCATGTCCTGGGGGGAGAGAATGGGTCCTGGGTGCCTTCAGGGACAGAGAATAGGCCCCAAGTGGGAATGGGAGAGAACAGGCCCCAGGCAACCTGGGGGGATTGACTAGAAGGGGAGAGAACAAGCCCCAGACAGCCTGGGGGAGGTGATCGGAGGGTGGAGAACAGGCTCCTGGTCCCCAGCCAACTGTACCATTTCCCCATATCCCCAAGACCCTCCCCTGGAGGACCTGGGCAATGCTGGGTAAGTCTACTAGCAATTTATAAAATAATGGGTTCACCGCTATTTTAACATTTAGTCAATATAATAAGTGTTTAAAGTAAATCACGATTAAGAGTTACAAATAGTAAATAAGCTTTACTAAAATTATACCTTTTGTAGCCGGACACAGCCTACTTGCTCTTTCTGTTGCAGTTTGAACAAGTTTCCTGTTATGCGAGTAGCAAAAAATCCTCAATAATGTTAGATGTTTGCTAAAACCACATTGTAATTGTGTTCATGCTTATGAATATGTAACCTGTCCGTGCATGGAGTACATGAGGAAGTATGAATGAAAAACTACCAATCATAAATCAGTAAAATATACTTTATGTTTTATGGCCATGAGGAAGAATCCTGAAAAGTGCATAAATAGTTGTGATTGGTAGCCAGTTGAGGGCCTTTTTCCTCGGGAATGTAACAGCACGCCAAGCTCAGGACCGGACTGGACGTAGTAGAGGCCTCCAGTGGATCCAAAGGCACTCCAGGAACTCTCATCACCTCACAGCCAATCTCCGGGTGGCCAGCCTCAGCCACCTGAGAAATCAAAACTAACTCTCACCACACTTGCAGCCTGCCTCCAAACGGCCATCATAAATATGATGTGTGTGAGTATTGCCGTTAAGTACCATTAAGAACCTGCACTAATGCCATTAAAAAACTGCACTAATAAACAAGGGTGCTGCTCCAGTTCACCCTTTGTCTGGGCTTATTCCTTGGCTGATTCCAAGGGCAGATGTACTGGACAGGAGGAATGCTGACCAGAACCCGGTGACTAAGTGGTTAAACTCAAGTAGCTAGCAAAGGTGTTGGCGAGGACACCAGGAGAACCAATCAAGATAGTATGGAAATTTAAATTGGATGTAGATTCCTTGCCTGCTTGCTTTGTGTAGGAGAGATAAACTAAGAGTTGAGAGAAACGGAATGATTTAAATCCAGGCAAGACTACTCATGCCTGAGTGAAGTGGTCCTCCAGTTCCAGCTGGTCACCATCCTGCTGGAGCATGTGTCTCAACTTGCCTGACCAAGCAGCTCTTGGAAGGTGGTCAGAACTGGTTTCCCTCTGCCAAAAGCAGAGTTCAAAGGTGTCCAGAAGTTTTAGGGGCATTTGCAGCAGCAAGAGCGACAGGACCTGAATGAAGGAGTCCTTCAGTTCCAGCTGGTCACCATCCCACTGGAGCAGCATGCTGACAGTCTGGACAAACTGAGCCATGAGGCGCAGTGCAAGACCCGTGAGCCTGGCATTGCTTTTCAGCACCTCCGACTCTATGGTGAGAGTGCTTTGGCATCTGCAAGGAGGGCAACCAGAGCACACTGCATTGATTTGGTGTCCCGCCAGGAGGTAGGCAGTGTAGGAGTAGCATGTGAGATACAGCCATAGAGCAGAGCCCCTGAAAGCATGTGTCTCAGCTTGCCTGACCAAGCAGGCTCCAGTCAGTGTGGACGTGCTATTTTAAAATAATTCTCAGATATTGCCTGTAGTGGGGAACAAGATATTTCAATTTTGTTATTTTGAAAGTTATTATTGCACTTTTCCTTATATCTAAATTATTTCCAAGAGTAGATACGCCCTAAAAGACAAACACAAATATACATTTACTGTATCATGAGCTTTTGTGGACAAACCCACTTCCTCAGATGTGTGGAGAAAAACGGTGGAGAAAAAATGTGGGAACCTCCAAATATATAACAGAAAAAGAAGGGAGAGGGGGCAAAAGCTCATGATAAGATATAGACATAGATATATAACGTAGCTGGAGTTGTGTATCTTAAGTCAACTTTCTCCTTTTGTGTAGACCTGGCCTTATACACATCCCTGTGAGGCCTTATCATTTGTATGGGTAACGTGTATATATATATATATATATATATATATATATATATATATTTAGGAGTCCAATTTTTATTTGGATCAGTATTTTCAATGTTCAGGTTTACTTTTATTTGAACTGTCGTTAACATTCCCATACCTTTTAATTCGTGTAAAAATCTTGGTCTAAATGGATGGATCAATACTACTATATTTGGATCAAAATCAGCTCCCGAGAATTCTACAGAAATTAGCATGTCCTAAAGTTTTGAAATATTTTGTGTATTTAATTTATTAAAGGGTGTTAACACCTGCATTCAATTAATCCAATTAAATCTTATAAACAATATTGTGCAACCATCTTTTTAATCTTTCTGAAACAATTTTTCATAAGTAAATGTATGGAGTTCTAATTTTCTTAAGCCTGTATATTAGCAAAACAACCAAACAGCCAAGAAATTAATCAGAAACATGGTATATATAATTGCTTAAATAAAATCACTGAACCAATGTGTTTTGCATTGCACCTTCCCTAATGTTCTCACATTGCACATATTTTGTTAATTCATCTTGCTTTATTTAACTTTGTAGTTTCTTTCTTTTATGAGCTGCACAATCCATAAACAATTTTGCTGAAGCTCATTTACATAGCATGAATATTTACCATGGTTCCTTGATTTGTGCACTTCTCTTCTCTTCTTTAGCTTGATGAGGTTGCTAAAATTATAAGCCAGAACACGGCCTGATGATTGGTGCTGAGTGCTTTCAGAAAGATTGTGTGCTTGTTAGAACTTAAATTACCATTTGTTTCAAAACGTTCCAGGGAATGATTGCCCAGTGAGATAATGTAAGTCAAGTAAAGAAAACTTCAAACAGAATTTAACGACAAAGGCATTGGGTGGTAATGCTGAGTGACCTTGTGTATTTAGCAGAAATTTGATGCATTGAGTAGGGAATCCTAGTTTGTGGAACGTACTAGTTATCTTCAAAAACACTTTTCTTGTAGTCACATTGACACTATCATAAAAAACCTAAGTAGTGGTTACAATTCATGTTTTTAAACAGTCCCAGCAAATATTTTTATTCAGCCTCAAGTAATTTTCAGATCAAGATGCATTATAAAAATAATTAGGCACAATCTAAAGCTCAAACTGATATATATTTAAATCTTTTCTTTAAGAACCTGTGGTTTAGACCATGTTGAAATACTATCAATCATGCCTTTAAATAAAAATTGCCCATAGATATTAAACTAATTCAAAGCCCATTGAAGCCATCTAGATTTTTTCTTTAAAAAAGAAAAGAAAGAAATATATGATTATAAACAATTTCTGTATGCAGAATGAATTCTATGAAAGAACCCAAAAATAATAATGAAAACATTTTATGTAATAGATTAGTTGCTGTGAGGAACATCTATACTCTTACTTCCTACTACACCGTCTGTCTTTTTCTCTGTAGTTTTGGTACTGTTCTTTTGGAAACATTAGGATAGTATTTGAATTTGCTGTTTAAATGTGTTTTTGAATTTGCTGTTTAAATAGTATTTGAATTTGCTGTTTAATTGCTCAAATTCATCCCTTGACCAATTTCTTTTTCCTTTTTTTCCTGTTGTAGCTGCTATTAACTCCACCCCTATTGTGCTAGGTGCTGTATAAACATATAACAAGATATCGTTCTTGCCCCAAAGAGTTTTAATCTAAAGTTAATATAAAAGAAACAGGATAAATGCAATAGACAGGGGATTGCAAAGTAGCAATGACAGAGTTAAAAGCAGAAGTTATTCAGTAATAGTGGATCTGTAGAAAGATATAACCTTCCAGCAGCACCCAGAAGCTCATCACAGGAAAAAATACAGCTTCAACTCTGTATCCTTAGGCTGGTGCCTGTTCAATCACTTCTTTGAGGATGGTCAATGTGCACACTGGTCAGTACCAGGAGCTATGAGAGGAAGGAGCATGCTCAGTAAGAATGGAATCTTTGGATACTAGTTAAGTAGTAAGCCTCTACTGAGCACGTGTGAACTGCTCTTTTTCAAAGTCTTATATCTTGGCCAAATGTAGGTGACTTTTCAGAGGACAGCACAAAACTCACCCCAGGCACTAGAGCATGTTAAAGAAATGATCTCAAGAATTTGTAACATGGGCAAAACAATGTATCTTTCTCTACCATCATTCTCAGATGATGGTAGAAAAACTGGGGACTTGAGAGGCACGTCTCCATGTTTTCAGAATGGGTGGGCCTTGGGCGGAAAAAGAGGAGCCAAGGACAGCCAGTTGTCAGAACCACCCATACTTCCTGGTGCTGCCCCCCGACCTGCCGTCCCTCAGTACCGCTCAGAGCCTGCCACTCAGAGCGCCAGCAGTAATTTAAAGGGCCCAGGGCTCTGACCTCTGCCACAGCAGTGGCTGGGAGCCCCGCTCCCTTTTGAATTGCTGGGCCCCAGGGCAGTTGTTCGCTTTGCCCACCCCTTCCATCAGCGAGCCAGGCTCTGTATAGTGATGACTCAGGCTGTCCCTCTAAGGCACAGAAAAGGAGGGAAAAGCTGCAGGTCATTTCTCCTTCCTAGCATACCAAGCTGTAGCCAGACAGAATCCCCCCCCCCCCCCCCGACATTCTTGGGAGAGAGAATCCTTGAGAGTGAAATTCTGTCTTCAAAGGCTCCAGGGCCTCCAGAGGTGCTGGAATAACAATGGCCCTGGATGCTAGACAGGAACCAGATAACAGCAGCAATTGGGCCAGCAGGTGACCTTGGGCTACCTTTGGCTGGTACCAGTATTGATATGCCTACACAGACCGTCCCAGAAGTGGAATCTGCCACCCCATCAGAAAAAGGATGTCTGGCCCTAATGATTTAGTTACCTCCACCTCACAGGTGCAAATTAAGCTTTGGACCCCCTGTGGGAATGGGCGTCACAAAGACGTTCCAACTGAATTGGCATTTTAATGACAAGAGAAGTGTCTATGTGACCACAGGAGTATAAAGTGGGGCCCTGTGCCCCACGCTAATTGGAGATCCACACATATACCTGCGGGTCAAGTGGCCTTGGACCCCCGAGACTTTAGGGATGCCTTCGTCTCGTACTGACTGCTTCCCATTGGGATTGAGAGAAACGCTGGCTTTGCTGGAGTACGGATCGCGGGGGTGAGAATATACCTGCTAGGTGTCTATTTTTGCATGCATTCAATAAGAGCTCAAGGAACTAAAAGGCTTCCATGGTACCTTTAAGTGACTGTTACCGTATTGTCTTTGTAGTGACTGTGTTGTGTGTAACACAGAAGTAACATTTAACTGTTAAGCTTGCCTTGTAACAATAAAATAGTAACTGTTTAAGCTTTAACCTGACTCCTCCTGTTGCTGTAACAGAACCAAACACAATCAAAAGAACTATAGCCGGTCAGGGGTAAACGCAGTAAGAGCTGAGCGTTGAGTCATGCCGTCTCCACGGGGCAGACTCTTTGGGGCACCCATCAGCCTCCTTGGCTACCCGCTGCAAAGGGACTTTGTCCTAGCAGTCAAAGACTCGGGTGTATCTTTGGGGCACCCGTCAGCCTCTCTGGCTGCTCGCTGCGAAGGGACTCTGTCCGAGCAGCTAAAGACTCGGGTGTGATAGGGCTCACAGACCACTCACTACCCCGGGCACCGGCTAACACAAACATCAAAATATCCTTTGTCTTGGTCCAATAATAGCAGCACACCAGACATAGCTAAATTTGCCTCAGCCAAGAGGAAAAAAAAACCCCTAACTTACAATACTTCTTTTAGGCAGTTTTCCAGTTCTTCCTTGCTTCTCCACCTTATGACATGGCTATATCAGGTAATCATTTCAGGTTGTTTTCCTCTCAGGACCTATTCCTTAACATTCCACTGGCTCCTTTACATATCACTGTTTTAATTAATCCCCAGTAAACCAACTGTCTGCCTACCTTCCTGTGAAACACAAACTAATTTTAAGTCCTTGTTATATATCTTTGTCATTTCCCCCACTTATGATCCCCAAAATATAGATAGCCAGTTCTCCTCAATGAGACCAACAAAATATGTCAACGTTTTTTGAATATTTAAAAATATTATGAGAATGCTCAAAAATTAACTTCAAGTAGGTTTCCAAACACAATGGGTGCGTCTAGATTGGCAAGATTGGCGTCCGCTTTTGCGGAAAAACTTGCCGTCTGTCTCCACTGGCTGCGAGAATTTGCACAAGAACACTGGCGTTGCAATGTACAAAATCAGTACTTCTTGCGCAAATACTCTGACGCTCCCGCTCAGGAATAAGTCCTCCTGCGCAAGTGTTCTTGTGCAAGAGGCCAGTGTAGACAGGTAACATCAATTTCTTGCGCAAGAAAGCCTGATGGCTAAAATGGCCATTGGAGCTTTCTTACACAAGAAAGCATCTACACTGGCATGGATGCTTTTGCGCAAAAGCAAATCTTTTCCATTAAGAGTATTTCTGCAAAATCATGCCAATCTAGATGCAGCCAATGGGTAAAATCCTGTGTCCACTGAAGTCAATTCAAGACTCCTGTCAACTTCTGTGGAGAACGGACACCTCAAAACTTTAATACGCCTTTCCTGATTTTTACCAAATTTACAGAAAACACTATCCTGGAATAAGATGCATTATGTGAAATTCAAGGAAGATCAGCTTCTCTCTTTAGAGAAGCGTGGTGAAGTAGCTGTGCCACATAAGTAAATGAAGGGTTAAAGCAGCTCACCGGGAGGCTCAACAATACTGAGCCAATTGGAGGAAGGTTTGTAGAAAGCCAATAAGGAGAAGACTTGTTGGAGTAGCCAAACAGGGCCAGGGATAGTGATATAAGAAGGGCTGCACAACAGAGCAGAAACAGTCTCCCTCTGGAATCCAAAGGAGAAGACCTGCCTGCCTTACAGGAGTAACTTAGATAGAGCCGTGCTGAGCAGAGGCCCAGGAGTAAGAGGGAGCTTCAGCATGAGGACTTCCAGACTGAGGACCCTGATATGAAGGGCTACTACTACTGGGAAGATGCTACCACTACTGGGAGGTGGCCTGGTGAAAAAGATTTCAGGAGTTGGAGGCAGGGCAGCACATGACTGCTGGCTAAATGATCCTGGTTTGGGGACCAACCTACTGGGTTGGTGGAGGTTTACTTGCCACTGACGGGGATGGCAGTGTATAAACTGCAGCCTTCCACTGAAAAAAGTGGCTAGACCAAAGACTGCAGTTTGCCACCAAGGCAAATGGTCGAACTGAGGACCGTCAGTCCCCTGGAAGGGTGAAAGGAACTGAGTGGGAAAGAGGATGTTGTGAACCAGATTGCAATGTGGATTCCAGAGGTGGAGTAGAAGTGATAGCAGGTGAGACACCACTAGAGGAAGGTGCATTGTGGGACTGAGCTAATTCCCAGAACAGTCAGCAGTAGGCACCACGGTGGTGAGTCACACATTTCATTAGAAGAAGACAGAGTGGTTGAAAATCAGACATTCATTGTGATCCTCTAATTGGATCTTTAGCACAACACAGGAAATAGAACATCAGCCACTAATTTCTGCATCAAAACACAACTTGTGTATGAGCTAAAGTATATCTTGTAGAAAGACATCCAGTCTTGGTTTATAGACTTCAAGTGACAGAGAAGCCACCATATCCCTAGTAAGTCAGATTTTACCATAAACAGGGAGTGGTTACCAATGTCAAGCCAAACATTCAGTCCATTGATTCAGTGAAAGATTTTACTGTAAAGAATTAAACATGGGCCAAGAAAGATACTTAGGATTTGGTCCATATGTAGTAGAACAGTTTCTAAAGGGAGGAAGAGTCATCTCGATTAAAAGTTTATATAAATATAATGTAATGTAACTTGTAAATATTGCTTCCATTATTTACCAGAATGCCAGGTAGTAGTAAACTCACAGTTCCTTGCTGTTTTAGATAAAACATAAGACAGAACTGACTAAAGGATACATTTTAATACCTAACTGTCAGGGAGAGTTAACACAGTTGCACCTATAACAACATTTTTATTAAAACTTTATTATGTTGTATTAAAAAAGTCCCCTCCGCCTTCAGGTAGTTGGTTGATGCCCAGTTTTCAAATGAAATATTTATGAAGTTCTTTGTTTAGAAGTTTAATTGTATCTGTAAATTACTTTCATATGTTTATAGTTCTTTAGCCTCCAATATAAATGCCATATGATGCTCTATCATACTGTCCGGAATAGTCATTATGCATTTCACCATCACAACTGTTATATAACAATAAGCAGGAAAAAAGGACAAAAGGATAACTAAGTTAAAACAGACCCTATACATACTTATTTAGTTGGTAATACAGATCATATCTGCAGCAAAGTGTGCTTCTAATCATGTAAACTTGCATAGTTATTGTAATACTTTCCATATTTAAACTCTCAGACAATTTATATTTACTATATAAAAGGATACTAAAGTTCACTCTGCATTCAACATCCCCTTTCCACTTCCATATCATAAGTTGGGGAAGGATGATCTTGTGGATACAGAGCAAGGTTGCAATCACAAGAGCTAGGTTATTTTCCTGGAACAATCACAAAATTTCTATTTAAGGGTCAGAGAACCCCTTCCAATGGTAACATCTGTAAGGAGCAAGAGAACTTCACAAGGTCTTGTTACTTTTCCAGTTAATGGGTACAATTTTCAAAAGTGTCTAAATGAGATTTTCAAAAGTGGCTTAGGTACTCCGGGCATCTAAGTTTTGTTGAACATGAAAGGGATTTAGGCTCCTAAGCCACTTGAGTGTTTTTGAAATGTTTACTGAGTGCTAACATGCACTCTACCATCTGATTTCACTACCCACAATCTACTAAGCTATGTCTGGACTACAGGCTTCTTTAGGAAGAAGCTTTTCTGGAAGAGATCTTCCAGAAAAATGTCTTTTGAAAGAGAGCATCCACACAGCAAAAGCGCATCGAAAAAGCAATCTGCTTTTCGTCCACGAAGATAGTGTCCACATTGATTAGACGCTATCTCACATTTAAATTGTGATTACTATGCATGGAGTGGCCACCAGGGCACCTGTGCTTTTTCCTGGAGGCCTCTTCTTTTGAAAAAAAAACCTCTTCCCCATCCATACATGCCTTTTTCCAAAAGGGTTCTTTTGGAAAAAGGCTGCTTCTTGGTAGAGACAGGTTTACCGCTGTTGGAAAAACCCCTCTGTTCTTTTGACTTTCTTTTGAAAGAATGCAGTTTGCAGTGTGAACGTAAGTGTAGGTTTTCCAGAATAACTCTGCAGTGTAGACATACCCCTAGTCTGCCCAGCCCCCCTCCTGTAAGGAAAAGGTGAGAGGATGCCTGACATCTCCCACAGACTGTATCAATGGTTAGCCCTCCAGGGTTCTAAGCCTGGGTAGAGGTCATGCCTTGAGGTCCCCACTTTAGTGCTCCAAATCTTCAAACATGTAGATTACCCACTACCCAAAAAGTGTAGTGTCCAGTCAGCCCACAGAGATAGCACTATGCCTTGTGTGATACCATGTATCATTCCAGTCATGCAATTGTGGCTTTAGGCAACTAAGGAGAGAAGGGGAAGCCAAATGGGACAAATTTATGGGCAGGGAGAAATTATGGATTCATAGAGAGAAGGCAGAGAAACTCTTGGATTTGGAGGATGCCAGGAAAGAAAGGTTTGACATGCAGTGTTTATTTTTAATGGCTTGTCTATTGAAAATGCAAATTTGGTCATGATGTCATTTGCATAAAGTTGCTAGATTTCCAGACCTATAGTCTTAACAGATGCTTTACATAGCCTAAAAAATTAATCTAAAGGGTGAACATCAGTTCACATCTCTGAAAAACTGTTGTTTTTGCAGCTTTCCTTAAAAATAACTCTTTACCAATTTAACAGATGGTTAACATATGAATGAAAATAAGCTTTCCTGCCCATCTCAAAAATAGTAAATATGTTTCTGTTAATTTTGCTTTCTTGGCTGTAAGTTTTATCACATCCAGCCACTGGCAAAATGTTCCCTCTACTTATTGAAAAATCCCACAAACAACAACATGTGAAACAGCATTTTAAGGTAGCAATGAATGTGTTGTGTGGAAGACCACAGTTTTCCTTTACTGTTATGCTGTGAAATGAAACAGTTTCTCATTGTAACTGTGGTTCTTTGAGATTTAATGCAGACACATGTTCTGCTTAGGTGTGGGAGCTCCCCATGCACCAGAGCTAGAGAATTTTGCCTATCAGAATTCATAAAGGGGTGGCACTTGTGCCTTGTGGAGATAGCCTTGTGGAGATGAGCTGGAGTGGAGGAAAAAGGTTATCCAGAATTTAAAACAGAAAAGGGGAAAGAAAAAAAAGTACCTGTCAATTGTAGTGCCAGTGCTAAAGAGGCTAATTGAGTGGGCTGGAAGTGTCTGTATCTTACACACAAAAAATGAGGTGAAGCACAAAAGGATTTAATCCTACCCAAATAAAAGATCACACATGGTTTGTTGTTTAGTGTGTGAATGTGCTGCTCTTCTGGAAATGAATGTGGTCTAGGAAAAAGCACAGGCAAATATATCACCTGATTTAAATGAAACTGACACACACATTTTTGGTATGGCAGCAACGTCACTTTGCTTGTAGAGAATTGCATGTAAGGAGACTCTGCCATCAAAGCCTGCAATTTTGCACTCTCTCCTCTCCTTGCTGCAAGGAATGCAATGTTGAACGTGAGAGGAAAGGGTCAGGATACCAGATGCTCATGAGGAAGTCCCAGCAGAGCTGCTAAGACTGTATTAAGGTCCCACAAGGAAACTGGGTCTCTCCCTGGCACGTGGAGATGCAGGAATCCTTTTAAGAATCTCAGCCCCATGGCACTGGAAAACACAAGTCTTCTATAAATGGATGGATGAAAGGCTGAAATTGCCACTAGATGTCCCCTTGATCTGCTAAAGCTTAAGGCCCAATTATTACAGATGCAGTAAAAACTCTAAAGGTATGTCTACACTGCCACCCTAGTTCGAACTAGGGTGGCTAATGTAGGCATTTGAACTTGCAAATGAAGCCCGGGATTTAAATATCCTGGGCTTTATTTGCATGTTTCCGGGCGCCACCATTTTTAAATGCCCCGTAGTTCAAACTACCTGCCCGCGGCATCACACGGCACGGAGTAGGTAGTTCAAATTAGGAGCTTTAATTCGAACTACCGGTACACCTCGTTCCACAAAGAGGGGGATTTAAAAATGCTCTAGCCCCCTAATCATTTTGGTCACCCTCTACTGGTCCCTCTCCAATGCATCCACATCCTTCCTGTAATTGGGGGCCCAGAACTGGACACAATACTCCAGGGCTGCGTCTAGACTGGCAAGTTTTTCCGCAAAAGCAGCTGTCTACACTGGCCGCTTGATTTTGCACAAAAGCACTGACGTTCTACTGTCTGAAATCAGTGCTTCTTGCACAAATGCTTTGACGTTCCCGATCGGGCAAAAGCCCTTTTCCGGAAATGTTTTTGCGCAAGAGGGCCAGTGTAGACAGCTAAAAACTGTTTTGCACAAAAAAAGCCCCGATGGCAAAAATGATGATCGGGGCTTTCTTGCGCAAAACCGCATTTAGATTGCTTTTGCAGAAAAGTGTCCGTGCCAATCTAGACTCTTTTCCACGTATGTTTTTAACGGAAAAACTTTTCCGTTAAAAGCATTTGCGGAAAATCATGCCAGTCTAGACGTAGCCCAGATGTGGCCTCACCAGAGCTGAGTAAACAGGAATAATCACATCTCTGGATCGACTGGCAATGCTCCTCTTAATGCAACCTGATATGCCATCAGCCTTCTTGGCTGCAAGGGCACACTGTTGACTCATGTCCAGTTTCTCATCCACTGTAATCCCCAGGTCCTTTTCTACAGAACTGCTACTTAGCCAGCTGGTCCCCAGCATGTAACAATGCTTGGGATTCTTCTGTCCCAAGTGCAGGACTCTACACTTGTCCTTTTTGAACCTCATCAGATTTCTTGTGTCCCAATCCTCCAATTTGTCTAAGTCACTCTGGACTCTATCCCTGTCCTCCAGCGTATCTACCTCTCCCCCTAGTTTAGTGTCATCTGCAAATTTACTGAGGGTACAATCCATCCCCTCATCCAGGTCATTAATAAAGATGTTGAACAAAACCGGTCCCAGAACCAAACCTTGGGGCACTCCACTAGAAACCAACTGCCATCCTGACATCAAACCATTGATCACTACCTGCTGTGCCCGACCTTTCAACCAGCTTTCTATCTATCTTACCGTCCATTTATCCAATCCACATTCCCTTAACTTGCTGTCAAGAATATTGTGGGAGACGGTATCAAAATCCTTGCTAATGTCAAGGTATATCACATCCACTGACTTCCCCATATCCACAGAGACAGTTACCTCATCATAGAAGCTAATCAGATTGGTCAGGCACGACTTGCTCTTCATGAATCCATGTTGACTATTCTTGATTACCTTCCCCTCTTCCAAGTGCTTCAAAATGGATTCCTTGAGGATCCCCTCCATGATTTTTCCAGGGACTGAGGTAAGACTGACCGGCCTATAGTTCCCTGGGTCTTCTTTCTTCTCTTTCTTAAAGATGGGCACTATATTTGCCTTTTTCCAATCATCCGGGATCTCTCCTGATCTCCACTACTTTTCAAAGATAATGGCCAAAGGCTCCTCAATGACATTTGCCAATTCCCTCAGTACCCTCGGATGTATTAAGTCTGGACCCATGGATTTATGTACGTTTAACTTTTCTAAATAGTTCCTAACCTGTTCTTTCCCCGCCATGGACTGTCCACCTTCGTCCCATATTGTGCCACTTAGTGCATTAGTCTGGGAGTTGACCTTGTCCATAAAAACAGAGGCAAAGAAAGCATTAAGTACTTCAGCTTTCCCCACATCATCTGTCACTAGGTTACCGCCCTCATCCAGGAGGGGCCCCACAACCTCTCTGATCACCTTCTTCTTGTTAAGTATGAGCATGAGCCAATCCATGTTTCAGCTTGAAGATGACATGTGGAATGATTGGGATTGGAGGACAAATGCACGGGAGAGATGATTGTCAGCTGAGGCAATGGTCAGAGAGCATAGCCTGAGGCCCTGCAAGAGCAGAACAGACCGCATTTACTGTTATTCCTTGTAGCAAACAGGTCGATCGTTGAGATGCCTAAACTGCAGAGATGACATGCAGAGCATTGGATTTCAGAGACCACTCATTCTGGACAAATGTTTGGCTTTTGGGGTGAAACTCTTTTCAACAAAGAACTGCCGCAGCCTGATTGCCTCTCTGGAGTACATTCTTCCTTGCCTGTTCTTACAATATATTGTAGTGATACTATTGGTGAGTGTGTGAACCACCAAATCCTTGATGCAGTCCAAGAAAACACCACAAGCATTGTAAGTGGCCTGAGGCTCCAGATCACTGGTATGAAAGTGTAACCACTACCAAGGCGGATTTGAACTTGGGACTTCGGGAGCTGACTATAAGAGCCTCTACCCTCTGAGCGAAAAGCCAGCTGGCTCCCAGCCCATGTGTAGAGGTCTCTTGATATTAACTGTTGCAGTGGTCTAGGTGCCACTTGCAGTTCTCAGTAACCACACTGGGTATGTGGGTTACACAAGGAAGCCTCATGATCCGACCACAGACCTTGAACTTTCAGTAACCTCACATGTGCGTCCCAACCATTCAGGGAGGCATCAGTGACCAGAGTCCTGATTGGTAAGGGACAAATGAAGGGAGAGCCCTGACATACATTCCCTTGAATGGTTCGTCACTGCAAGAAGACCTAGATCAATGGAGGAAGGCAGACTGACCTGCCAAGGGAGCAAAGGACTGGCCAATAGACTGTCTTGAGCTGAATTTGAAGAGGGCAAAGGCATGGCCCGGCAAGTTAAGCCACCTGTGTGCATGCAGCATGTGGCCCATGAGTCTCAGTCTGGCACATACAAACTGTCACGAAAGAGTGAAACTTCTAACTGAGACAAAGCAACAGATTGTCTAGAAAAGGTCAGTTGGCAGAAACGCTCTTCAACTAAGAGTCTGTTTGGGCCCCAATGAACTCAGTTTTCTGAGTTGGGACCAATGTTGACTCCAGTGTTTAGGATGAGTTGGTCGAGTGAGCACAGTGTAATGCATGACAAAGTACTTCTTCGTTAGAACTGCCCCTGAGTGTCTAGATATGGGAAGACATGGCTTCCCTTCTTCCTGAGGTATGCCATCACCATGACCATACATTTGGTAAATGCCCAGGGGCAGAAGACAGACGAAAAAGAAGGACCGTGTGCAGAAAACAATGGTTCTCCACAACAAACTGGAGAAAATCTTCCAGAGAATTGCCATTGGGAAATAAGTTTCCTGAAGGTCCAAAACAGCAAACCAGTCATTCTGTGTCAATTCAGGGAAGATCGTTGAAAAGGTGACTATATGAAACTTCATTCATCTGAAATATTTTTTGAAGTTTCATCATTGAAGGGAGCACAACTTTCCCAGGGCAAATGGCTATGGAACATTCAACAATTTTAGATGTTCTTCTACAGAAACTCTACCTGAATGCTCAAGGAAGCAGCCACACACTGCAAAGTGTCCTGATAAGCCTTGAAATCCTTAGGATTGAAGAAAAGAGACAGGCATGGCTGATTTGCCCAGGGACGAGAAAGAGACAGTTAACTGCATCAAGTCGGGCTCTGACTCCTTGACTGGTAGAGCAGGAAGGGGAAGTTCCACAGACTCCATAAGGTGAAAGCTCACTGGTTCACAAACCTGCCATGAATCCCTGGTCCCTATCACCAATCTAGCCAGCAATCTCACTTTAAAGTGAGCTGATAAATGTGATCTCTGCAACTGAGGCGCATCCCAAAAATTGGAGGGAGGCCACTGGTCATAAGACTAGGGTATGCATGGCCAATAGGTGCCAAGCCAGACCCCCATCCCAGCCATGAAACAAGTGCCATCTCTGATGCTTCCAGTGCTCCATAAACAGTTCCCAGTGTGGGTTAGTGAAGGAAGAATGGAAGGACGAAGATCCTGACTTCAGTGCCGAAGATCCTGAGGCCTCCTGGCATAAAAGGAGGGAGTAATGGGCCTGACCTATCCATCACCAAAAATGAGGCAGAGGCTCACAATGGTAGCAGTAGAGTCAGCTTACGGTGCCAACGTGGAGGGCAGTGAAAGCTTTCATGATGACAGTCGTACCAGGTGCAATGGTGCTGGTGCAATGGTTTTCTAGTGCTGATGAGTTCCTTGCACTGAGCCTGGTACATGCCCTCCTGCCACTGACTGTAGAAGGGAAAAATTAGAATGCAGTGATAACAGATCCCAAGGCTCAGTGGGCCAGCCAGCCAACAGGATTATAAACAATGTAGCCCTGGCAAAGACCTGGACCAAGGGAGAGGTCAGGATGGAAAAGCAGAATTGATCTGTAGCCATCTGGGTGTGCTGCCAACTTGGAACAATGAGTACCAGGCTCACCCACATCAGAATGGAAGTCAGTGCATGTCTCAGGGCCATAACTGGAGTTAATGGTACAAGGTCTCTAATCTCCCTGCACGGTGCCAGGGAACAAGCACACCTGTGACACACAAAACTATTTCAAAAAAATTGGTGACATTACCAAAATTTTCATTTTCATTTCCAAATTTTCCATGTCATTTTATCACACTTTTTATCGCAAATACTTTTCAAAATCTTTACTGACATATTCTATTTATTAAAAACCTGTTTTTTCTTAAGTAAGGTGGGGGGAGGGGAGAGAATGGGCAGAATGATGAAGGGGAATTGGTAAACAAAAGTTTACAGTGCTTCTTAGTCTTGTTTTATATTATGTAACATCACATATTTCAATGGACTTGATTCTTCATGTCACTAAGAAGAGAATCAGAACCATTGCATTCAATTAATTATATAACTTAATGTTTTTACTTTGCCATGGTGGGTGGGTCCAAAAAGAGTAAGGGAATTTTTCTAATACACACTTAATAATATTATAAATGGTTTCTTTTTGGAGAAAAAGTCAATATTTTCCCTCCTTGGTTTGGCTTGTTTCACTTTAAAAATCAGTATTTTCAGTTAAAATGGTTTGGAAATTATAAAGACTACAATCAGGAGTTCTCTTCCCAGTTGGCATTAGTTTTGATTGAATTATAAAAAATGGTACAAAAGATTTTTAGTTCATGTGACTGAAAAAATACACTTCCTCTCTATGCTATCTCAAAAAAATCTTTATGAGATGTTTTATTTATTTTAGGTACTCGTGATTCTGAATTAAAAGAGGCATAGTTCTTCTACCAATCATTTGTATTGGTCATAAATTAAGGTAAAAATTTTATCAAACATAGAATCATAGAATCATAGGACTGGAAGGGACCTCGAGAGGTCATTGAGTCCAGCCCCCTGCCCTCAAGGCAGGACCAAGCTCCATCTACACCATCCCTGACAGATGTCTATCTAACCTGTTCTTAAATATCTCCAGAGAGGGAGATTCCACCACCTCCCTTGGCAATTTATTCCAATATTTGACCACCCTGACAGTTAGGAATTTTTTCCTAATGTCCAATCTAAACCTCCCCTGCTGCACTTCAAGCCCATTACTCCTTGTCCTGTCCTCAGTAACCAAGAGGAACAAATTTTCTCCTTCCTCCTTGTGACACCCTTTTAGATATTTGAAAACCGCTATCATGTCCCCCCTTAACCTTCTTTTTTCCAAACTAAACAAGCCCAGTTCATGAAGCCTGGCTTCATAGGTCATGTTCTCTAAACCTTTAATCATTCTTGTCGCTCTTCTCTGTACCCTTTCCAATTTCTCCACATCTTTCTTGAAATGTGGCGCCCAGAACTGGACACAGTACTCCAGCTGAGGCCTAACTAGTGCAGAGTAGAGCGGCAGAATGACTTCACGAGTTTTGCTTACAACACACCTGTTGATACAACCTAGAATCATATTTGCTTTTTTTGCAACAGCATCACACTGTTGACTCATATTCAACTTGTGGTCCACTATGACCCCTAGATCCCTTTCCGTCATGCTCCTTCCTAGACAGTCGCTTCCCATCTTGTATGTATGGAACTGATTGTTCCTTCCTAAGTGGAGCACTTTGCATTTCTCTTTATTAAACCTCATCCTGTTTACCTCTGACCATTTCTCTAACTTGCTAAGGTCATTTTGAATTATGTCCCTATCCTCCAAAGAAGTCGCAACCCCACCCAGTTTGGTATCATCTGCAAACTTAATAAGCGTACTCTCTATCCCAATATCTACATCATTGATGAAGATATTGAAAAGTACGGGTCCCAAAACAGACCCTTGCGGAACTCCACTTGTTATCCCTTTCCAGCAGGATTTAGAACCGTTAACAACAACTCTCTGACTGCGGTTATCCAGCCAATTATGCACCCACCTTATCGTGGCCCTATCTAAGTTATATTTGCCTAGTTTATCAATAAGAATCTCATGCGAGACCGTATCAAATGCCTTACTAAAGTCTAGGTATATGACATCCACCGCATCTCCCTTATCCACAAGGCTCGTTATCCTATCAAAGAAAGCTATCAGATTAGTTTGGCATGACTTGTTCTTCACAAACCCATGCTGGCTATTCCCTATCACTTTATTACCTTCCAAGTGTTTGCATATGATTTCCTTAATTACCTGCTCCATTATCTTCCCTGGGACAGACGTGAAACTGACCGGTCTGTAGTTTCCTGGGTTGTTCTTATTCCCCTTTTTATAGATGGGCACAATATTTGCCCTTTTCCAGTCTTTTGGAATCTCCCGTCTGCCATGATTTTTCAAAGATCATAGCTAAAGGCTCAGATACCTCCTCTATCAGCTCCTTGAGTATCCTGGGATGCATTTCATCAGGACCTGGTGACTTGCTGACATCTAACTTTCCTAAGTGATTTTTAACTTGTTCTTTGTGTATCCTATCTTCTAAACTTACCCTCTCTCTGCTTGTATTCACTACGTTAGGCACACCTCCAGACTTCTCGGTGAAGACCGAAACAAAGAAGTCATTGAGCATCTCCGCCATTTCCAAGTTTCCTGTTACTGCTTCTCCCTCCTCACTAAGCAGTGGGCCTACCCTGTCCTTGGTCTTCCTCTTGCTTTTAATGTATTTATAAAAGGTCTTCTTGTTTCCCTTTATACCTTGTTTCCCTTTTTGCCATACTACAAACATGTTCCTCTCTTTATTAATTATCTCATAAACATCCTTTTGTTTTCAAAGCCTCTAAAAACCTAAAATAAAACAATAAAAAAATTGTGCTACACACTAGCTCTTGTTCTAGGCTAGACTGTGCCTTTAAGGTCTGCCCTTAGTGTCCAACTAGTTAGATTTTCTATGGCTAGCATAGTCAATTGAGTTTGTCCACTGATAGCTCCAGAGCAAGCAGTTTGCATGTTTTATCTGGAAGACATTTTTTCCTTGTTTTTTCTTTGTAACTTCCCAATTTTCTTTTTAATACTTTTTTCTTTTAGAATGTTAGGAAATTAAATGTAGAAAAATGCATAATTTGGCCAGTAGGCTCAGTAGGCTCACACTGTTAAAAATCACAGGCAATAAAGAAATGGAAGTGTTATAGTTCCAACACTAACATTGTTTCTGCTAAATTTTACAACATACATTTTGCATTAATTAACTCTGAAGAATTTGCCTGAAATACATTAGCCTGCTCATTTAAAACAGCATTTGTTTGCATTCAACCATTTAGAAATTCATGCAGAAGAGGAGTTTCCAGATTCCTAAAAGGAGAAGTGGGCAAAGCAAGGTTTGGAGGGTGAAACAATTGTTACTAATGCTCTCATTCTTTTGCCTTGGGTTTTCCTCCATGCTTTTTAGCTGTCTGCAGTGTTAGAATACTGGTGCCCATCTTAATCCTAGAAATAAATCAGATCTAAGACATTATTCTTTAAGGGTATGTCTAGACTATATGCCTCTGTCGCCAGAGGCATGTAAATTAGACTATCTGACATAGTCAATGAAGTCGGGATTTAAATATCCTCAGCTCCTTAAAATAAAAATGGCCGCCGCACTGTGCTGGCTCAGCTGATCATTGGCACAGCACAAAAGTCAAGACACGGATCAGTTGACAGGGAAAGCCTTTGTCAACCACTCCCTTATGCCTCGTGAAATGAGGCTTACAGGAGCGGTTGACACAGGCATTCCCTGTCGATCAATCCGCGTCTTGACTGCCGCACTGTGCCAGCGATCAGCTGAGCTGGCACAGCGCAGTGGCCATTTTTATTTTAATGAAGCCAGGGATATTTAAATCCCGGCTTCAGTGACTATGTCGGGTAGTCTAATTTACATGCCTCTGGCGACAGAGCCATGTAGTCTAGACATACCCTAAGAGAGAACTTTATTATCTTACTAACTTGGGAAATAACATGATAGCAGTTCACCAGGGTTAGCCCCTGGTGGGCCGCCACCACTTACCTGCCTCATGGTAGAAATCATAGCGCCCATTGGTTCCCATTGATTACTGTTCCCAGTCAACAGGAGACGCAGGAAGTGGTGCGAACCAGGACACCACTTCCCACATCTCCGATTGGCCAGGAACAGCAATCTGCAGCCAACAGGGGCTGTGATCTCTAGTACCTGCGACTGTGCAGGTAAATATAGCGGGGGGGGAGGAGCACCAGTATTTGTCCACACCTGAGATAAACACTGATGTTTCCTCCAGGGTTTCGTTGGATCTTTGTTGACATACCATGTTTTTGTGCCAGGATGTGACAAAACATTGTAATTGTAGGAAATGGTATAGATGCTAACTCTGGTGTATTCTGATAGCTACACAAAGATCTAACAGAAGAGTCCTATAAATAAAACAGGATTGTGTTAATCTGCTCCAGATCAGAGGCTGTACTTTAAATTCTTGAAAAATCAGTTTATCCAGGGATTGATATCAACCATACTAATCAAAGCTCTATCAGTCCATATCCATATATCCTGCTTGACTTATTCAGATATGCATGGCAAACCCCTGAAGGACAGACAGGGCAAAGCTCTTCTATACTACCTTATTTTCTTGGCAATTTATTTGGAAAAAATATTAGTTCCGTTACTCTATCTACTTAGTTTTCCCGCAAAAAAAAACCCAGATTGAACCATTTCTAATAATGTACATATAACTAGGGTGACCCTACGTGCTGTTTTGGCCGGGACAGTCCCTTTTTAAAACTCTGCCCTGCCCATGCTGATGTTTTTCACAAACATGGGCAACTGTCCCATTTTTCTTGCCAAGTTGATCAGAAAACATGAAGGAGAGTAAGTGGTGATGTCAGCCCTGTGCAGAGGCAGAAGCAGGGCTTAGGAAAGCAGAGTTGCCAGCCCTGGCTTCATGTCGGGAGGGGGACAATTCAAGCAATTAGCTCATGCCAGTCTTATAATCACAAAAAAAAACAAAAATAAATCGTCTGGTAGCACTTTATAGACTAACAAAACATCTAGATGGTATCATGAGCTTTCGTGGGCACAGCCCACTTCTTCAGATGACCGGAGTTATGAGTAGGGGATATGAAAACTTGAAATAAATAGGAGAAAAGAAAGGGGGGAAGAGAATGATGCTCTGTCTCCCACACCCCTTCCTGTTTTTTCTTTAAGTATCAGGAGAACGGGTGCTAAACCTAAGCAAATAAAGATCAAAGTCAATACATAGATTGCTAAAACAGGAACAATACCACTCAGAAAGTTGTTGGCACCTTCAGTGATAGAGTCCCCACCAATTTAAATCACGATTGAGTCCATTAGCATGTGAATTCAATTTGTGTATGTAATGTAATTCTAGGCTTTCCCTGTGAATTTGGCTTGAGGAGCTGGTCTATGACAAGACCGCCACCTGCAGATCTGTCAGATTATGATTAGACAAGCAAAAATGTTCTCCAACGGGCTTCTGAGTATTCCCTTTACGTATATCCAATTTGTGTCCATTGATTCTTTCCTGCAGAGAACGTCCAGTTTGACCAATATATATAGCAGAGGGGCACTGTTGGCATTTGATGGCATAGATCAAATTACTAGAGATGCAGTCAAATGACCTTTTGATTTTGTGGCTTATGTTGTTTGCTCCAGTGATGAACTCGTCAGTGTAGATATGTGGGCAGAGTTGGCATCTTTTTTGGTTGCAGGGCTGGGTTCCTGGAGGCTTACGATGTAGTTGTGTGGCATAGTTGTCAGAAAGAATACGTTTCAGGTTAGGGGGTTGTCTGTAAGCAGGAAAGGGTGTTTCCCCTAAGGCCTTTGAGAGTGAGGAATCATTTTCCAAGATGGATTGTAGATTGTGTATAAGGCGTTGGAGGGAACTGAGTTGTGGACTGTAGGTAACAACAAGAGGAGTTCTGTTATTTTCTCTTTTGGGTCTGTCTTGAAGTAGTTCATGTCTGGGTACTTTTTTGGCTCTGTCAATTTGTTTGGATATGTCAGTTTTAGGAATGCTCTGTAAAGATCCTGTAGGTGATTGTCTCTGTCTGTGGGGTCGGAGCAAATCGGTTGTATTGTAGGTCTTGGCTGTGTACAATCGACTGAAAAATGTGTCTGGGATGTGAGCTGGAAGTATGAAGTTAAGTGTAGCTGTCAGTGGGTTTCCGATATAGGGTGGTTGAAATTTGTCCATTATTTAATGGTACTGTAGTGTCCAGGAAGTGTATTTCCCTTGTGGACTGGTCCAGGCTGAGGTTGATAGTGGGGTGTAAGTTGTTGAAATCCTTGTGGAATTCTTCAAGAGTCTCTTTTCCATGGGTCCATATGATGAAGATGTCATCGATGTAGCATAAGTAAAATAGGGTTATTAGGGGGTGAGAGCTGAGGAAACGTTATTCAAGGTCAGCCATAAAGATGTTGGCATATTGTGGTGCATATTATAACTCACAAGTTACCCTGTTTTCCCTTTGGGAAATATGGTCACCCTATTTGTAATTCACTGTTCAGTATGTGTTTCATTTTCCCCTCTCTTCTCAACAAAAGCAGCATCGACACAAGGAGCTCTCTGCCGATATAGTTTACCAGTGTACTCCAGCAAAGCATTCCCAGTATAGGCCTAACTTAATGCTTCCTTTAGATAAAGAGAATTTTTTGATTGTTTGAGCCCTGTTTCTTCGTTACTGATGCCACTTACAGTGACATGATTGTTTGGTCTTTCAAATCAGATGATATAATTTCAAGGGTTTTGTTATTTGCAATGTGTCCTTTGGCTACCCCAAATCACTTCCTGAGATTTCTACTTCAGCAATTTTAAACATTTGAGATTATTACTGCCTCAGCTGGAACAGGGGCTCCTGGTTCATGACAGAACAATAAAAGTGGATTGTCACAATCCTGTTTTATTTATAGGACTTCTCTGCTAGACAATTGTCTAGCCATCAGAATACACTAGATTTAGCATCTGTGTCATTTCCTACAATTGCAATGTTTTAACACAACATGTCACAAGTGTCATATGAAAACAATTGTGTGTAGGATTGTCAGGTGTTAGGTTTTCAATCTGAACACCCAGTCAAAAACAGACACTGGTAGCTCCAGTCTGAAGTGTGGATCAAACCCTTAAAAGTCTGATTGGCAGCACAGGCAGGCTCCCTACCTGACTGTGTGTGGCTCCCCCAGAAATAGGAACATGTGCCTCAGCTCCTAGAGGAAAGCCAGTTAGCAAGCTCTGTGCACTGCCCCATTCACAGGTGCTGCCCTGATCACTGGCTCTGTAGCTCCCATTGGCTGGGAATTGCAGCCAATGGGAGCTGCAGGAGTGATGCCTGTAGGCAGAAGTAGTGGATGGAGCCCTTTGGCTGCCCCTAGGCCTAGGGACATGTGACCACTTCCAGGAGCCTCCTAAGATGAGCACCACCTGGCTACAGCCCACACTCCAAACCCCCTCCTGTTGCCCCACCACCCTCCCCCATCTCAGACTCCCATACTGCACCCAAACTCCCTTCTGGAACCCTGATCCCTCTGTCATGCCCAAGCCCCATCCCCATCCCTGCACCCCAAACCTCCCCAGCCCCACCCTACATCCCACACCTCCTACCAAAGCCCTCACCACCACTACACTCCAAACCCCTTCCCCAGCCCACTCCCACACCCTGAATCCCCCATTTCTGCTCACACTCAAGCCCATACTCCCAGCCCATACTCCCACCCACAGTCTGAACTTATCAGTCTGACCCCTCCTGCCTAGACTCCTGCATTTCAACCTCTTTAACTCTGGCCCCTCCCCAGAACATACAACCCCCCCTCCCACCTGGAGCCTGTACCCCAATCCCTTGCCCCAGCTCAGAGTACCCTCCCGCATCCTGAATTCTTCTTTACTGGATCCCCAGATACTCCCTCCCATACCCTAAACCTTGCCCCAGGCTGCTGAAAATAAGAGAAAGAGTGAGGATGACAGAGGGAGTGGGGATGGAGTGAGCGAGGACTGAGTCTCAGAGAAGGGGCAGGGCCTCGGAAAAGGGGTGAGGCAGGGGGCAAGGAGTGTTTGGGTTTTTGCAGTAAGGAAGTTGGCAACCCTCATTTTGTGCCCTGTGTAACTTGCTATTACTGAGGCCCTGTGCATGAACACAGCCACATTTTACTCAATACGGTTTGAATGGATGTAACTCACTTAGAATTCTATTTGAAATATTAAGCATGCAAACCCTGCCGTCTCGCTCAGCTGTATTATGTTACGTGGTTGATAATTTGCTAAACAAAGAGGAAACATGGTCTTTGTCTGAAATTTAAAATGAGTCATCCTACAAATATAATAGGGAACAAGATGGTTTGGGGCTCTTTTGTTATATAGTAACAGGATTTTGTTTCCATACAATGTTTTCCATGTGGTGTACAATAAAATTGACTGTGGCTAGGCTGCTGGGGAGGTGAGACCACTTCCTATCCTGGTGGCCAATGTTGCTTCCCTAGTCTTTGCATTCCCCCATCTGGTTGGTGGTCCCTTCTCTTGCACTTGTCTTGTCTTGCTTAGATTGTAAGTTCTTTAGAGAGGTGATAGTCCTTTGTTCTCTGCACAGTGCCTAGTATAATGTGGTCCTCCTAGCCCTCCGCTGTAGGGTTTGGTTGGGTTTTTTTTGTAGTTTAACCTATTTTGCCATCTAGGATTTCACTTTAGTGGTTGGGAATCCACATCTGGTACCCTCACTCTCCATTCTTTTCATTTTTGTGCCTTTTTTTTGTTAAGTGTGGGAAAAGAGGTAATCTGCCCTGTAACCGGGCAGTATATAAGCTTGGTTTTTCAATCACACGGGGTTTCCCATCTGAGAGGCATACAGGTATCGCATTAAGGGTTGTTGAGCTAGGGTGCATAACTGCATGTCAGGATAGTCATCCATCTGCTATTCTTTGGCTCCAGTGATAGACACATGCACAGCGGCACCGAGAAAGGGGACAATGAGCTGTCAATCTTACCTGCCCTGATGTCCTATCTTATCTGCTAGCATCAGTGTCCAGAGCACTGTCCTGTCCCCTTAGTGGTTGTCTGTGTCCATGCTATAAGACATGGTAAAGGAACATCCTGTATCCTAATAATATCTGTCCTGTATATAGTTTGTGGGCAAGCTTTAAGCTGTCTCAGTTTCACCTGCAGCTGGGTTTTGTATTTGGTCCCTCATAGTTCTAGGTTGTGGGAGTCCTAAGCTACAGCTACACTGTAGCCTTCTTCCAGAAAAGCTTATGCAAATGAAGCACAGCATGGAATATCGCTGTGCTTCATTTGCTTAATTAAGCCGTTTGCGCAAGAGGCTTTTGTGCAGAAAGGACTGTGTAGATGGCTTCTTTTTGCACAAAAAAACCCTTGGCTGCGTCTAGACTGGCATGATTTTGCGGAAATACTTTTAATGGAAAAGTTTTTCCATTAAAAGTATTTCCTTAAAAGCGCATCTAGATTGCGCAAAAGCATCCATGGCCAGTCTAGACGCGATTTTGCGCAAGAAAACCCTGATCGCCATTTTGGCCATCGGGGCTTTTTTGCGCAAAACAGTTCTTCCCTGTCTACACTGGCCCTCTTGCGCAAGTATTCTTGCGCAAGAGGGCTTTTTCCCGAGCAGAAGCGTGAAAGCATTTGCGCAAGAAGCAGTGATTTTGTACATTACAAAGTAAATGCTCTTGCGCAAATTCAAGCGACCAGTGTAGGCAGCTGGCAAGTTTTTGCACAAAAGCGGCCACTTTTGCACAAAATCTTGCCAATCTAGATGCACCCCTCTTGTGCAAGAGCTGTTCTTCTGAAAAAAATGCAGAAGAATGGCTCTTGCGCAAGAGGGGGGTTTTGCGCAAAAAGGAGCCATGTAGACGGCTCCTTTTTGTGCAAAAGCCTCTTGTGCAAAAAGCGGCCGCTCCTTAATTATGCAAATGAAGCACGGCAATATTCCACGCTTCGCCTACTTTCTATAAGCTTTTTTGGAAGAAGGCTTCAGTATAGCTGTAGCCCTTGAGGATATGTCTACACTGCAAGGTTTTTGCGCAAAAACCCGTGGAGCATCCACACCTCAAATGAGCTTCTGCATAAGTAAATCAACAGTAAAATGGCAGCAGAGAGAGCTTTTTCCGGTGTAGGTAAACCTCTTTTTACGAGGCATAACTCCTTTTTGCGCTACAGCTATTGCGCAAAAAGGCAAATGTGGATGCTCCAGAGGGGTTTCTTGCACAAGATACCCCAATGGGAAAAAGCACAGGTGCTCTGATGGCCATTTTGTGAATGGCAAACAGAGATTTCTTGCTCAAGAGTGTCCGTGCTGTGTGGACGCTCTCTTGCGCAAAAGCACATTGCTTTTGCAATGTGCTTTTAGGTGTGGACGTGCTCTTGTGCAAAAAGTTTGTGCGCAAAAACTCTTGCACTAAAGGCTTCTTATGCAAGAAGCAGGTAGTGTAGATGTAACCAGAGCATATTGTATGTGTACCTGATGTGCTATAAATAAAATTGCCTTATCCTTGTATGTTTTCCTTTGGGGGTCAACAACCCATTGATAGGTATGGGAGAGGGAGGCAAATCTAGGCTGATTTCCTGGCCAGGTTAAAAATCAGTCAGCACATATGGGGCTCCTGGGTGGATGGATAGATAGATAGATAGATAGATAGATAGATAGATAGATAGATAGATAGATAGATAGATAGATAGATAGATAAGCAGGCTTTATACCAGGCTGTTCACTAATGTAATGTAGATCACCTTTTCCATCCCATCTCTTTACAGAATTGTTTTTTATAGTCCGTATTGTGGTTGTCAGACATCACCATACACAGGAATGGAAGGGATCTTCTGGGTCACCAAATCCAGATCTCTGCTATTACAGGCATATCATATTATCCCTTTCACAAGCTAATCCAGTCCCATTTTAAACTATTTAGCTTTCTTTCCCCTATTACTCCTATTAGGAACCTTCCCCCTCTGGTAGTTAGAAACCTTCTTTTAAATTCCACGCTAAATGAATCCATAGTCCATTTATACCCATTAGTTTTTGGACCAATATTGCCCTTTAACTTAAATAGCTCTTCTCCCGCCCTGATGTTTACTCTCCTGCTGTATTTATATACCACAAACATATCTCCACACAGCCTTTGTTTTGCTAGGCTAACTAAGCCAAGCCCTATAATAAGGGTCAGATTGCTTCGGCCCTGGCATGGAGGTACAAGGTAACAGTGCAAGGAATTTCATTCTACTCTTGTCCCTGCCATGTGGAGCCAAAAACAATAGTAGTGCTCCTTCGCCATGGGGCAAGGACAAGCTGAGGCCTGGCCCTTCCTTCCTACTCTATGCTGGCCGTAGCGTAGCTGTCACATAACCATTTATTATTATTTCACTATACTGCATAAGAATGTCCACCAGAGACAAAGATTTAAAACATACATATGGTATATCGAATGAGTCCACCCAGGCCAGCAAATACAGAAAACATACCATAGAGAATGGTCTGCCTGCTATGAGAGTCACACTGGTGTTGCCAAGAACTTGATTTTTAAAATGGCCCTTCTAAGAAATACCAAAGGGGAAACAACTGAAAAAAATAAGTTACCCAAGCTCTCAATTTCCCTTTTATTTCCCTATTTTTCATTCAGATTTTAGCCCATGTGTTAAAGACCAAAGTGGGCTTCTTGAGTTATGCTGTTTAGACATAAACACATGGAAATAATAAATATCTAGGACATTAGCTTGCATACTTTCTTAATATATGCATATTTCTCCCCAATTTTCCACATGAAATGAGACTAATTCACTTAATTTTCTTGGGATCCACCCTGTGTCAGATTTTCCATAACTTCGTATTAATCCAGCAGTTGATTAATACCTTCAAGAGGTACGGTGGACGCAAAAGTCTCATAGGTCAGCTGGGCATCTTACACATACCAGCATATGTCTAGGGAAGACAATGAAAATGTGCCTGTTTACACCAGCTAATGATCTAAAACCATGACATGCCCGTGGATGTTTCTCTTTTCAAATAAATAGGCAGAGATACACACACACACACACACACTTCTGGGGTTTTGTAGTACACTTGAATCTCCCTAATCCGCAAACACCCATGGTATGGAGGAGGAAGCGGCTCTGAATGCTGTTCCCCTTCTCCATTCCTCCCCGCAGCTGGGGGAATTGAAGCATGAAGAGCCACTTTCCCTGAGTGGTCGGGGCAGTGCCTGGGAGTACAGGAGCATGGAACCATCTGTGCCCCCAGGAGCACAGCAGCAGGTAAGATCACACCCAGACCCCGGAGTGTCCTCTGTGGACCAGTAAAATCTTTAATCTGGCATCTCATTTCCCAGGCTTGCCAGATTTAAGAGATTTCCATGTATTACAACCTCTGTAATAACTTCTCAGAAATTTAAAATAATGTCCCATGTTCTGCACTCAGTAGCACCTTTGTAAAGTAACCCCACTGATGTTGAAAGATTTTCTCCAGATTTACACCAGTAGCAGAAATTGTTTCAATATAAACTGTCTTTCTTTTGGCTTTATGAAGCAAAAGTCAACATGACCCTTCTGGTTTACTACCCTTTTTTGCAAACATGGCTTGTGATGGCTCATTTCCTGCACAGCTTACTCCTGCAAAACTTACACTGACTTGCAATATTCTCTCTAAGTATTAGGCCTTCTGGGTCAGACCCAGCACATCAGTGATAGTAGAATACCATTGGTAATAGGATTTTAAGCTCTGCATGGGTGGGTTCCTATAAAAATGTAGAATGAAAATATTATAGGGTTATGTATTAAATGCTAGCTCCTGTTATCCTTACTTTTGTGCTGGCATCCTTCACTTCCATGGTAGTACTTCCATGAATAAATCAGGGTATGTCTACACAGCAACATTATTTTGAAATAACTGGCGTTATTTCAAAATAACGTAGTCCACATCTACACAGGAGGCAGTTAATTCAAAATAATGTTGAAATACTATCAAGCTGGAGGACTGCTTACTTCAACTCCTGTAATCCTCATTGTACGAGGAGCAAGGGAAGTTGGAAGTAAAGTGCCCTATTTCAAAATAAGTGCTGTGTAGATGCTCCCAATTTCAAAATAAACTATTTTGAAATAAGCTATGCAGTTTACGTAGCTTTACTTGCATAGCTTATTTCGAGTTACGCCCTGCTGTGTAGATGCACCCTCAAGCAAGTTTGGCCCATGGAGTACTGCTGAGTAGGAAGCAGGTTTACTATCCCAAGAATATTTTACAGAGTTCAAAAAAATGTTTCTATTTCAACCTTTTTTAACCTTTGTTTCAGCCTGACTGGTTGTCATTTTGAACCAACAGAACTTGGAACCAGAAAATTGAATTTTTTTTGTTTGAAAAATATCAAAACAAAAATTTTCAGCAATGTCAAATACGTTTTCTTCATATTTCTTTGAGTTGGGAAATTCATCATGACTGACATTGTGGGCTGTGCCTCCTAAGAAGCAGGGTTCAGAATTGCAGATACATGCCCTGATACAGGTAAACCAGTGCTGTTCTTTGCATTCAGTTTATATTTTTCAGACATTGATTCTATGAAAAGGAGGGACCATGGGATAATCTGATCTCCTCCATAGCACAGGCCATAAAACTTTACTCAACAATTTCTGTATTACGCCTAGTAATATAGGAACTAGAACATATTCACTTTTCCAGTTATTAATTGCCTCATTATTTAAAAAGTGCAACTTCTGGTTTTAATTTTCCCACTTTCAACATCCTCTCATCAGGTCTTGTTATTTCTTTTTTCTGCTAGGTTAATGTATCCTGAAATATCAAACATTTTCCTACTTTGTATGTACTGATAGAGTGTAATCCAATTATCTCTTAGTATAGTTATTGAGACACTAATTAGAATGAATTTCATAGGTAGCAGGATAAAACAAACTAAAGGATGTATTTCTTCATACAACACATGAAGAAACTATGGAACTCCTTGCCAGAGTTGTTGTGAAGACCAGAACTTTAAGAGGGTTTAAAAAGAGCTAGATAAACTCATGGAGGATAGGTCCATCAGTGGCTATTAGAGAGGATGGGTTGGAATGGTGTCTTTAGCCTCTGTTTGTTAGAACCTGGGAATGGGTACAGGGGAGGAATTAGTTGGGCTTTGTCTACACTGTGGCTTTTGCCTCAAGAGCCTATGCAAATGAAGCATGGATTAGCATACCACCATGCTTTGTTTGCATAATTTATTCAAGCCGTTTTTGTGCAAGGGGTATTTGCGCAAAAACCCGATGTCCCCATATACAAAAACGGCTTGAATAAATTATGCAAATGAAGTGTGGTGGTATGCTAATCTACGCTTCATTTGCATCGGCTCTTGTGGCAAAAGCCTCAGCGTAGATGTAGCCCTCATGATTACCTGTTCTGTTCATTTCCTCAGAGAGTACCTAGCATTGTAGGACAATCCAAGTATGGCCATTCTTATGTTCTTATGAACTCCTTTATTTGCATACTGCTAGGCATGTTTTCCAGACTTTAAATCATTCTGTCTTTGAGCTCATATTTTCACCATCCTTTTTAAAGTGTGAACATCAGGACTGAATACAATGTTCCAGCAGTTTCTTAATGCTGAAGAAATATTACCAAGACAGACAATATCTTGTTGGTGTTCCAACTCAATATTCACCTATTCATAGATCCATACAGTTGGCATCCATTCAACTCTGGAAGTTTCATCTGTGAAGTTTAGCTAGCCCCGCAGTATCTGGTGTTTGCCACCATAGATTCATCATCATGTAAATTACTTTACTAGTGATTTTTCCATGTAGGAGAGTCCCACTGAAGTTTATTTTTAGGCTTAAACTAGTATTTTCTCCATACAATGCCTCCTTTTTCCTGTGATCAACTGCCAACGGTTCTCTCCTAAACTCTTATCTCTCTTACCCACCATAATCTTGAAGGTTGTGTCATGTAAAAGACTATAAAAATGTCAGCATGGATTAGCTGCATCAATGCTTTAATTAACCAATCAGTTGCAAAGGACCTGCTTTCATCTGAATGGCTTTCCAATTGCTTCAGTCTCTACTCTCATTACTTTTATTAAAAACAACACATTGCACAGTCTGTTTAGCCACCACACATTAATCACACAGGTTGCAGACAATGAACTAACAAATTGCCCGTCAGGTGTTTTGACATCTTCCCTCCATATGTATGTCTTTGGAATTGCTGCTATGACTTATAGACCAACTGCAGCATAACCAAACTGGTCAGATTATGTTTCTTCTGCGACTGGTCAGTACTCTCATGAATGGGAAAAGTGTTCTGGTCTATCTGAAGTTCACTTACTGGATTCTAATATGTACAGGAAGCACTCTTCAATAACAGGGATCTTAAGGACTTCTCAATCATATTTATGTGACTGAAAACAAAGTATTTTATTATTTATTATTTTAGTCCTCTTCCATGGAGCAACTACCTCAAAGGATAGCATTTTCAAAAGTGACTGACACTTTCCACTCCCAGTCCCTTTTCAGGGTCAGGTCACCTTATGAAAACACCCCTCCAAATATGAGGCACAGATTTTTACCAGTGATGGTGATTAATGATTTAGAAAAAAATGAACAAGGGAAGTGATGGATTATCCTAATTTCTTCAAATCAAGACTGGATGATTTCCTGAAAGATATACTTATCCAAACACCACTTGCTGGGTTCAGTGCAAGAATAACTAGGAACATTTAATGGCCTGCTATTTACAGGAGGACAGAGTGGATGATCTAATGGTGACTTTGGGTCCTAAATTCTGTGATTAGGAGAATAGGATAGATATATCCATCACTACTGGAAAAGGACATAATTAGATAGCATCAATGTAAAGATCAATGGTGAAGTGGTGAACAACTTAAGCACTCTTAATTAGATTTCATGGGTCACGTGGCCCATCCCCCTTTAAAATATATAGGGGAAGTTCCCACTCCTCATGATTCTATTGCATGCATTCATGTACTATAGACAACAATTAACTACATAAACAGGGGCGGCCCATCCATATAGGTGAACTAGGCGGTCGCCTAAGGCGCCAAGTTAAATGGGGCACCAAATGGTGGCGCAATATCATTGAGGGGTTTGGAGGTGGGGGCGCCGATTGCATGGTTCACCTAGGGCGCCAGTTGCTGGCAGCTAGTTTAGGGCCATTCCTGTACATAAATCACACACACACAAAGAACTAGGACTAGCATTCACCAGGCAAAGGCATTCTGTGGACATGGGAAAGGAGGTGAACGTGATACACCTGGAATTTAGCAAAGCTTTTGATACGGTCTCCCACGGTATTCTTGCCAGCCAGTTAAGGAAGTATGGATTGGATAAACGGACTGTAAGGTGGATAGAAATCTGGCAGATTGTCAGGCTCAACAGGAAATGATCGAGTGTTTAATATCTGGCTGGCAGTTGGTATCAAGCAGAGTGCCCCAAGGGTCCGTAACAGGGCTGGTTTTGTTCAACATCTTTATTAATTACTTGAATGAGGGGAAGGATTGCACCCTCAGCAAATTTGTAGACAACACTAAGCTATGGGGAGAGGTAGATACAATGGAGGATAGGGACAGAGTCCAGAGTGACCTAGACAAATTGGAGGATTGGGACACAAGAAATCTGATGAGGTTCAACAAGGACAAGTACAGAATCCTGCACTTGGGAGGGAAGATTCCCAAGCATTGTGGCAGGCTGGGGACTGACTGACTAAGCAGCTGTTTGGCAAAAAAAGAACCTGGGGATTACAGTGGATGAGAAGCTGGACATGAATCAACAATGTGCCCTTGTAGCCAAGAAGGCTAATGGCATATTAGGGTGCATTATGAAGAGCATTGCCAGCAGATGTGGAGAAGTGATTATTGCCCTTTATTCACCACTGCTGATGCCACATCTGGAGTATTGCATCTAATTCTGGGCCCTCCATTACAAAAAGGATGTGGATGCATTGGAGAAAGTCCAGTGGAGGGCAACCAAAATGATTAGGGGGCTGGAGCGCTTGACTTCTGAGAAGAGACTGAGGGATTTGGATTTATTTAGTCTACTGAAGAGAAGAATGATGGGGGACTTGATAGCAGCCTTCAACTACCTAAGGGTATGTCTACACTACCCCGCTAGTTCGAACTAGCGGGGTAATGTAGGCATACCGCAATTGCAAATGAAGCTCGGGATTTGAATTTCCCGGGCTTCATTTGCATAAACGGGGCACCGCCATTTTTAAATCCCCGCTCGTTCGAACCCCGTGCCGCGCGTCTACACGCGGCACGAACTAGGTAGTTCGAACTAGGCTTCAGTCCGAACTACTGTTACTCCTCATTCCACGAGGAGTAACGGTAGTTCGAACTAGGAATCCTAGCTCGAACTACCTAGTTCGTGCCACGTGTAGCCGCGCGGCACGGGGTTCGAACGAGCAGGGATTTAAAAATGGCGGCGCCCCGCTTATGCAAATGAAGCCCGGGAAATTCAAATCCCGGGCTTCATTTGCAATTGCGGTATGCCTACATTACCCCGCTAGTTCGAACTAGTGGGGTAGTGTAGACATACCCTCAAAGTAGGTTCCAAAGAGGAGAGAGAGAGGCTGTTCTCATTAGTGATGGATGACAGAACAAGGAGCAATGGTTTCAAGTTGCAATGGGAGAGGTCCAGGTTGGATATTAGGAAAAACTATTTCACCAGGAGGGTGGTGAAGCTCTGGAATGGGTTACCTAGGAAGGTGGTGGAATCCCCTTCCCTAGAAGTTTTTAAGACTCGGCTTGACAAAGCTCTGGCTGGGATGATTTAGTTGGGGTTGGTCCTGCTGTTAGCAGGGGGTTGGACTCAATGACCTCTTGAGGACTCTTCCAACTTGAGGATTCTATGAGTTTATGATTCTAGAACTTCATCAAAGAATTGTTCAATCTATGAACAAATCCCTCCAAAAAAGAGCAATTGATTTTATGCATATAAATCCAATCCTGATTCTGACGTGTTTGAAGTAGAATGTATGTACTGCTGCTGTACTCAAAGAAAGCCACTTATTTTGAGCCTTAGAAGTATTCTGTTTATCGCTAAACTCGTGCCAATGAAATATGTTTGGAAGATCAGGCACCTTTATTTTATTTTTTTATTTTTGCATTCAAAATTTGAACCTCTTAACATAGCCCAATAATGTTCCACTAAAATGTTAATGCTATTCCCCCTTAACAACTGTTTATCTAGTTAGCAGCACACTCAACAGTCCCAGGATCAACTATTCTTTCATTCTTAACTATCCTAAAAAGAATTTACCAGTGACAACTTTCACCATTGGTTCTTCTGTTTTTAAAAAGTTTACTTTATGGTATTCTCTAGGTTACTAGCTGAGAAGTAGTTGAGGGTTGGGGTATGTCTACACTACCCCGCTAGTTCAAACTAGCGGGGTAATGTAGGCATACCGCAATTGCAAATGAAGCCCGGGATTTGAATTTCCCGGGCTTCATTTGCATAAGCGGGGCGCCGCCATTTTTAAATCCCCGCTCGTTCGAACCCCGTGCCGCGCGGCTACACGCGGCACGAACTAGGTAGTTCGAACTAGGCTTCCTAGTTTGAACTACCGTTACTCCTCGTGGAATGAGGAGTAACGGTAGTTCGAACTAGGAAGCCTAGTTCGAACTACCTAGTTTGTGGCTTGTGTAGCCGCGCGGCACGGGGTTCGAACGAGCAGGGATTTAAAAATGGCGGCGCCCCGCTTATGCAAATGAAGCCCGGGAAATTCAAATCCCGGGCTTCATTTGCAATTGCGGTATGCCTACATTACCCCGCTAGTTCGAACTAGCGGGGTAGTGTAGACATACTCTTAGAGAGTAAGTCTCCTTTGGTGATTGGCTGGGCTGGGTGGTCGGTGAAGTGGGTAAAAGTACTTCTTTGATTCTTGTAGCGGGCATGTCTCCCCTGAGGCTTTGTCTACTCTGCAGGGTTTTTGCACAAGAAGCTGTTTGTGGAAGAGATCTTCCACAAAATCTTCTTGCTCAAAAGTGAGTCCACAACTCAAAAGTGCATTGCAAAAGCAAGAGAGCATCCACAGTGCATGGACACTCTTGTGCAAGGAAGCTCTGATGGCCATTCACAGAATGGCCATCAGAGCACCTGTGCTTTTTCTGATAGGCTCTTTGTAGTGTAGACAGCCTCAGATTCCTTTTGTCCATCTCAGTAGCCCCTCCGCTGTATTACAATGCAGTAGAATCGGTGCTCTCCAGATAAGTACTCTGCTATTTTCTCATGACACAGGACTTATTGATACCAGCCTGTTATCTGTGAGTAACATTATAGTTTTATGTTTTAAATTGGGCATTATGTGCATCATGAATGTAACTAAAAAGATGCTTAACAACTTAACTGACTTCTAGATACCATAATATGCTAAATGTCTACAGTCAGACATGGTTAATCAAAACCAGTTTGTAAACTTCATTTTTATTCAGGTCAGCCAGTCAGCAGTACATGTGATGCATACTATAAAACTGATTTAGGGGTCTTGGACACCCATGCATCTACATAAACCGAGTAAGGATTAAACAGGTCTGTCCACTCATAAATTTCAGCACATTGTTTTTAATTGAATGGGACAAAAAGCAACACACAGTGAACTATCTACATCATGCTTTTCATCCTTTTGACCAATTTCCCAGTTACTCTCTCAAATTATCACTCCAATTCCTTCTTTATTCATCGTTGTATTGTTTCCACATTACTATCCAAATCTGCCTCCAAAGCTACTAATCAAAAAAAGCTGAAGCAAGGAATGTTGACCATTTGATAGTTTGCCCAACATATTAAAAATATGAGTTTGACATCTTGCAGCGTGTTTTAACAATTGGTTTGCAAAATTAAACTCATTCCATTGTACACAATAACAGTTTAACATATGCCGTGAATCTTGTACACAGATCAGAGCTTTGGACTGTTTTTTTCTACAGCTGCTAGTCTGGAGTCTTACTGCTTTGTGATACAATTCCATCAGATCTCATAAGATAAATAGGGATGGGCCAGGATATTTGCTTGATTAGGATACTTACAAAATGCACCTAGAAGTTTTAAGAAGTGATGAAGATATTAAATAGGGGGTATTCTTCCTTTTTAATCTGGTAGTAAAAAGCAACATACCAACATGGTGTAAAGGTGGCATTATAATTTCCAAGATACTATCTTTCTGCTCAAAATTGCCATGCTGTAGGTCTCAGAAAAACTGTTACGCACATGTAGAATTCTAAGCTCTGTTGGGATGGTACCAAATTGGTGTGGCCATACCAAATGAACAATGTGAACATGACTTAAACATGGCAAAATAACAGAAGATTCTGGGAGCAGGTCTTCTGGGAGCAGGCCTTCAATTCAGAAGTGAATTGAAATAAACTTCATAAGTCAAACTGGCAAGGATTGTGGATTGGACTACCCAATCAATACTGGACTTACTGCTCAGTAAATATGGTTCCATGCAAAAGTAAACATGATAGGAGGAAAGTTCCCGCATAGAACACAAGCTGACTTGGTCATCATAACCTAACAGCAGAAGGTCACGCATAAGCCAGAGTAAATAGTTGACAAGTGAGTAAAATGGGATGATTTAAGTTACCATCCCTGAGAGCCCCTTCCAAAAATATTAATTAGGTAAGAAATCAGTAATAATAAGCCCATGGGGCAGGCTTTTAAGACATGTGACTTTTTTGAGGAAAATGAAGGTAAAAGAATCAAGCAAAGTGAATTACTGATGGTAGAGATTCTTTAATTCGAGCACCAGACAAAGCCAGTATAGATTATGGGACTCTGAACCAGAGGGTTTTCAAAGCATCCAAGGATTTGCTTTTGGGGAAACTGAGAAGAACAGACAAGAGGAAAAGGAGTTGTCTAAAGATTGGTAACGACCTTCCATGTTTGCAAAAGATTGGTAATGAACTTCCCTGTTTGCCAGGCAGGCACTGTATAGAACCTGCATAGGAACTGTCTGTGTATGTTTATGAAAGAGAGGCTTGTTTAAGGGAATGCACAGTTCCTAAAGTCATGCTATGTCTAACATAGGAGCTATGTGCTTGATGTAACCCTTTTACTGCTGGTATAATTCTTTCTCAATAAACTTCCCTGAGAAGCTTGGGTTAAATTATCTGATTTCACCTTTTTTACTGATAGCAAACAGTAATCTGCTCCATTGGGAACCACTAAAGATTCAGGAAGGATAAGCAGGGGAAGATAGAGAGAGAGGCAGGGTTAGGCCCCAAACTCCCTACTGTCCAACAAATAACAGTAGTTTTGCAGATATCAGTAGGAGGGCTTGAGTGAATAACTTCTAACCTGCAAAAGGGGTTCATAATCTGACCCTATATCAGTCGCATATATTTTATATATTGAACTTATACAAAATGATACATTCACTCACGTGAACTAATATTAAATTGGTCTGTTGCATATATTACATCCCATTAAACTGGTACCATATATGAAGAGTGTGTGATATACAACTGTGTAAATGAAACACATATGGATCTGATTTTCCACTTTGTACATTAATTTTACACCACTGCAATTCTAATGAAGTTACACCACCATAAAAACTGGTGTAATGAACTGGAGAATCAAGCCCATATGTCTTTTTCACACATGCCAATTTATGGACCAAAGTGATTTGAATAAGTTCACTAAATATCCAAACTCCTTCAGAGTTCTATGCATATCAAACCTCTAGAAGGACCTTCAGTGCAACTTTTTCTTCTTAAAGACAACTGTTATTTGTTAAAGACATGTCAATAAAAATCTATAATATTAAAACCAACAGAAAGAATGAAAAGATTTGTGATCTACTGAACACTTGAAACAAAATGGCACTTCCCCAGACTTATTCAGCTGAGATTAAAGCCCCTTTTGCCTGTCTAAATAAATGGCTCCTTATGCAATTAAAAGCATGACCTATGGTCTTTTGTGAATTCTTTGTAATGTAGCTGCACGAGGTTTCAAGTATTTTTGCTGGCTTTCTTCCATGTAGTACACCTGTTTGTTAGCAGAACAATATTTTATTGCAATATGAAATTAGTTAATTTTGTTTGATTTGGATCTAGTGTAAATTTCTGAACGCGTATAAAGTGTATATTTATGTGCTGAGCCAGATCCATTAATTGAAGTCATTCCGCTGATTAATACAAAATTTTCATCAAAGATAGGACCTAATCTGTAAACCCGTACTCAAAAGGGTCGATCCACTGATCTCAACTAGAATTTTTGTATGATTTGAGTTTCTGTGTGTGCCATCTATGTGCAGGTTGTAAGATCAAGTCTTTATACAACCTACTGGACTACAGAACTATTAAACCACTCCAATGATGTTTTCTTTTCTGACAAGAGAAAACATTCACTTGTGTCTTGTTGTTCCAGACTGTAATGTGATTCTAGCTACACTTCATACATTTATTCACTCACACTTCCTGGCACAGTTGCCTTTGAAAATTATTTGTTTATTTGCTTTGATGAAACATGGATTTCAAAGAGTGGAGGTTAAAATGTTCCCAGGTCATCTTTTTTATATTCAAAGTTAAAAGCCAGTGGGTGACAAATGTAATAAAGCAGCTAGCTAGCATCTTTTATTTTGAAAAAGAGCGGTTTGGATTTTATATAATCCCACAAATAGGAATAATTGGTCACAATTGCAAAGTAATTACAAATTTCGTTTCATATATAACTATTTACATGTGTTATAGAATACCTATGATTACTAAAAATTAATCTATAGGCCCACATTCTCATCTGCTGCAAATTAGTTTCATACCATGGGAAACGAGAAGCAATGCCAATTTCAACCAATAAAGAATCTGGACCACAGCTGGTATCTCCTAAAAAGTTTACTGATAAAGCAACAAGACAAAACATGTTGAGTTTTCCCCCAAAGGAATACCTAGATACCAAAATTGCCATGATATGAAAGCAGTAGACCAAACTGCAGATTTTATGGAAGGTTAATTTGCTGGATGCATATAGCATGATCTTCAACTATTTGCTAATGGACAAGGAAGAATTCACATGCTTATTGCTATTAGTATAGTCAAATCATACATCCCATGTGCAAACTCTTTGGAGTAGAGATCACGTTTATCTCTGCATTCTCATAGCACACAGCATGATCAAGCCTCATTTGGCTTTGACACCTCATACAATACTACTTAACCCAAGCCATTCCTGGACTGTTGCAGATGGCAGATTTGGCACATAATATATTCATCCTTCTTCATTCCATTCAAGATTCCTGTCTCCACTTTCAAAGCCCTGCACAACCCCACTTTTGACAACATCTTTATCTGTACTAAGATACCAAAGCCAAAATGCCTTCCTCTGTAGCATAGGCCATAGAACTTCCACAAAATAACCCGTTTAAATTAGAGCAGATCTTTTGGAAAAAAAATCTCATATTGATTTTAAAATTACCAGTGATGGCGAAACCACTACAGCCCTTGGAAAATTTCTCCAACACCCACATTTCGCTCCCTGCTTAGAACCTGATTTGAAGCCCATCAGTCAATGGAAAAATTACTATTGAGTTCGATGTGCTTTAGATCAAGCCACCAGTGGGGGCTGTGAACTAAGGAGGAGTATTTCATTTATTTTTGCACCTACCTCCCGCACCCCAAAGCTACCTTACTCATACATTGCTATTGTTTCTCACACAAGCAATCTTCCTCATGGTTCTGTAGAGTTGAGTGGGCACTTCCAATATGCACACAATGCAAGAATGGTTTTGCAGTGTTATATTGTTCTGATTTGAAGAGCCAAAGAGGAAATAGTGTTAATACCAATGCCTCTGGTAATAATAGGTTGCATTTGACAGCCCTGCACATTTTCAACATATCTTACAAATACTAATTATTCTGGCCTCAGTTTTCCCTCAAATATACAGGTGCCTTCAAATTTCTTATAAGACACTATTCAGCAACACAGCAACATAACAAAAGCCTAACTAAAGGTCAGTGAATTACATAAAGATGGCAGCCCACCCTGAAAGAACAAAGAAAATGGAAGGAAATATGACATACGCTTTGCAGAACACAGGATGTTTTGATTGAAGTAATTTTGATTTAATGGAGGCTCATGTTACATGTCATTTTAATAGTGCTGCATACAGCACAGACACTATATAATACAAAAATATTGTATGTTAATGGAAAGCATTCAGAATTTAAATAAGATAAGAAAAAGACAACTTTAAGTTCATTTCCAAATTTTGTTCCTTCCTCTTTTTGTTTTCACATCTTGAGACTCAGTCTTTGTCCAGAGCTCCAGCTGATGTAAATCAGTATTGCTCACTTTACTGGTGTAAATCAGCATAATTTTGACCAAGTCCAGTAAAGCGATGCTAAAATATACAAATTGAAAATCTATCTTATTGTATCAAAACTGCAGTAAAAACACCAGTTATGTCTAATGGTGGCTCTAGCAGATATTTCCTTCTTACTCAAAATTGTCACTTGCCCATTTTTCTGATTTTTATGAAACAACTCAAAGAGCACTTCAAATGTTGTAAAAACAGCATGAAAAGTATCTAATGTCCATAAGAGATTCTAATATCTCTTTCTTATTTCAATTTACTTCTGAGGTGTACACAACATTTTATTGTCCTAAATAGAAGCAATGTCTGTTGAAATCATATACAATTTATTGGATGATATCGTTAAGAAAAGCCAGCATTGGTGTTCACCAAAATACTTCATTGAAGTCAATTTAAAGCAAACAAAAAAAAGAGGTTTATTCTTTTAAAGAAACACTGGGGACCTTTTCCAAGGCAAAGAAACAAGAAAAATTAGTGACTAGATTTCATAGGATCTCAGTTAGATAATCCAAACAGTTTTGTATCACTGTCAGCAGAGACCCACTCGGTGTTCTAAAACGTGGCCTTTAATACAGACTTCTGAAAAAAAAAAGCTACATATGACTTTTTCTGCCAGGATCTACTGCACAAAAGAGGGTTTAATTTCTACCCCAGAAAAGAGTGTGTTAAAAAAAGAACTACAGTACTGATACTGGCCTCTTATCCTGCATTGCTCAGCATGGTGCCCTGCCTGCAGTTAATTATTATGATTCATTATTTGGAGGACAGTAGCTCCTAGAAGCAATGATCAGGGATCAAGACCCCATTGTACTACTCCACTATCTGCTTTATCTAACCCCAGTTCCTAGATTCTCCTCATCTAGGCAATCCTCCCTCTCCCTGCTTGCAGAAAGCACCAAGCTTTTCATTTTAGATTATTCCCTACTCATTTCACACAAGTTTATCAGATCCTGTTATACCTACTTTTTGTCAACTACCGTTCCTCTGTTCATCAGAGATTTAGTCTTCTCTGGCTTACATTTATGGGAACTCTCCTCAGTCCCTTTCCTGAAAGCATTAGTACAATTCTCAACTATTATAGGCATGTAGTATTCTTTAGGGCTAGACATGTTTCAGGGTCAGGATGTCAGCAGGGGAGGCAGGAGACATCCTCTGCAACCTTCCACTGTCCATCTGCCCTACAGTTTCTGCACCCCTGTGTTGCACAGGGGAAGTGAGGTAGCTTAGTTAACAGGATAGGGCTGGAGGGGAGGGGTGGCAGAGAAGGATAAGAAAGAAGCCTGGGCGAAAAGCTCATCAGCCCCTGGAAGCTGGGACGAAAAACTGCAAGAGAAATATTTTTCCCTCCTCCCAGCATCCCTGACCTATGAGTTACATTTCAGCAGGGATGAGAGACAGAGAAACAGCAAGGGCATATATTAGAGAGTCATCACAGATGCGTGATACCCAGCAGGTGAGACCCTGTTAGCCATCTCCCTGTTCCCAGATTTCATAGATTTCTGTATATCATTTACATCTACTCAATTATTCACATTCTAACTAGCAGTGGGCAACTTAGACTAGTCAATATGCCACGTGAGTAGCCCTCTATTTCAGTGTGACACAAGATTGTCGTAACCAAGACGGTTCCTGGGATAGGGTAGTTTTGCTGTCTGCACTTGCATGTCTAGAAATTGCAGGGTGTGCAGACTGAACTGAAGTAACACTTTGAGTGGATGCAGAGAGAGAACATGACTCTGACACAGACCCGGCCTTCGGGCAAGGCAAGCAAGGCAGTTGCCTTGGGCCCCGCATGTTCAGGGCCCCGTGCTACCCGGCGCCCGCCCACCCAGCTGCTCGCTCGCTGCCCTGACTGGGAGCCACCCGGCCACACAGTGCAGCCAACCACAACATGCTGCCTTGGGCCCCGCACGCTCTTTGGCAGGCCCTGCTCTCACAGTCAATGTTGTGGGCAATCAGCACACACCTCACATCACGTGCCCTGGCTTTATGTATGTGCCAATTCAATAATACTGGTAGGGAAAAAACTATGCGGGTGGAAACGAGCAGAATCTGACAACCCTGCACAGGAGCAATGGTAAACAAAACGTCTTCTGGACTACACGTAGAATCCTGATGGGCCACACTGTTCTAAACACTTGTTCTAAACACTGTTCATTTTCAGGCCAACTGAAATGAATTTTGAGATTAACAATGAGCATTGTTCCTTCCTTTAGATGAACCAGCCCTCTTGTCTATTCCTACTCATTCCTTTTTGTATTCTTCATATTATATTTCTGAATTGTCTCCTTTTTTAGTTCATATAATTTCTTCTGTTCTCCTTTTCAGATCTTAATATTTCTTTCCTCCCTTCATGAAATTCAAGTTTCTCAATTTCTCCTTAGCCTTCTTCCCCTTCTGGCATTTCTCTCTCTCACCTTATATCATTTCAGCTACCCCTCTTTTGCCATTCTGCTGTGATTCTCCATTCCAGTCCTTTGCCCCTCTCGTTCCACATTCTCCTTTGTTTCCCATTACCACTCACTATTGCTTTCTCTCTCTTCTTTAAACTGTTTTCTTTCTCGCACCTACTACATTCATTTTCTTCCATCCCTCATTTCCTTTCTCACCTTCTTTTTTTTCTTGGTGGCATTCCTCTATCACTTTTTCCTCATGTCTGAGCAGAGCCCAATGGCAAATGAAGTGAGAACAGAAAGAAGACTATTGATCAAGGGGTTGGGGAAGAGATACTCAATCATGCATTCCATTCCCATTTTCTTCATGTACTTGTTATCCATTTGTATTACTCCTCATCCTTCCCATTTTCCTTGTATCACACATTTTATTTGCTGCAGCTTAGTGCTGTTTATTTATCTCCACTCAAAGTGCTTCATCTGTGTATATATTCCCATAGAAGAGGCAGGAAATACACCCCAAGTATCAACCATGGTTGAGATGATAGGCTAAGCTTGCCTTTTTTGTGCCAGATTTCATAATTCTAAGGTTCAGAGGTTTATGACTTGTTTCTTGTAGTTCCAGACTCACGGTCAGGATGCCCTAGCGTTGAGTTGGCAAGATCTATGGCTTTTTTAAATATTTTCCCATTTCTGCTAGTTATTTCAGATAACTTGTGCAAAGTGTATATCAATTACATGGGAAGCTATTTTAATAAATCCATGGTGACCATCGAGAGCTTCTTTTTAACCTTTTATACTAAACTAAAGGTGCTAGCTGTCTCCTTGAAAGGGACGGCAGAGTACTGTATTAGAAGGCTGCCAGAGCGGAAAAGCTAGGTGATTTGCAGTAGAATCTTTAAAAGCCGTGGTTAGTAGCAAATATTGTGCTGGTGATAGGGCTCTGAACAATGTTTTAGTTAGGGTTTTCATGGCAGAAATTTTAGGGGTCTTAGGTGGTGTCAGGTTAGGGCAGCAGCTGAATGGCAGTTTTTAAAATGACAGTAGTGCCAAAATGGTGGAACTGGGTGCCCAGAGAGGCAGAGAGGCATCTAAATGCCTTTGAGGATCTGGACTTGCATGCAAAGTCACCTTTGAAAATAGAATTTAGAAACTTCAGCCAGTTAGGTGCTTTTGAAAGTTTTACCCTAACTCCTACTGTGACAATATCTGGAGAGGAAATACATATTATAAAGGGGATGGAGTGGGGAATATGAGAGTTATAGTAATAGTAATAATATCATATGATTGATTTCTCCACTTCAGTTGTCAAGAATAGTTTATTGTATCAAATTATGGGCACATGTTCTGTGACTTTTTGCTATTGGTTGTAGTTTATGCATACAAATTAAAAAAAAAGTTAAGTAGGCTTTAAAGAATAATTTTAATAAAGGTCCATATTTAAACAAAAAAACAAAGTACAAACTTCACTCATAAGTACATTTTAAAGGGCATGTGTATGTACAGGCAGTCCCCGACTTACGCGGATCCGACTTACTTGCTGCCTGCGAGCTCCGGGGCGAGAAAGCCCCGTTCGTAAGCTGCTCCCGGTGCCCCTGGTCTGCTGGAGACGGTCCCCAGCAGACCACGGGCACCGGGACTGAAGCCGCAGCAGCAAAGCCTCAGAAGCGCAGGAACCGCCGCTGCTGCGGCTTCAGTCCCGGTGCCCGTGGTCTGCTGGGGACCGTCTCCAGCAGACCAGGGGCACTGGGACTGAAGCTGCAGCAACGGCGGGGTCCCGCGCCTCTGAGACTTTGCCAGAGCAAAGCCTCAGAGGCGCGGCACCCCGCTGCTGCTGCGGCTCTGCTCCCCGTGTCCCTGGTCTGCTGGGGGGGGGGGGTGCGCAGCTAGTGTGGCCCCCCTCCCAGCAGACCAGGCTTTTGTTGTGGACCCTGGGGCAGAGCAGCTGGGGCGCTGCCAATTGGTCCTGCAGCGCCGCTCTGGGCACTACTGGACCAACCCGGCAGCACCCCAGCTGCTCTGCCCCAGGTCCTGATTCAGCCGCTGCTGGTCAGTTTCAGCAGTGGCTGAATCAGGACGCCTGGGGCAGAGCAGCTGGGGTGCTGCTGGGTTGGTCCAGTAGCACCAAGGAGCGAGGAGCGGTGCTACTGGAGCAACCCAGCAGCACCCCAGCTGCTCTGCCCGAGGCGTCCCCAAGTCAGTCGCTGCTGAAACTGACCAGCGCTGACTACAGGAAGCCCAAGGCAGAGTTGCTCTGCCCCAGGCTTCCTGGAATCAGCCGCTGATCAGTTTCAGCAGCAGCTGACTGGGGGATGCTTGGGGTTCTTAAGTTGAATCTGTATGTAAGTCAGAACTGGCGGTCAGTTTCAGCAGCAGCTGAATCTGGACGCCAGTTCCAACTTACATACAGATTCAACTTAAGAACAAACCTACAGTCCCTATCTTGTACGTAACCCGGGGACTGCCTGTATAAACTTTTACTTTGTGCTCTGCAGAGATATTCTGTAGTATGGAGCAGTGAAAACATGTATAGAAAACAAAACAAAAGACCAGACAAGGAGAAGGAAGTGATACTAAGAAAGACTAATGCAAGTATATTAGTTTTTGAGCATATTCCATTATAGAGTACAAATGTCTCACATATTCTATAACTAGGGTGATGTGACTGAAATAAGTGGGTTGAACTCAGCCAGTGTATGTATAGAGGGCTAGTCATATGTATGAGTATTTGCTTTGAAGGGTGCCGTGTACATTTCCTGTTTCCAATAGTAAACTACAATATTGTACTATGCTATGGATTTTTAACTACAGATTTTATCTAGAATGTTGCGTTTAATGTTCTCCATACTAGGGAGAGCAATGTAGGTACAATATTTTAGCAAAGTTTCAAGTAATCTTTTTAAGGAGATTAGGGTGCTATTTCTGTATCCAAAGTTCTTGTAACATAACATCTTCTGGAAATGTCTGTCCCTCAGCTGCCAGCTTTTCCTTGTCCAGGAAAACTTGGTTTTCAAATTCTGTCTGGCTTAAGTTATGAGACAAAGGGCAAAATGTTCAAAAGTTCTTAAGTCCCATTGAGTTTCAGAGAGTCTTGGGCTGTTAAATGCGTATGTCACTTTTGAAAATAGGACTCAGGTGCATTTGCTGGTCACAGTAGAGCCTCTAGTGGATGTTTTTTCACACCACAAAACCAATGTGCACCTGGTGTCCTCTGCACAAGATAGTCCTGCCACTCTTTGTAGACTAGTAGGGAAGCTCTATCACTTGGAATCACCTAGAAATTTTTATTTCATCCGTCCATAAGCACATGAAATGTTATCCTTCATGTGGTACACTCTCCACACAGTGTGTACATGTAATCCTCTGCTGTTGCACGTGTATTGAAAAGATAAGCCGTTGTCTTGCATTTTAATGTGTTGATAATGCAACTGGATCTTGTTCAGGATTGATGTAGGAACCTTTGTTTTAGTGATGCTTTATTTGGGATTATCTTTCTATGTTGTGGGAAGTCATGACCCAAGTCAGCTACCCAATTAGGGCTCCACTCCTGCAGCAAGCCCTGAAGAAGTCAATGGAAGTTGGCTATCTGGGTGCTTTTGAAAAATTGGTCCCTTACTGTTTCCTATGGCTGTGGGTGATGGCCTTGAATGAGAGTAAAGGTTTGCAAGCTTAGGACAAATAATATGTGTAAGAGATCCTTCTGAATGAAGAGTTTATAAATGTAAATAAATCCACATCATTAGATGATTTTGGTAAAATGCCTACAAGTTTAAAGGCAGGGCTGCCAACTAAGTGGGGGCAAAGGAAGCATCTACCCTGGGGCCTGGTGATTTACAAGGGTCGAAAGCTTCCAGCTGCCACCACTGCTACAGCAGCAGCAATAGTGTCCAGAGCTCTGGGCCTTTTAAATTGCCTGCGGAGCACCATGCAGCATGCTCCATGCAGCACTGAAGACTGGATGCGGGAGACTAGCCCCAGCCCCACCCCCACCCCCACCCCATCCTTTCCAGTGGCCCAGCACCAAGCCTCTGATTTGCCCAGGGCCCAACAAAATCTATTGCCAGCCCTGATTGTAGGTAATATTAATGATGTGTGTTGTGTACTATGTGGTATTATTGTGAGATGGTGTAAATTATATACCCAGTGCACAGAAAGTTTTTTTGGTCATTATATTAAATGAGCAAAATTTATTTTCTAAACTATTCATGATATATGTGAAGAATTAATTAATCTTTTCTTTCTAGGAGTCAGATTTTCCTCAGCAAACATCTGTTGCCAGCTGTAGATGCTCCAAAACACATTAAAACAGAAAATTAATACGGTAATTTCTATTGTATTTTACTGACGTTTATGCTATTTTACTCATTTATAACAGGCCAGTCTTAGAGTCTCTGCACAGGTAAAGGCATGAGCAGCAAGAAATCACTGTTGGATCATGCTTGTAATTAGAAAACAAAAATTAGTGAGAATTCACTGGAAACTGAGAAAATACAGTCAATCATTTTTGGTGCATATATTTCAGGGATAGGAGAGGTTTTCTGTTTTGTTTTTTTGCAAATCTACATTCTGGCATTTCTATACTTAATTTTTTAAAATTCAAACAACAACAATTCAAATGATAATAAATAACTATGATTTTCAATATACTATTTATTTTATTATACATCATAATTAGTACTTTTTATTAATAACAGCTTCTTAAAACTCATTACCAAAGATTTTTTATGACTGCACATTTACCAAGAGGAATTTTTTCCCATGCAAAGCAACTGATGGAGATCCAAACATCCCGGCTGTGTCTACACTGGCATGAATTTCCGGAAATGCTTAAAACGGAATACTATTCTGTTTTCAGTTTTTCCGGAAAAGGAGCGTCTACATTGGCAGGCTGCTTTTCCGGAAAAGCCCTTTTTCCGGAAAAGCGTCTGTGGCCAATGTAGACGCGCTTTTCCGGAAAAGAGCCCCGATCACCATTTTTGCGATCGGGGCTTTTTTCCGGAAAAGACTACTGGGCTGTCTACGCTGGCCCTTTTCTGGAACAGTGTTCCGGAATATGGACTTATGCCCGAGCAGGAGCAGAATAGTTTTTCCGGAATAGCGGCTGATTTTGTACAGTAGAGCATCGCTGCTTTGACAGAAATTCAAGGGCCAGTGTAGACAGCTCGCAGCTTATTCTGGAAAAGTGGCTGATTTTCCGGAATAAGTGGCCCAGTGTAGACAGAGCCCCCCTGTATAGAGACTGCAGAAAATCCTTTGCACTTTATGTACAAGACCTACTAAAGCTCAAAGTAACGTGTGCAAGGCTGAACTTAAAGGCACAAATGCCAGGAACAACAACTGCACTTCATCAAACCCAGGAAGAAGTAATGAGACTAGAAAGGGAGATTTTCCAAAAAATCAGAGTTTTTATTTCATCTGTAATATTGATGATAAATTGAAATGCTACCATGTGAAATCCCAGAACTTTTTTGGCTAGAAATGCAATCATGCTTATACAGCAAACCTAGGTTATAGTTGCTTGCCAAGTTTAGATCAGATTAGTAAGGAGATCTTTTAATGTCCTAGTGATCTCTTAATGAAATACGCTTATAATTTTATGATTTGGTAAGGACTCATTGAGCATCTTTTTTATTATAACATCCTGTTTGAAGCATTTTTCTTAATCATAATTAGTGCATAGACAGTGTTTTTCTTCTTTGAGGAATTTTACAAACATTAACTAATTGGTTAACTAGCTAAGCACCCACTATTTGTCTGGGTTCAAAGAGGACCCTGGCAGCTTAGCTGAGACCTGCCAGGGAGATTCCAGGCCAAAATCTCATTTTCCCTATTAATTATAGAAAGTCTTACAACAATGAAAGAAGGATGTGCAATGGAACACGTTAAATGAAGGTTATGGCCACATTGCACAAAGAATGTTTCACATGACATACAAAAATATACTTTTAAAGCTTATACCCTACATGAGTTCCTTCATGATGGGAAGTAGCCTGGCAAGTATCTCTGAGGACAAAACTGGAGATAGCCATTCTTGACAAAGGCCCAGATCCACAAAGGTACTTAGTGACTACGTTGCAGTTTCAGATTCCACTGCAAAACCCCATTCTGCTGCCACCTGTAGACACCTAAACTTTCTCAGAGACTACATTTTTGTTGTTAAAATTTTCTAGGTGTCTAAATTTGTGCCTCTGGGCAAATGCACTGCTTCCTCATGTTAGGCACCTGGGCACCTATCTCACATCTAGTGTGATCCACGACCCAAGGGAAGATAGGGTATGTCTACACTACCCCGCTAGTTCGAACTAGCGGGGGTAATGTAGTCATCCGCAATTGCAAATGAAGCCCGGGATTTGAATTTCCCGGGCTTCATTTGCATGAAGCCGGCCGGCGCCATTTTTAAATGCCGGCTAGTTCGAACCTCGTGGACTGAGGAGTACAGCTAGTTCAGATTAGGAAGCCTAATCCGAACTAGCTACTCTGTGCCGCGTGTAGCCGCACGGCACGGGGTTCGAACTAGCCGGCATTTAAAAATGGCGCCGGCCGGCTTCATGCAAATGAAGCCCGGGAAATTCAAATCCCGGGCTTCATTTGCAATTGTGGATGACTACATTACCCCCGCTAATTCGAACTTGTGGGGTAGTGTAGACATACCCATATATAGGCAAACTCCTATCGTCCCTGCAGAGCCCAGTCTGGGAGGTGCACAACCTACTGGATTGGATCATATTCAAAATCTAGGAGGAGGAAAAGGAGGTAGTGGGTCCTGCCACAGTCCGCTTTGTAGCTAATTAGAACATTCATCTGGGATGTAAGACACCCTAGTTTAATTTCTCCTCTTGCAAACTGCAGTTACACTACAAACTTTTTCTGGAAACGGAAATGTAAATGGAGACCTCATTTGCATATCTTGTGCTCCCATTGCACATTCTCTTCCTATCCTTTTTGTGGACAAGGTTTTTGCGCAAAAAAACCCTTTTCTGCAAGAACCCTTATTCCTCAAAAAATGAGGAATAAGGATTCTTGTGCAAAAGAGGTCTTGAGGAAAAAAGGTGCCCCGTCTACACAGTGCTTTTTTGTGCAAAAACCTCTTCTGTAAAAAGGATCAGAAGAAAATATGCAAATGAAAGCATGAGATATGCAAATGAGCATTCCATTTGCATGTTCTGGAAAAAGTTCGTAGTGTGGCTGTAGTCTACGGTGTGAAAGGATTCCTCTCAGAAGAGTGATCTAATCACTGAGAAATGGGGCTCCCTTAATCTCTCCTACTGAAACTGTTCTACTATTAAGAGACAATTAAGAATTATTGGAACGGGGGACTGGTCATTTGGTCCCTCACTTCCAAGGTGGGTGTTCTATTCACTTGGCCATATAGTCTATCCTCTCTAGCTCTGGCATGATGACTATGCACAGTGGAACAGCTTCTACAGGAGAGACTGACATCAGACTATCCCATAGCTCAGTGGTGTTGGGATATCATTAAAACTAGATAAAAACAAAAGCCCCAAAACCATAGCACCTCAGTATTTTTATTAGGAAATACATTGGTAAGATTTGTCTATAAAATTAAAATTTCCCAATAAATTTGTGTTTGCAGAAGATAAAAATTGTTGATGTTAAACATACCGTGTTCTCCAAATTCTCCCTGCTAATAGATGAAGTGGGAGAGTAGTATATGCATAGTAAACTTTGACATTAAAATAGCTGGAGTTGCACACCTTAAGCCGACCTTCCTGGTCTAATATAGACCAGGCCTAGGCGTGTAAAAACACCTTATTAGACCTGTAAGGAATTTATTAACAAGTATAACCAGTAGCTTGTATTTGGTATGTTTCTTTTGATTTGTAACTGTTTCCAGGGCCTTATATTTGCTTCCATTTAATTTTACTAGAACTACATCTAAATACCTCGTGTTAAGGGGAGCCTTGAACTGAGATGAAACCAGTGAACTGGGGTGCAATGCTTCCACAGAGCCAAAAAATCAATGTACACTGAGGAGGCCAGAAGCCAAGGCATCGTGGGTACTCATGTGTAGCAATGAGAGGTGTCTAAATTGCTAGTCTGTACAGGGAAAGAGCATGAATCATGATAGCCCAGAGAGGAGTGTTTGTGTTGCCTGCTGCCAGTAACAGGCCAAGTTTCCCCTGGTAGGAACAGACAAGACACCCTAATTCTGAAACAGAGAGTGGTAATTCATTCTAAACACAATAGATAGCCCCCAAAAGTATCATAGCCACATAAAAATGGACCCATCTGCAATCATAGTTTCATTATAGTTGTTACTTAGCTGTAGAGGGGTGAAGAGAGTCAGTAACTGGGGCTTGCTAATCCATGAGGACTCACTGGCTGGCTGACATAAAACAGAAGGGGTCTGCTATAGCTTGGAAAAACTCTAGTTGATTCAGAGGCTACAGAAAACCTATTCTGGGAAAGGAGGATTTAAAAAACTGGGACTTGTTTATATTAGAAAATGTGGAGAACTTCCTTTTGTGTTGTGGATTTAGTCATTGCCAGCATGAGTCTATGGCAGGAGGAAAGGCTAACTAACTCACAGGAAGGTGAGTTAAGGGACTTGGATTAGATTTCTGGCCAGGACACAAATTTTTTGTGACCTTGGATGAGTTGTCAAAGGTGGTAATTAATTTTGGAGGAGTTGGGCTTTTAGTGTGTTTATAGGGAGGAAATAGTGAGCATTTAAAATAGGTAATATAAAATTTTTATATTCTAAACTTTGGCCTCAAAGCCCATCCTGGTTCCATCATGAACTGAAAGCAGCAATTAGAATTTTTTTTAAAAAAGCTATTTAACAAATGGAAAAAAGGGAAAATAGATAGTAATGAATATAAATTAGAAGTTATGAAGTGTGGAAAAACAATAAAGGAAGCAAAAACATCAGGGTAAGATCCGTTGCTGGCAGGAGAGAAGTGCAAAGGACTAGAGTGTAGAGAGTCTGGCCCAATGGTCACACAGCTGGGTTGGTGTCACCAAGCCAAGGACAGCCATGATTCTGTAGTCAGTAAGCAGGTATCAGAGCAATTGTAAGAGTTGGGATCCATAGGCAAGAGTCAGGGTCAGAATCAGGTTGGGATTGAAAATTGGAAATCAGAAATAGTTATCACACTGAAGTCAGGAGGCAAGAGCCTGTGTGGTGTCAGAGACTTGAGACCAGAAAGCAAGGTGAAGATTGGAACTAGAAAAGCCATAAGTCTGTGAGGTCACGCAGACAACTTCCTAGTGCACTGTCAAGGTTAAATAATCAGTGTGAAGCAAATTCTTTTACCAAGTCCAGGGCCTGGACATTGCCAGGCATGTCCCAAAAGCAATCTTGGGGACCATACCCTTTCCAGCCCATGAAGTAGGTCAGTTTCCCTTTTTACAACCATGGACAATGTATCCCTCATGTCCTTGGACCTGGACCAGTGGGGGCAGCTGTTGGAGTCAGTTGGGAAATGGTTCTCTGTGTAAAGCTTCAAGTGTGATACACTGAAAACAAGATGTATATTAGCAGGAAAGCTGAAATTTAAAATGAAGGGATTGATTTCCTGACCAATCCTGAAAAGTTTGAGCAGCTGATGGTCAAGCTTGTGGGACACCTTTTTCATATGGAAATGCTTTGAGATGAATCTGGCCGAATGCAAAAGATGGGTGCTTGTAGTGACAATAGCCCACATATCATTTGTTATTCTTTTATTCCATGTTCAACGTGGTCCTTAAACTCCTCCTGGATGTACTGAATCCACTGGGTTCAGTCAGTGACAATTGGGTTCAAGGAAGCTGCTAGTGAGGTCATATGGAAATGAGGTTGGAACCCAAGATCAGGGGGAAAGGGGAAGTCTGCTCCATGAGGTGTGTTCAGCATTATACAAGAATACAGCACTAGGTAGGAGGGAGGACCGGTTTTCTTGACAGGGTTGACAAAGTGACTTAGGTATTGTTATACTATTTGAGTCACTCTCACAGTCTGCCCACCTGCCTGCAGAAGATGCACAGAGGAGATGAAAGTGTGAACATACACTAACTGCAGCATTTTGTGCCAAAATGCCCCTGCTCTGCCTCCCCTCCCATCTCTGCCCCAAGCCCCCTCTCAGGGGTAATATGGCCTGGAGGAATGGGGGCTGGCAGAGGCTACAGGGGTCCCCCTGCATTCACCAGCGGCAGAAGCAGAGGGAAGCGGACTGAACCAGACCCAGCCCACTCTGCTCTCCTGGCTCCCACCTGCATTGCTCCATTTCCTGCCTCCAGTGATTGAGGGGGCAGGGAAGAGGGTGCTTCCATCTCTTCCCTCAGTCCACTCCCCAAGCAATGTGGCTGGGAGCCAGAGGTGCAGAGCAGCCTGAGTCTGGGTCACTCTTTTTCTGCCACCAGTGAGTCTGGGGGCAGGCCTGACTCCTGCAGCCTCTGCCAAGCCTCCTGCTAGTCTGCCAGGCCACCCTGGGTCCAGCGGGGCCTTCCCAAGTGCAGGACCTGGGGCAGTTGGATGAACCATTTGGTGGCTGCTCGTGCCTTGCCTTTCCCCTCACGGCATTTGGGGGAGACTCATGTCCATTCATGCTCCTTCATGTATTGCTCCTCGGCCCCACTCTTCAAAAGTGGATTAAATTATAATCTGTTCTTTACCTGAAAGGTTGCAAGCTTTGGTCAAACCAAAGGACCATGTTGTATTTAGTAGTAGATACTAAGTTGTAAGCGTGGAGAGAGCCAGTTTGGTAAAACTTCTGGCATATCACACATAACCTAGCAACTCCAAGTTTAGGGGCAGAGGATACTAGTAGCATTCCATTGTTTTCCTTAATGAAAGGGCCAGAGACCCCACTGGCGAAAAGGAGTATCAGATAAAGCTTTTGGCCAGGTTTTCCTGGATGTGTGCATGAAGCGCTGGCAGGTCTGGCTTGGACATTGCATAGATTAGTCCATAAGGGGACTTTGCTCTGGATTATAGGTCTCTAGGGAGGTTGTAGTGTTGGTGCAGAAGTAGCATGGCCTCATTTTTTCCCCCTAAAGCATCCACATAACCCTGGTACTTATCAGGGAGATGGGGACTCAGACTTGGGAGTGTTTCCTTTTGGCTAGCTGCCACCAGCCAGGATTCCCTCACAGGTGCGGCCATCTCTGATCAAGTGGCTGGGTTCAGAGGGTTGGGAGAGGCACATGCATGTGGACCCTTTGGCAACATCCAGAGGGGAAGCTGAGTCTCTTTTCTCTCAAGGAGATGCAAGGGTTGTGCCGCTTCAGCTAGGTGATGCTGAGAATCAGAGGTATAACGGAATGTTGTGACATTAAAATTGTTCAGCTGTTCAGCCACTAGGTGGCGATGTGGTTAAAATATCTTGTTTATACAACCCCCAGTCACTCTAGTAGAGCATTAAAGAATCTTTTGATGAACGTATCTCCTGTGTATAAACCAGCTCTGCAGCCAATCCATATCTGGTACAGAAGCATGTGACCAGGAAAAGTATAGAAAACAAATCACACTGAATTGCAGCACCTCCCAACATCCGGGGGATACAGCCCTAGGGGAACTGTTTCCTGGGTCACTAGCCCAAAGGATAGGACTGACCCATCTATCATCTGTACAAGAGGGATTAGTTTTGGCATCTATGAAAGTATTGGTTGCCCAGAATAGACTAAGGGGTGAAAAACACTTGGCCCAATCAAGGGTGTGCAGTTGCATCTGTACTTGGAGGCATGATGAGGAGCTGCAGGACCCAAATAGTGTTTCCATCAAGGGCTAGAACATAATTCTGAAACCTGCTGATGGAGCCAGGCCTTTCCCCTCTCTCCCCAGATAAAATGTGGTCTTTGTCTATTTCCTGATTCTTTTCTGGTCAAGATCCACAACTGGTGGGGATATTTCCTTGTGCCCTGCAATAAAAGTCTATGGGTATGTCTACACTACCACCCTAGTTCGAACTAGGTGGTTAATGTAGGCAACCGGAGTTGCAAATGAAGCCCGGGATTTGAATTTCCCGGGCTTCATTTGCATATTGCCGGGCGCCGCCATTTTTAAATGTCCGCTAGTTCGGACTCCGTGCCCGCGGCTACACACGGCACAAACTAGGTAGTTCGGATTAGGCTTCTGAGGAGTAACGGTAGTTCGGAATAGGTGAGTGTAGACATAGCCCTGTGTCTAATTTTCTTCTAAGAGCCGCAGCTCTTGGGCCCATAGCATATGGTTTTCCGTTTGGAGTTGGATGACTTAATACTGCAGATTCAGTACCCTAAGGGGATCAGTCGATGGCAACAGACCCAGCCCCTTCCATGTCCTTATTAAGGGGCTTTCATTGAAGGGATCTGGGCAAACTGTAAAGGAAGAGGGGTGTGGTTTTCTAATTACAGCTGGGCTGATGTCGCAGTCAAGGATAGGAAAGTGGCATAGTCAGCAAATAGGAATCAGAGTAATTTCTAGACCTGGGATCAGGAGACAAGAGCCAGGGTCAGAGTCAGGACAAAGTCAGAGACTGCAGATCAGAAAACTCTGTCTAGGTGAAACCAAGCCAGAAGTCACAGTTGCCCGGACAGCTTTCTGGGCCATTTCTCAGGGTTAAAGAGTAAATAAGGGCCAGTCAAAGGGCTGCAAGATACTGTTGCTCTGGCCCCTTTGACCAGTACTCCCCGTGGCATCTGATCTCCAAAGTGCACTTTAACTGCATAGCTGCATGGCTTCCTGATTGTGACATGGAGATGTAAGCTACCCGAGCTTCCACATACTCAGATTCTTACATAAGGACATCAACAAGGAGTTTTAGATCTGTAAGGAACAAAAAGAAATCCTAATAATGATATAGGGACATTGCTAGCTATTGATAAAACGATTAATAATTATGGAGAAAAGGCAAAAGTGCTCAAGAAATAAATATTTCTGTTCCATATTTGGAAAGAAGCATGATGATGTACTTGAATCATATGAGAATGATGAAATACATTCCAGTCTATATATTAGCAACAGAAGATGATGTAGCCCTTAATCCTCTATTAAGGATAAAAAAAAATTTTAATTGGTACACCTATATAATTTGTACTCAAGAATCCTAAAAGAGTTGCCTCAGAAGCTCTCTGATCTGCTGGTGTTAATTTTAAAATGAATCTTAGCATACTAGGGAAATTCCAGAAGACTGGAAGAGTTCTACTGTGCCAGTAGTCAGAAAAGGCTAGTGGGTTGATTTTGGAAAGGATAGGCTGGTTGGCCTGACATCAATAATGTACAATAATGGAAAAGAAGGAACAAGGTTCAATTAACAAAGAATCAAAGGATAAGAACATAATACATGTCAGTTAACACGGTTTCATGGAAAATAAGCCTTATCATATAAACCTGATTTCATTCTTTGATGAGAGTACAAGGTTGGTTGGTGAAGGTAACTGCATAAATGGATTTTTTTTTTTTTACTTCAAGATGTTTTGCATTTAGTATTGCAATATTCTTTGTGAGAATCATTATCAAAAACATGTACTTCAGTGAGATTCTTCAGGGCCTATATCTATGCTTGATGCTCTTCAATCTTTTCAAATAGTGATCTGGAAATAAAGATAAAATCAATGCTGATGAAATGTGTAGCTGACACAAAGATTGGCAAAATGGTAAATAAGGACAGGGCAATCATAATGAGCTATTTGGATGGCTTGGTAAGACTGGGCCTATTCAAACAAAATGTGTTTTAATACAGCCAATGCAGAGTTAGGAACAAGGAATACAAAGGCATGCCTATAGACAGGGCCGGACTAAGGGGTGGGCTAGCTGGGCAGCTGCCCAGGGCACCAACCTACAGGGGGCGCTCAGCTCCTGGCGGGCTGCAGTGGCCACCCGGAGCGGGGGCTGTGTTAACCCCCGCAGCACTGGCCAGCAGCGCCCTTCCGCCCGCGGCCGCAGGGCCCTGCATGGCCCGACGCAGCCCGCCCAGGGCAGCCCTGGGCTGTGTGCCATCGGTGGTAGCCAGGCCGACTGGGCAGCGCATGTGCTGTGCGCCCAGAGGTGGGCCCGTGCGTCCCGGGGGTGGCACCGCGTGACTGGGGCCCGGGGCACCAAAATGGCTCGGGCCGGCCCTGCCTATAGAACGGGAGACTGTATCTTGGAAAGGAATGATTTTGACATGGATTTAGGAATCATTGTGGAGAAACAACTCAAAATGAGCTCCGAGTGTGATTTTGTGGCAGAAAAGGCTAATGCAATCCAGGGATGTTTGAACAAGGGAAGTGATTTTACCTCTATATACTACATCAGTAAGACCAGTACTAGAACACTGAATCTACATTTTAAAAAGGATATTGAAAAATTTTAGAGGGGCTAGAAAAGAGTCAAAAAATTGAGTGCTAAAGATTCATCAATTCCAAGGCCAGAAGAAATCATTTTGATCATTTAATCTGACCTGTTGTATACAGGCCATAGCACTTTTCAAAAATAATTCATATAACTTTTTTTTTAAAGAAAAACAGCCAATATAGATTTAAAAGTTATCAGTGTTGGAAAATCTACCATGTTCCCTTGGTAAATTGTTCCAATGATTAAGTTCTGTCAATTTTCAAAATGTATGTCTTACAGCTAGTCTGAATTTATCTAGATTCAAGTTCCGATGATTGGATCATGTTCTACTTTTTTTCTGCTTGATTGAAGGGTCCATTATTAAATATTTATTCATCATGTAGATCCTGATAGACTGTAATCAAGTCACCCCCTAAACTTAACTTTTCTTAAGCTAAATGATTGAGCTCTGAGTCTATCACTCTAACTCAAATGAATTTCTTTTATATATTAAGAAAATGCCTTAAAGTGACAAACTCTTTGTTTAGATTATCAAAAAGAAGATCAAGGAGAGTTGATTATACTATATAAGTACATTCATAGTGTGAAAATACTGGGCATTAAAGGGCTCAGTAATATAATGAGAACCAGTGGCAGAAAACTGAAGCCAGACAAATTCAAATTAGAAATTAGATACTAATATTTAGCAATAAGAAACAAGCAATCAAGTGCTGGGAGGGATTCTCCATATCTTCAAGTTAAAGATGGACTCTACACATTACACTACCAGAAGCTTTTGGATTCATCACAGGACTAACTAGGTTGATATCCTGGAAGTCAGATTATATGATCTAACTGTCCCTACAGGCCATTAATTTTATAAGCATTAGACCACTGATAATTCTGGACTTTGCTGCAGCAGTAATTGGGCTCAATGAAATTGGGGGCACTGGTAGTGGAGACTACTTAGAGATAAACAAATGTGTATGGGATGGACCTGGAGAAACCCTGTTTCTGCCTAACTCTCTCACACAATTATTTTAATGATTCAGGTAGTAAGATTTTGAATCCTTGAATATTACTGCAGTGCTCAGCCATGTTGCTCCTGCTCTCATGTCTAAAATAGAAAATGGATTAAAATAATCTTTGAAATCCTCTTAGAAATTTTTCATTTTCTAAGCAGAGCAGCAAGTCAGAGGCTACGTCTACACGACAAGGTTTTTGCGCAAAAACCCGTGGAGCGTCCACACCTCAAATGAGCTCTTGCGCAATTAATTGGGCAGTTAAACGGCAGAAAATAGGGCTTTTTCTGCCATAAGTAAACCTCCTTTTCTGAGGCATAACTGCTTTTAGCGCTACAGCTATTGTGCAAAAAGGCAAGTGTGAATGCTCCAGAGGGAAAAAGTACAGGTGCTCTGATGGCCATTCTATGAATGGCTATCAGAGCTTTCTTTCGCAAAATGTCCATGCAGTGTAGACACTCCCTTGTGCAAAAGCACATGGCTTTTGCGATGTGCTTTGAGGTGTGGATGTGCTCTTGTGCAAGAAATTTTTCAGCAAAAACACTTGCGCAAAAGGCTTCTTGTGCAAGAAGCATGTAGTATAGACATAGCTTGACTAATTAAAATAGGTTCCAGAAGAATGGGTATAGTTCTTCCAATTCCCTATTGGGTATCAGGGCTAGTTCTAGAGTCTCATTACAGGGCTGGCAAGTGGGTATTTTGGAGGTCCTGGATGCTGCTATTTTAAAAATATATATTTTGCCTCTCGAACAATACGTCTACGTCTACATTGGCATCCCTTTCCGGAAAAGGGATGCTAATGAGACGAGTCGGAATTGCAAATCCATGGGGAATTTAAATATCCCCCGCGGCATTTGCATTTACATGGCTGCTGCTTTTTTCCGGCTTGGAGATAAGCCGGAGAAAAGCGCCAGTCTAGACGCGATTCTCCGGAAAATAAGCCCTTTTCCAGAGGATTTCTTATTTCTACTTTCTTATTCCTACTTTCTTGTGCAAAAAGGCATATGTGGATGGGAACAGGGGTTTCTTGCGCAAGAAACCCCTATGGCTGAAATGGCCATCAGAGCTTTCTTGTGCAAGAGAGCATCCACACTGCCATGGATGCTCTTGCGCAAAAGCACATGGCAGTGTGGACGCGCTCTTGTGCAAGAACTTTTGTGCAAGAACTCTTGCGCAAAAAGTTCTTGCGCAAGAAGCCTGCAGTGTAGACATAGCCTCTGGGTGTGTCTACACAGCCGGGCTTAACTTGAAATAAGCTACAGAAACTGAGATTCGTCAATTGAATAGCTTATTTCAAAATACCCTGACCCTATTCCACCATATCCCCAGCCCCCACTCAACACCATGTCATCTCCCGAGTGTGCCCCATTCCTATTCTTCCTCTGGTCTTCTAGAGCTTACTGAATGCAGCAGATCAGCTGTTCTTGGCACTCTGGGAGGGCAGGGGAGGAGTTAGTTAGTGGGCCACCGCTGGGTGACAGGCATGGGGGAATGGGAGGCAGAGAGAAAGTTTGGCTGCCAGTGGGTTCTTAGCACCCACTAATTTTTCCCCAGAGCACCCACAGAGTCAGTGCCTATGGTTACATTTTAGGTATGTCTAGACTGCAGAGCTTTTCCGGGATACTGGATGTATCCTGGAAAAGCTCTGCTGCATCCAAGGAAAAAAAGTTGGAAAAGCTGATGTGTTTTGTCAGCATCCCTGTAAACCTCATTTTATGAGGAAGAAGGGATGTTCTGCAAGAGGGTATTTTTTCCAAAATTTGGCCCTATGTAGATGGGCCAAATTTCAGGAAAGCCTCTTTCAGAAGTAGATCGGAAAAAGATAGACAATTTGCATACCACAAATTGTGTTTCTTTTTCCGATTTATCTTTGTAGTCTAGACACAGCCTTTCAGTCTAGTCTGAAGTACCTGGCATTGACCACTGTTGGAAAACAGGGTCCTGAGCTAGATGGGCCTTTGGTCTGACCCAGTATGACCATTTTTTTAAGCCAGCTGACAAGTGGATCTGGCAAGTCTGTGTGATGGCTATAAATATATTTCTTTCTGCCTCTACAGATGGTAATTGCCTATCCTGTATTCAGATAAAGTGCCAGTCCTAGGAGAATGCTGCAAAAATCACACTACCTTCTCCTAAACTGAATTCTTCAACATAATGAAAATAGGGTAACAACATCTACCCAACAGATAGTTAAGCCCATAAAAGCATATGTCCTAATACATCTGTTAGTCTCTAAGAGTATGTCTACACTAGCCCCCTAGTTCGAACTAGGGAGGCTAATGAGGGCGACCGAAATTGCAAATGAAGCGCGGGATTTAAATATCCCATGCTTCATTAGCATGTTCCCGGGCGGTCGCCATTTTGGAAATTGAGTAGCCCAGAATAACTGCCTGCATCTACATGCGGCAGAGAAGGGCGATTCCAAAATGGAATCTGGTTTAACTGGTAATTCGAAGTAAGGGGTTTATTTTGGAATCGCCCTTCTCTGCTGTGTGTAGACATGGGCAGTTCTTCCAGGCTAGTCAATTTCCAAAATGGCGACTGCCCGGGAACATGCTAATGAAACGAGGGATATTTAAATCCTGCGCTTCATTTGCAATTTCGGTCACCCTCATTAGCCTCCCTATTTTGAACTAAGGGGCAAGTGTAGACATACCCTCAGGTGCCACTTGTATTTATGTGCATTAAGAATGAACTGCAGGCACAATTTTTTCCTGTAAAAGGAAGACAATCCTTCTGAAAATTTACCACTTACATTAAGGCATTGTTCTATCTAGAACAGTGTCACTTGCTATGACAAAAAAAGGGTTTACACTAGAACAGAACCTTTCTAATCTAATCTCCATATATGCAGGGTCGTATGTATTTTATTTACTTCCCATTCCTATGAGTATTAGCATTGCTAATTGTTGTGACATTTTGTGGTAGTCGTCAAGTTGCAGGAGCAATGTGACTATATGAGAACTTTCATATTTCTTTGAAGAATAAGAGTTTCTAGCTCTCATGCCTAGAGAGAAATGTTTAAAAAGGTGAATGCTAAAGAATTGAGAACTAGATGGAAAATAACAACCTATGGTTATTTATAATCTCATGATGGGGGGTGACTCATTTTCAAAGCTTGGGGTTGGCAATAATGTAGTAGTGCAGGAGAGTCAACACAGCTGTGAGAAAGGGAGAAATTGTTTCCTGTCTTTTTCTTCAGAAAAAAACTGTTGTCAACTTCCTGAATGCAAAACCTTTATTGCTGGTGCTGAATGAGCCAAAAGGGATTGGCAGTCAGATTGCAGGTCATTATGCATCAGCAAGGGGTGTGCTTAAGTTTAGAACTGGTGTTTTCCAACATATTGAAATGGCCCTGGGAACCAGTGATTAGGCCCCTGGCTTGGGACTGACGGATCCAAACTCATTTCCCTGCTCTTTCAAAAGTCCCACCTGCCACCTATCTGCCTCTTTAGATGCTTAAAATACATTTTAAAATCTGCTCCTTAGTCTCTGTTTGCCCAGTTTCTGTTTTGGAAAGGGAGATACTACTCCACAGGACTGTGGTAGGGATTACTATAGTAAACTGTAAGAGGCACTCTGAGGCTACATATAGACTCCATTGACGGAGCCATGTAAAATAGTTTATTCGGCATAGTCAAAGAAACAGGGATTTAAATAATCCCCGCTTCATTAAAATAAAAATGGCGGCCATGCTGTGCGCACGGTCGACAAGGGAAGCCTTTGTCGACCGCTCCGGTATGCCTCATGAAACGAGGTTTACTGGAGCGGTCGACAAAGGCTTCCCTTGTCGACTGTGCTGCGTCTAGACTGCAGCTCTGTGCCGGGTCAGTTGATCACGGTGGCCATTTTTATTTTAATGAAGCAGGGATTATTTAAATCCCCACTTCTTTGACTATGCTGAATAAACTATTTTACATGGCTCCATCGACAGAGCCATGAAGTCTAGACGTTCCCTGAAAGTATAGTGATGGGAACCATATAAGTACTTAAAATAAACAGGTAGATTCATTGAACTGAAATAAAGCAAGATGGAGTGATGTGCTCATTAGTATTTTCACTATCCACAAGCTGAAATCATATGGAAGAGACCTGCTGCTGTGTTGTGTCCAGTGTTTTAATGGCTTCAAGAAAGTAGGTGGGAAGTAGGAAGTAGGTTGGAAGTAGGTAGTAGGCGACTCACACAGTCCAGAGTTAGCCAGGGGACGTTGTGAAGCCAAAAGTATAACTGCATTCGAAAAAGAATTAGATAAGTTCACAAGGATAGATCCATCAGTGGCTATGTGTCAAGATGATCAGGGATGCAGCCCCATGATCTGGATGTCTCTAAAGGGGAAACAAACAGTCAAATAACCCAGGCCTCTTGGAATTTGTTAGTTGAGTTTTGATTGTAAAATGAGTGGTACCTATACAAAGAGTTTAATATTAAACCCTTTCTTGCCATTTTTCACCACTGCAAAATGTTAGATAAACACAAAGATCGTCAGTTCAGTTTATATAATGTTGTATAGATAAACTCTAATTGTACTAGTAGGTTTTGAGTAAAACAATTTTCCTGTCTCGGCTGACAAAACTGGAGGTTGTATTAGGAGGGGTATTGGATAGTTAAAAGTAGGGCACGTAATATTTCAGATCTTCAGTGAAGACTTGGTTTCAGCAAAAGGAACCACCTCCCGCAAAGAGCAGTTTGGAGCAACCAAATAGAAAGTAGAAAATATTTACACCTTGCATGCCCCCTGGCCCAGTGCTTAATTTGTGCCACAGCACCTCTAGGCTTGGCAGTTTACAGCCCTGGCACCTCAGGGCTCCTGGCCAGCAGCTGCCACTCTTCAGCTGCCCAGCTCTGTAGGCAGCAGAACCACCACCAACAATGCTGAAACAAGGTGGCAATACCACACCATGATGCCACCTTTGCTGCTGGTGGTGGCGCTGCCTTCAAAGCTGAGTGCCTTGCCAGCAGCCACAACTCTCCAGCTGCCTAGGATGAGCCTGGACACTTCTTTCATTACAAATTAGCACAACCTGGACCTCCTCTAGCTATGTGTTGGGCCCTCACTGTATACTGCGTTAAACTTCAGGTAATTCATAGCATGATACCAGGGAAGGCCTGGGAAATCTGATAACATTCTTGAACACCCACATTTTATTAATATACTATAAAAAATGGTGGGGAAGGAATGTCCAGTGTGAGGCTATCACCAAGCTGCTGATTTCTGAGTCTGAAGTAAGGAGTGGCCAGTTTCCATTGTTTTTCTTGGAAGCTTCAGCAGGACAGAATTTCATAAAACAGACCCTGCCTCACCTTAGCCATCTCCCTCATGTCTGCTGAATGAGTCTCCCCAATGAAGTGAGTATTTCCAGGAGATCTGCTAGCAGGAAATTCCTTTCAGCAGAGTTGTCAGCAATGGAATGATCTGTCAAAATATCCTCCCAGAGGATGTCACAGGCAGGAACTCTGTTACAGTGGATCTGAGAAACTTTGTGCCTGTACTTGCACAAGACCTTTAGCTACACCTTAGGTTATATACAGGGTCATCTTCAGACATTCATTTGTATGACACCCTTAGTAGGCCCAACACATCAAATGCCGGCCTTCTAGTTCTACAAAACATCCGCTATAAGAACCAGCTTTTACTATCACACACACTAATCTATAAATTGAATTTAATTCATTTTTAATCAATGATATTCTCTTCTGTCCCATACTTACATAAACTTGATCGGGCATGCAACCCCATTCTCTGGGTGTCCCTAAACCTCCAAACACCAGAAGTTGGGGTTGGATGAGAGAGAATGGGTCACTCTAAACAGCCCTGTTCTGTTCACATTCTGGAGCATGTACCATTGGGCACTGTCAGAGGAAAAAATCAGTGCCATTTCTAGGAGGTGTGGGGCCCGGTACACCCCCCCCCCCCTTTTACCCCAGTCCCTGCCTTGCCTCTTCCAACTCCTGCTCTGCCTTCACCCTACCCCACTCCAGCCCTTCCTGCAAGCCCCGTCCCTGCTCCACCTCCACCCCACTTCTTCCTACCCCTGCTCTGCCCCCCCATCCCACTCCACCCATTCCCCCAAGCCCTGCCCCTGCTCCACACCCTCCAAACCCCACTGAATCCCTTACCCCAAACCCCTCACCTGAGTGACATGACCCAGGTGGGAGCTTGATGCCAGAAGCAGGGTTCCCTCCATCGTACCACTCACCACGATGGAGGGAGGCAGAGTAACCCGGTCCCAGCCCCAACCCACTGCATTCCCAGGAGCCCAGCTCCCAGTCATGTCACTCAGGAGAGTGAAGCGGGCTGAGGGCAGGGCGCTGCGCTGCACTTCCTGCTGCCACGGTGAAGTGTAGCAACTCAGCTGGGAGATAGTGGAACAGAGCAGGTTGGGGCTGGGTTGCTCCACTTTCCATGGCTCATGATGCCACTGGTGAGTGCAAGAATGGGCCTGACTCCTCTTGTGCATCATGCCCCCATGGTAATCTCCCAGGTCACCCTGGGCCCCACAAGGTCCCCCAAAGTGCATGGTCTGGGAGGCAGCTTGAACCATCCAATGGACAGGATAGCTCTGGACAAAATACTAGGCTAGATAGACCATTGGTCTGACCTGATATGGTTGTTCTTATTTAAGGGCATGCCTATAAATAGGGTTACCAGGTAGACTCTCCCCTAAAAAATGGACACACTTGATTGTGGGTAGGGGTGGGGGAGGGGGAGGGACTGGCCAGGACGGGGGTGGGGCTGGCCAGGAGGAAGGGGAGAGGCTGGGAGAAAGGGGGGGTGGAAAGCAGAGCTGGGGGAGAATCAGAGCCTGGGGGGGCTGGATGGGAGGAGGGGGGCCAGAGGAAGGGGGCGGAAAGCAGAGCTGGTGGGGGGGGGGGGGTTCAGCCACTGGCCGAAGCTGGAGTCCAACAGTCCACGCCCCCAGCAAGCACTCCCTCTAGTTTCTAGTAGAAGCCGGGCAGGGACAGGGGGAGTGTCTGGGAGCTGGGCGAGGGGCTTCCCAACTGGGAGGTGGGGCCGCCATTGGTGCCAGGAGCCTCTGGCTGTGTGCAGAAGCCTGGCGGGGGGAGTGGCTGGGAGTCTCAGCCACTGCCCCCCCCCCCCAGCCTGGCTTTTGCACGCAACCACAGGGCTCCCAGTGCTAATCATGGCCCACCTCCCAGTTGCTCCCCCACCCCCGTCTCCGCCCCCGCCAGGCTTCCGTCCGGCACCCAGCTGGAAATTCAGAAAATACCGGGCATTGCACATGTCTGGTATTTTCTGAATTTTTCTACCAGACAGAGGGTGCAAATACTGGACTGTTCAGTAAAAAACCAGACACCTGACAACCCTACCTATATAGCAGGGCTAAAGCCAAAATAAGCTACGCAACTTGAGCTACATCAATTGCGTAGCTTAAGTTAAAATAGCTTATTTCGACTTACGGTGCTTCCTGCCCAGCAAGAGGTGCAAGAAAAAGCACTCTTCCTCTGACTTCCCTTATGTCTCATACAGGAGTGGCCTGAGGCCGGCTGCGGCAGCTGACACCCCAGGCAGAATGCGCGATCAGCGTTCCAGCCTGCAGGCCCGTCAATGGACTGAAATCATCATCGGGCGCCCCGGGTGGCAGTGCCCTAGGCGGCAGCCGAGTCTGCCTATAATCACGGACCACCTCTGGCCTCATACAATGAGGGTTACAGGAGTTGGAGTAAGAAGTCCTCCAGCTCAACATTATTTTGACATTATGTCAAAATAACTGTTTCTAGTGTAGACGTAGACTGTGTTATTTTGGAATAATGTCAGTTATTTCAAAATAACAGAGTGTGTATCTACACAGCAATCCTGTTATTTCGAAATAATTTTGAAATAACTGGCTTCTTACGCTGACTCCTGTAACCCTCATTTCATGAGGAGTAACGGAAGTCAAAGGAAAAATATTCTTCCTTTGACTTCTGCTGTGTGTAGACATTTTCACCAGTAGCATGTGTCAGGCATGGAGAGGAGAACTAAAAAGAGAGGGCTTAGGTCAGTTTGGGAATAACCAGGAAGCAGAGCAGACCTCTGCTTCTCCTTATGTGAGGGATGTGTGGTTGCAGCCAGGAATATGAGACAGCTCACCAGCTCCTCTTATGAAGTGAAGATGACTAAGTGACCCATTGTTCACAAGCTATGAAGAGAAAGGTGGGACTTTCTGTCTTTTTGGTGACTTTGATACCTTTGAAGGAGTGGAAGTGGAAGTGTCTGAGCTGGTGGGCTAAGGATCTATCTATAGCACTGGCCCTTGTGAAAGGTGGTGAGTATCTGAGGCCCTAAGATGTGGGTATAGTGACATGTTGAACTACAATGGTGTGCTGCAGAGGCTGACATTTGCCAGTAACAGCCATGTTGAATGGATGGGAATGGCAAGAGCTAAAAACACATTTAAAGGGGTGAGATTTGGATTTCAGTAGGAATATTAACAGGCTTGTTTACATAAGAAAAGTCAACCTGCTGCCAGTGTTTCATTAAATGCCGAAAGGTAGTTTACAAAAGATGATTTAGGTAATACGAGGGTAAGTCAAAAAGTATCCGCAATGTATTTATTAAAATTAATGCAACAGCAATACAGAACTCATAAGTGTATCATTTTTCAACATAGTTTCCCTGCTTTTCAACACACTTGGTCCAGCATCGCACAAGCTTTTGTATGCCTTCAGAATTTTTCGGCTGGGTGGCAAGCCATGTATGCACTGCCTCCTTCAAATCATGGTCGCTGGCAAAACGATGGTCTCTTAAAGCATCTTTGAGGGGGTCTCTCTGACGTTTGCTCTCCAGCTCATTGTGGTGGATCCACATTTCATCACAAGTGACAATGCAACTCAAAAAAGCGTCACCTTCCTCACGATACCGGTTCAAAAGGCAGTTACAGATTTCCAAACGGTTACGTCTGTGCTGTTCCATGAGTTGTTTGGGAACCCACCTTGCACAAACTTTACTGAAGAGAAGTTTGTGGTAGATGATTTCATAGGCAGAATTGTGACTAATCTGCAGTTGGTTTTCTACTTCATCAATAGTCAGCCTCTTGTTTTCAAGAATCAGCACGCTGACTTGTTCAATGTTCCTTTCAGTAGTTGATGTGGATGGGCACCCTGATCGTTCTTTGTCAGTGACACTTGTTCGGCCATTTTTGAACATGTCAATCCATTTGTACACCCTTCGCTGTGGCAAAACACTGTCACCGTACTGTGTTGATAGTCTTTGATGAATTTCCGCACCACTTATACCTTCAGCCCACAAAAATCAAAACACTGAACGCTGCTCTTTGGTGCATGTGGTAAGCAAAATGGCCATGTTGACCCCACTAGTGGTGAAAGACATCTGAACATACAAGGCCAAATATGTCTCTATAATATAGGGAGGTTCCGTGCTTACGGTTACGTGCAAATTCAGCAGTTGGGCCAATCGCAAAAAAAAGATACAAACACTTTGTAGATACTTTTTGATTTACCCTCGTATAAAGGCTTTGTATGGCCTCTCCATACAGGGGTAAATTTCATATCATCTACTTGTGTCAGTATGTGTCTTTTTGTCCAAGGAATCAGGCAACATTAAAATAAATAATCGGGGTGATGGAGACAATTCAAGAATACAGCATTAAGCAATATTTTATTTCAAAGCAAATGGAAATAATTAGTTTTTTAATTCATAATTTCCAAATATAAATCCTACAACCAATGGAAAAATTCAAAAAATTGTTGACTCATAATTTCCCAGCACAACTCTGACAGTCCCGATGTTGGAATGTGCAGGAATTATATAAGGCCAAAAGTCTTCCCAGGACAAAACTGGCTGTTCAGAAATGTAACATCAGAAAAGGAAACATTAAGAGGGGATGACCTCTTAATCCACATCATTGTGGAGAAAACTGAAATTGATGCAGTGGTGACTAGTTTTCTCTATACAGTACCAATACATGAATACACCAGAAGTATGCATTCAAATGAGTATTTCATGTTACACAAATAACTACAATAACATTATTTTAGTGTGTTTTGTAGCAAAACTTATGTAGTTAAAAGTTTCAGGGGGTAGCCTTGTTAATCTGTAACTAGAAAAACTTAAAAAACAGCAGTCTATCCCTGATGATGTCACTGCACACCTGGCTACAGAGCTCTGTGACTTTGTCCTCACCCACGACTATTTCTCACATGGTCCACAATATGCCAACATCTTTATGGCTGGCCTTGAACGTTTCCTCAGCTCTTGCCCCTTAGTACCTTTACTCCACTTATGCTACATTGACAACATTTTCATCATATGGATGCACGGGAAGGAGACCCTTGAAGAAATTCACAGGTATTTCAACAACTTCCCACCCACCATCAACCTGAACCTGAACCAGTCCACATAAGAGATCCACTTCCTTGACACCACAATACAAATACATGATGGACACATTTCCACCACCTTACATCTACCAACCATTACCTTTACTACATGCTTCCAGCTTCCATCCAAGACACATTTCCCAATCAATTGTTTGCAGTCAGGCCCTAAGATACAATTGGATTTACTCCAATCACACAGAGACAAACACCTACAGAATTTATATAAAGCGTTCTTAAAACTGAAATACCCACCCAGAGAAGTGAAAAAAAACCCAACAGATTGACAGAGATAGACAAGTACCCAGATATCAGCTACTTCAAGATAGGCCCTACAAATAAAACAACAGGACACCAGTTGTCATCACTTATAGCCCCCAACTTAAACCCCTCCAATGCATTATCAACAATCTACAGCCTATCCTGGAAAATGACCCCTCATTCTCATAGGTCTTGGGGGACCGACCAATCTTCACTTACAGACAACCCCCTAACCTCAGACAAATTATTTACAATAACCCCACACCACACTTTCATCATACTCATCCAGGAACCCACCCCAGCAATCAACCCCAATGCCAATTCAGTCCACACATCTATACTGGCGATATCATCACAGGACCTAACCACATAAACCACCACATCAGAGGCTCATACAACTGCACATCCACGAATGTGATTTATGCCATCAAGTGCCAGCAATGCCCCTGTGCCATGTATATTGGCCAAACTGGACAGTCTCTATGAGAAAGACATAATGGACACAAATCAGATATCCAAAAAGGCAACACAGAGAAACCTGCTGGGGAACATTTTAACTTGCCTGGGCATTCATTAATGGAACTCAAAATCACCGTATAATTTCAAACCAATTTCAAAAGTCAGCTCGACAGGGGGACTACAGGACTTAATTACATTTACAAATTTGATTCTTACAATAGAAGTCTAAACAAAGACATTGGCTGGATGGCCCACTACATTCATTAGGTGAACGACCATCACATATGGTCCCAGGCACAGCTCCGCCACTCTGCGTCCTCCCAGATCTTTTGTGCCAGGGTCTGCTGACATGCTGCTGCATCAGATCTTCATAGACCACGGCGTGCTTTCAGGTCCCCTGGGTTCTGGTGGGTGGCTCGGTTGGTGTGGCTTGCCCCTCAGTCCCAACTGGTCCGGCTGTGGAGAACACAAAGAGGGAGAGGTGGTCAGTTATCCATGCAGACACTGTCCCTGAAGCTGTGCCCTCCTCTGTGAGCGGCGACCAACAGTCCTTGGGCCAAAGGAGGGGGATGTCCCAGGAGCAAGGCCATGTATGGCCTGCACAGTAGGCCCTGCCTCACAGGGGCCCTGACGTGCCCAGGGAACCATGCTGCCCACTTCCTACCCGCCCCCCAGCCCATGGACAAGGAGGCAACGGAAGTGTCTGGCCACAGCGGGATTCCAGGTGTGGTAGAGGAGCTGGAAGCAGCTTGGCCCTCCCTGAGGGCCTGCACACACACTTGCACCTGGCAGCGCTGCCCGCGGGAGTGGGTGCTTCCTCCCACGTGCAGGCATGCCCGTGTGCTGTGTGCGGCACTCCTCAGTGTGTCTGGGGTCGTGCCTGCACCCTTGTGGGTCGCCTGCCTACAGCCACGGTAGGTGGTGAGAGGGCGTCCCCTCCCTCTGCCCCTTCCCCCGGGGCCTGGGAGCAGGATCACGGGCATGCTCTGGGGCTGCCTGCTGAGTCCGTATGGTGCACACTAACACTGCATGTGGTTACACGTGCACGGACTGCAGCACAATGTCCAGTTCAAGCAGGCCGAGCGATGCTCACACCCCCTTCCCCCTCTGTGCCCACCTCCGCCACCCTGTGTGTATAACAAACTTAGAGCACTCACCTGAAGATCCCTCCCTGGCTTCAGAAGATGCCTAGGAGACATCCAGGCTGACAGGAACCAGCTCTAAGGAGAGCGTCATGGTGGCCGTATTGTCTGCCTCCTCCTCCTCCTGCTGCTGTCCCTGGTCCTGCTCCTCCTCCATGACCTCTGGCCGGGCGATGACAGGTGTGTCGAGGCTGGAGTCCATGATGATGGGTGGGGAAATGGCTTCCTCACCCCCCAAGATTTGGTGCAGCTCCTGGTAGTAGGGGCAGGGGTGGGGTCCTGCCCCAGAGCATGAGCTGCGCTCTCTGGCACTCATGTATCCCTGGAGGAGCTCTTTGACCTTACTCCAGACCTACTCCAGCAGGAACTTGGCCATGCGCCCAAAAATGTTACTCTGCTTGGAGTGGAGATCCTGCAGTGTCTCCTCCTCACCCCGCAGGTTGAGTAGGGATAGGATCTCAACTGAATTTGAAACTGCTGAATTTCTGAATAGAAGGAAGAACTGCACAGTCAAGTACTGCTCCCAGGGTCGGCTTCCTGCCACAAAGCTTGTCCTTGGTGCCTGTAGCTTTAAGAGGGCCCAGGAGACAGGAACTATAGAGTTGTGATTACTTTGGAAGGAGTAGTCACCAGGGCACCTGTGCTTTTTCCTGGAGGCCTCTTCTTTCAAAAGAAAACCCTCTTCCCCACCCACACACGCCTTCTTCCAAAAGAGCTCTTCTTCCTCACAGAAAGAGGATTACTAATGTTGGAAAAAACCCTCTATTCTTTAGATTTTCTCTCGAAAGAACGCAATTGCAGTGTGAACGTGATTGAAGGTTTTTTTTGAAAAGTGGCTGTTTTTCAAAAAAACCTCTGTAGTATAGACATACCCAAAGTGGGTTGTGCCCACAAAAGCTCATGATACCATCTACATTTTTTGTTAATATCTAAAGTGCGTCAAGACTATTTGTTTTTTTTTATGTGGTTAAAGTTAGCTTTAAGAATTTTGAAATTAAAGTTGGGGGATTTTGAACATTCATATATGGAATATCACTTACAATTGCTTCTCAGTTTAAAATATTTAATACTCTGATCCAAAGCAGTTAAGTATCAGCATAACTTTAGAGTACATGAGTAGACCCATTGAAATCAATGTACCCAATCCTGCAAACGTGCATGCTTAATTTTGCTCATATATTATACATTTGTTTTTTATTAATGTAGCTCCTTGGAGTTATAGTCATGAATCAGGACTCCACTGTACTAGAGAGAACAGAAATATAGAATAAAAAGATGATCCTTGCCCATACCATTTACATCTAAGTGTGAGTAGTTCCATTGAAACCAATAGTGCTATTCATATGCTTAAAGTTAACCACAAGCTTAAGTTTCAGAGGGGTAGCCATTTTAGTCTGTAACTGAAAAAACTTAAAAAATAACAAATAGTCTTGCAGCTCCTTAGAAACGAACAAAAAATGTAGATGAAATCACGAGCTTTTGTTAGCACAACCCACTTCTTCAGATGAATGGAGTTAATGGGTCAAGTGCTTTGTTGGGTTGGTTCCATAATTAACCAATATATTTAGCATAATGGCAGAACAAAATTTACTTATTGCAGGGTTCAGTTCTGTTTGCTGAGTGTTTTGCATGACTTCTCTTGTGACCGGGCCCTAAATAGGTACATTTTATGTACTCTGATACCAAGAAAGGCTTGAGAATATTAGCGTCCAAACAAATATGCCTTAAATATTTTTCCTGGCAAGGAACCACAGGCACAGTGGCATACAGAGAAGTTTTAGAAGTTTGTCGGTAGTATCTCAAAGCACCAAATAAATCTATCAAAGATGGTGGGTTCTTCTGGCCAGAGTCCTGGGGGCCATAGGCTATGTGTTTGTAGTTTAGTAACGTAAATGATGCAATAATTGCTATGACCTATATATTTAACTCTATTTTCATAGTTCAGTTTAAAATATTAATCCAAAGCAAGCATAATTAGTGTCCAACTAAAATATAAAATACCCTTTCTATGTCAACAGTTGTATGACAGAAAACTATGTCTAGGAACAGATGGTCGTGTCTTTGTTAATCTTGCCCCATAGCTGAGTGGAAATAAGTTTTAAAACAGCAAACACCGGGAAAAAAGTGCACATACATGGAGAGCAAAAGACAGCATTAGCTAGAACTGGCTAAATACATGAGAAAATAGCTGGTAAAACTTACTGGAGAGACATTTAGTTCTTCAAAGCACTCAGCAGCATAAAACATATTTGGAGATGGCTGTTCATGCAGCTGCATGCACTGGAATAACTCACACTTGAACTGCTCTGTATTTAATAACTGAGAACTACAGAATGAAATAGGATGTTGAATTACTGCAGGTCTTGAAAACAACTCTACTTTTAAACAAGTCTGAGAACTATCCAAATAGGGATCTTTTTTCTTCCCTGCCTCAACACACTGTGATCTAAAACTGAACAATGAGGATCATACTGTGAGATTGAAACCATAAATCACATTTGGATATGGGCAGAAGTGTTCCCCACAATCAGGAGTTCTCATCAGAGATGTTCTGATGAAGTGCAGGTTTGAGCTCAGGTGCTGAAATGACCTCTGTGCAGAGGGCCAGTGCAAGACGCAAGCACTGTTTAAGTCACACTTTGAATGCTTAAGTGTTGAATAGACTTCATGTTGAACCTCTGCACAATGGTGAATTTCACCCATGGAGTTCATCATGCTTAACTTTGCTCATGTTATTAATTTTTGTATTCATGGACTGTTACAGTGGTGACCCATGGTCACAGGAAGGTAAAACTCCTGGCAACTATTCTGTCTCTAATTCTGATCCCTGACTATATAACAGTGATATCCAATACCACTGAAAAACTAGAAGTGTTCCACACACTTTAATCCATCTAACCAGTCATGTGATTGATTAGGACAGCATTTTTTCCCCTGAAGATGAATATTGTAAAAGCCCAGAGGACTAAAACTAGGGGCTATGCGGGTTGGGGACTGGACACTTCTGCATTGCATATCTATGGAGCTAGATTCAGCAGGAAGTACCACCCAGCGGAGCCTGGGCGGTAGCCCTCCCACAACCCGCTAATTGAGTTATGCTGCTACATAAACTGGGAAGCCCGAACGTGGTAGTGTCGGAGCAATAAGACAGACTTCCTACTTGTTTCCACTCCAGACTTTGCTTTGCTGTAGACCATAGAGTCTGGTTTCTGATACTGATTTGGCCCTGATTCGACTTGCCTGCTGCCTGCAACTTGGTTTTTTACTCTGATTTCCTGGTATCTTGCTTGATTCTGACCCTGCTACTCATCTTCTGAGCCAAAATATCAGTGTACAAAGGCTACTCATGCAAGGCTGCTGACACTGGGGCAAAGAGGACAGTTTCCCCATGGCCCAGTGATTTAAAAGGGCCCAGGCTTCAGGCTGCCACCACTGCTACCATGGAGCAGCAGTGGCTGGAGCTTTGGGTCCTGTAAATCACAGCCAGAACCCCAAGTCTGGGTAGTGCTGAGGGCTGGCTGGGGGAGGTGCAGCATGGTCCAGGCAGCACTGCTGGCTGGCTGCCCTAGCCCTGTCTCTTCCGTCCAGAGATGAGCCCCGCCCTTACCTTGCCCAGGGCCCAGCCAATTCTGTCACCAGGCTGAGCCCATGTCCTGGTCCTGACAAATATGCAGCAAAGGCCTCCTATAATAAAGCTTTGGTTCAAGTTTCCCTGTAAACTTAAGGTCAAGATAACCTCTCTGTTCCATTATGTCTTGACCATATGAATTTATTTTCTATATTTATTTGTACCTCCCAAATCCAGAACTCTCTGGTCTGACAAAATCTATGGTCTGGAAGGACCACAGATGTTTCCAGACCATAGGGCCCCAGACACAAGGAGAACAAGCCAGCTGGGAGTCCACCCCTAGGGACTGGTCCTGCAGTGGGTAGGAAGTCCAACCCAAGGGAACCCTGGCGGCGGTGGGAATGAATTTCCAGCCCTAGCCAGGAACCCCAGCAACAGCAGGGCTGGCAGTGGTCACAGGGAATCTGCAGCTCAGGCATCATTTAGGCTGGTAGAATCCCTGGCCCTGGGAACCTCACAGCAGGTCAGCAGCAGCTGAAGAGTCCCAGCCCAAGGAGGCTGACCCCAGGATTCATAGAATCATAGGGCTGGAAGAGACCTCAGAAGGTCATCAATTCCAGCCCCTAAAGGAAGAGAGAAGGCCCCAGTGAGCTGGGAACTCATGATCCCTGGTTTACAAGACTAGTGATCTAACCACTGAGCTATGAAGCCCAGCAGCAGGCAGGGAGCCCAGGCTTCAGGAACCCCCACATCCCAGAGAGGAGACTTGACCTTCCCCGGTCTGGGAAACTCCCTGATTCAGGACCACTCAGTTCCTGAGGGTACCAGAGCAGGGAGGTCCAACCTGTATCATGGGAAGTACTGACCCCACTTGGGTTCAGAAGGGGTTAAAAGGAGTTGGTGATTATGGTATCCCTGAAGGGTTTACCTGCCCTTACCAGCTACATGTGGGGGGAATGTATATGTGAAAGGGGAAATTAAAATGGAGAAAAGGAGGCTTGGGATCATTTCTCCAAGAAAGAAACTCTGACAAGCTTCAGGAGAACATAAGCTGCAGTGACAAGCCTTAAATGACCTCAACAGAAGCAGTCATTGTGTACATTACATGGATGGAGAGAGAGACCTCATGTCTGCAGAAGTGAAGGCCCCTCTCCACAGCCAGAACTGAAGATATGATGCTTTAGTGCTTTTGAAAGACTTTACTTGGATCTTAAAGTACATGAATGCCCTAGAAGCAGCAGAACTCCAAAAGGTCAAGCATCCCACAACAGAAGATAAATATAACCAAGGGTGCATCTACACAGCAGGGCTTAACTTGAAATAAGCTATGCAAATTGAGCTACGTCAATTGCATATCTTATTTTGAAATATTTTATTTTGAAATAGGGAACATCTATACAGCACTTATTTCAAAATAGAGCACTCTTCCTCTGATTTCCCTTACTCCTCATATAATGAAGGTTGCAGGAGTTGGAGTAAGAAGTCCTCCATCTTGACAGTGATACTATTTTGATACTATTTCGAAATAACTGTCAGCTGTGTAGATCTGGACTAAGTTATTTCAGAATAGTGCTAGTTATTTTGAAATAGTGTTGCACTGTAGACTTACCCCAAGAATGGGTACTCTGGGATAGTGAACCTTTTGGACTACTAATGAGCCACTTGACCTTAAATGTTCTCTTAGAATATTTGCTAGCTATGCTTCAGTCTTGTATTTACGTGTGACTCAGATCCTTTCCCAGATCTGAGTAAGAGCTCCATGATGCTTGAAAGCTTGTCTCTCTCACCAACAGAAGTGGATCCAATAAAAAGTATTACCACACCTATCTTGTCTCTCTACTATCCTGGAATCAACATAACTACTGCATGTTATGTGAGCTTCCAGGCCTGGGTCAATAGACTCTGGCTACTGGAGCTTGTGCTAGTGCTCTAGAAATGTCTATACTATATAGACAGCACTTTGGAATTTCAGTTCAGGCTGGAGCTCAGGTACTCAAACCCGGTCACCTCCCAAGGCTTCAGAGTCTAAGCTCCAGACCTTACTTCAAAGAACTATTTAGCTATTTTTAGAGAATTAACGCAGGCCCCTCTAGCCTCAGTCTGTTGGCCTGAGCTGGGAAGATCACTCAAAATGCTATGTAAACCTGAATGAGTATTGGCACCAATTAACAACCTTTCTGAAGCCAGGTCTACACCATACATTTACACCATAGATATACGCCATTTACACCTCCCCAGAGTAGGAAGAGGTCGCGGAGCACCTCGGTGTGTAACTCCTACTTGTGTTGTGAGAGGAAATGCCTGCTCAGAGTATTGGCGATCATATTGTCCTTGCCAGGAAGGTATGCTGCTGTTATGGTGATAGCTTGTCAAATTGCCAAATTCCACAGGCGTACGGCCTCTGTGCAAAGAGAGAGGGAGCGTGCCCCCTCCTTGTCTGTTGATATAATACACCGTGCATATGTTGTCGGTGAGAGTCTGTCTGGAGTGACCTCGAATGATGGGTAGGAAGTGTTTGCAAGCATTGAAGACTGCTCTCAGCTCAAGAAAATGTATATGTTGTAGTGACTCCTGGGGCGTCCAGAGACCCTGCACCCAGTGCTCCGGTAGGTGAGCGCCCCAGCCGAGCAGGGAGGCATCTGTAGTGATTTGTAGTGATGGTTTGCGGGCATGAAAGGGGACACTTGTTAGCATATTGTTGGAGCTGTCCTACCATGCCAAGGAAGTCCGGACCTGATTGGACATAGAAACCACCCTGTTTGTACTGTGCACGTGGGGCGTGTACTCGGTGAGCAACCAATGCTGAAGACTGAGCAGATGGAGCCTGGCATGCGGAACCACATATGTGGTGGCTGCCATGTGTCCCAACAGCTGTAGACAGGTAAGTATTCGGGACTTGGGAGAAACTGATACTGACTGCACCAAGTCCTGTATGAGTTGAAACCTCTTTACAGGCAAGTATGCCCTCGTGGTCAGGGAGTCAAGTCTTGCTCTGATAAACTCCAGGTCAAGAGTAGGTGTCAGGAAGGACTTCTCGAGATTGATTATGAGTCCAAGGGCTATAAACAGAGTGGTAGTTGTGGACACTGCCCTCGTGACCTCGTCGACAGTGGAAGCCTTTAGTAGGCCATCGTTCAGGTATGGAAAAATTGTAATGTCGAGGCGCCACAGATAGGCCGCCACTACCGCAAGGGTCTTGGAAAAAACTCATGGGGCTGCCGACAGTCCGAAAGGTAGTACGCGGTACTGATAGTGGTCAGACCCCACTATGAACCGAAGGAAACTTCTGTGAGGTGGGTGTATTGTTATGTGAAAGTAAGCGTCCTGAAGATCGAGGGACGCGAACCAGTCCCCTTTGTTGAGAGCAGGGCTGATCGAAGATAACGTGACCATCTTGAATTTTTGCCTTCTCAGATGACGGTTGAGCCGACGTAGGCCCAGGATAGGCCTCCAGCCCCCTGACTTTTTTGGGGTGAGGAAGAGACCTCTTGATGGAGAAGAGTCTCGTGAGAGGGGTCCCTGAAAAGGGATGGGGAAGAGAGGGGGAAGAGAAGTGAAGGGAATGACATATCCTGACGTGATTACGTCGTGAACCCATCAGTCAGTGGATATGAGAGCCCAACGATGCTGATAAGGCCTGAGACAACGATGGAATATACCTTCTGTGATGCCTGGAGTCTCTGTCAATGGGGTGGTCTGAAGTCCCTCGATCAACACATCAAACCTGCTGCCAGCCCTGCTGCTGGACGAATGCCTTGTTAGGCTGTTGGCATCGCTTTTGGGGACGTTGCTTTGGTCTCTGTTGATCATATGATTTGGTCTGAGGCGTTGCATAAGAGAATGGCCTCTGCCTGTTGTAGGGTATGTATCTCCTACATCTTGTACATCTTGTACATCCCCAGTGTCTTCAAAGTTGTACATGTATCCTTGCCCGAGTGGAAGACCTGATCGGTTGACTGGGTGAAGAGTGACTGACAATCGAAAGGCAAATCTTCCACCTTGGCCTGCAACTCCTTCAGGACAGCGGCCTGGTGTAGCCAAGACACCCGACGCATGACTATGGCTGAAGCTGTGGATCTAGCGGCTGCATCAGCCGTGTCGAGAGCGATCTGCAATGCTACTCGGGCAACTTAATAGCCCTCTTGTATCACCGCCTTGAGAATCTGACGTTTGGAATCCGGCAAGTGTTCAAATAGAGGGACTAGTTTCGAATAGTTGTCAAAATCGTGATTTGCTAGTTGTGCCACAAAGTTACACATCATCAGAGCAAAAGTGGCGGAAGAATATATTTTCCTGCCCAAGATATCCAGGCGTTTAGCCTCCTTGTCGTTTGAGGAATTTTTGGTCTGAGACGTTATTACTCTCTGTTGTGCAGTGTCCAAAACAAGGGAGTTAGGCTGAGGATGTGTAAACAGAAACTCTATACCCCTCTGGCTTATGAAGTATTTCTTGACCGACGTCTTATTAGTTGGTAGTGACGTGGCCAGAGTCTGTCAGATGTCGTCGGCAACCTCTAGGATAGCGTCATCAAAGGGAAAGGCGAGCTGCAACTTTTGGGAAGGTTGTAAATTCTTTAGCAGCCAATGCTATTTCTGCTGCACATCCGTGGTCTGGATGTCCTGGGATTGAGCAACCCTTTTGAAGAGTTCCTGGAATTGCTTGTGGTCCTCCGTAGGAGAAAAGTCATCCGGCAAGGAAGAGAAACGCTTCCGGCAAGGAAGAGAAAGGGAATCAGGGTTCTGCTGCCCCTGACGAGGAATGTGGTCCTGCTTATCTTCCTGATACCTTGAATCCACATCTCCAGCTGAGGATGGTGGGGCAATATAAGGCGTAGACTCGTCAGGACCGTGTGGAGACTCAGGCCAAGAAGATTGTGGTGACCGTGACCACGAATACCTTCTGCGGTGAGATGAATAAGAAGAGCACTCGTGATAACATCGGTCATACAGCTGGCTGTGGCAAGGAGAACAGCTGTGTCTTCTCGACGTGTCATATCGACTAGAACATGCTGTAAGTCTTGGAGACCTTGGCGAGAAGGATCTCCTGGAGTAGCGAGAAGGAGACCACGAGCAGTGGTCCCAATAGTACTGATGTGGTGGTGAGCGATGAGGTGACATATAGTAGTGTTCTCTGGGGGGCCGTGTAATGGTCAACATGATGACGGCTTCCAGAATGGGACAAGGCAGGTGAATCAGGTCCAGGCGAGAAGGTCACATGGTCCGGTGTCAATGATGATGTCCAGACCCATGCAGATTTGTGCTGTGCTTTGGTTGGCACTGAGGAGTTGAAGGAAGGCTGAGGAGCCGCTTGTGGCAGAACAGCAGGCAGCAAAGGAGCTTCTGTAACTTGATTATTGGCAGAATGCAGGCTCGGTGCCGCTGGATCAGCCGGGGATGACGTCAAAGCTGAGGGCTGGACCGGCAGAGTCTCCTGTTGCGGTGCTGAATCCGGTGCCGATGTCTCTGGTACCGGGGAGCATGGAACAGCACTCAGGGAAGGCGCTGCGGGTGCCGGCACAGCTAATCTCAGCCGCGCATGTGCAGGAACTCTCGGTGCCAGGGCTTCCATGGCCGGCTTCGCAATGGCCGTTGAAGCCATTGCCGGCACCTACTCCGCTCGCAAACCCTTTGTGGGTGCTGGAGCGGAGTCCTTGTGGTGGGCTACAGTTGGGGCCGAGGAGCTATGGCCCTTGCCCGACTTGTCACAGTATAATTACATCACTCGGTGGTTTGATAAATCACCATACAGTATAACTACATCACTCAGTGGTTTGATAAATCCTCACCTCTAAACAACGTAGTTATACTAACCTAACACTTAGCACAAACAGCACTATGTTGACAAGAGGGCTTCTCCCATTGACACAGTTACTGCCTTTTATGGAGGTGGGTTAACTTCACCAAGAGGGGCACAGCAGCATTTTCACAGTAGCAGAATTCTAAAGAGCAGATGTGCTCCTAGTCTCAGCATAAAGCCCAGTCCTGAGAAATGGTGAAAACCTGTAGCTCTAAAAACAATAAAAAATGCTAAAAGGATCTAACTGCACTTTTGCAAGGTCAACAATCCCAAGTCTCCTGTGCTGTAATATTTTCTAAAAATAAATCAAAACAAGATAAAGATTAAGATAGGTTCATTGATAACTAAAAGAAATCACATGATTTTATTTGCTGTAGCCCTTCTTATCCAAACCTTTCTCCCAACAGCTGTCATTTTCCCTTAGTATGTCTTAATCTATGAGCAGATCAGAACAAAAGCTATGGTTTTTGCATGTGTATTTTTATTAATAGTCATGGTCAGGATGTGAGCAATAAACATTCACAGATTTGAGAAGCTGGATGGAGCCCTGCCACCCTGGGCTGGAATACTGGAATTAAAAAAAAAATCATGGTGCTCTTGCAAAATCATGATATCCATGACGCCCATGGCAGATTCATACCAAGATTGTTCTGGGATGGATAATATCATGCTTATTTTACAAATAGGTAAACTGAAGAATGGAAAATTTTAAGTCACTTGTCTAGAATCATAAGCTGAGTTATTTGGAGAACCAGAAAGGAAACCCAGGAGTCCTGATTCTCTGCTCTGACTACTAAACAACACTATGCCTTGAGAAACAATTGGAAAAGGGACTCCAAAGTAATAAACTCTGCCCAGTCAATCTTCTACACAGCAGAAGAAATGAGTTTGAGTACTGCACTAGAGAAACTTACAGACGTGGTCTATGAGGTAATATATATTTATTTAATTTATTGAGATAAGTGTTGGAGCTTACCCAAAGCTTTCTCAGGTCTGTGAAGCTCAAAAGCTTTTCTCTTCTTCCAACAGAAGTTGGTTGATATTACTACACCCACCTTACCTCTTTAATAATCTGGGACCAACATAACTACCAAAATCCTGCAAATTAGAGAAGCTTGTTAGCAATCCTAATTCATATAAAACAAAATATAATTTACACTGTCATCTATATAATAAGATTCCAGGATGGTTCCTCTCTGTGTCACTCTTAAGCCTAGAATATATGTAGCCAGACTGAAGCAATGGAAACAGCTATAAGCATAACTGATTTCTCTTCTTATTGCAAACATCCATCAGGTTCAAACATCACTAGATGTCCAGACTAAGGCCATTGAATACAGGCAGTCCCCGGGTTACGTACAAGATAGGGACTGTAGGTTTGTTCTTAAGTTGAATTTGTATGTGTCGGAACTGGTACATATTGTAAGGGAAACTCTAGCCAAACATTTCTCCAGAGCTCAGTTTTATTCTCCCACACCTCACTTCTTTCAGTCCTTTATTCTCAAGCTGAGGTGTCTGCTGAGAAAAGCCGCTCCGCGTCTCCCTGGTCTGCTGGGGGGAAGCAGCTAGTGTGGGGTTGCCTCACCCCGTTTGTAAGTAGGGATCCGATGTAAGTCGGATCCATGTAACCCGGGGACTGCCTGTATTTAAACCCTGTGCTATATTTACTTCACAGATTACACCCATTCAATAGCACAGGTTTTTAACTGATAGTGTTTTTAATTTATATCCGTGCTTCTAGCTTTCTGCTGACAGTCAAGATTTGTCATCCAGGGACTACACAAAAGTACTTTGGACTACCAGGGAAGTTGACTTTTGAATTTTTGGATTAAACTGAGCCCAAGCGCAGTAGTGACAGTCATCTATGGATTTCAGAAAGGGGAGCTTTAGTCAATGCTACTCATAACTCTCATATGCTCTTCATTTGAAGGAAGGTTATTCATAGTAGTCCCAAAATTACCACAAATTTGATGTTCACTCCCTTTAATTGCTGAAAATAATTAACAAAGAATTATGAAACTCAAGTTATAGAAGAGGTTCTCTTCTTAAATAAAGGAATCCCACAGCATTTTAAGTTCTCTGAACAAATAAGTTTTGTTTCCCTCTGAGTCTGTCATATAGTGCAGTGTTTTTCCACCTTTGTTTAATAAAGCACCCTTTTTTTAAAAAAAATTATAAGTACCCCCAGTACCTACAGTTTTCAGACACAGATTTTTGTTCTACCATTGCAACACATTTGTTTACACAACTTAATTGAAGCCAGGTGGGTGATGAAATATTTGGCTGTAAAAAGTACAAAAGTGATAAAGCGCTGTAAAACTTAAAACAAAAAATCAGTTTTATCCAAATTTCAATTGTGTTGATGTACCCCCAGACTTCTCTCAACTCGTACAAATGGTTGAAAAACAGTTATAGTGCTTTGGGGTCTGGATGGGCTGAAAAGCAGTGTATTGACAAGTCACCCTCAAGCAGATCCTAAAGGGACACTTTTGGGCACCGTTAGTCACTGGAAAAGGCCAGGCAGTTTGCACCAGTGGTGTTCCTTTTCCTCTGTGAAGTGTGCAGGTGGAGGGGCCATGCTGCCAGGGGATCCTAGCAGCTGGACAGTATGGTTATGCATTGGAGCACCAGTGCCCTTGTGTGGGGTATGCAAAAGGGTGCCAGGCAGTGTTCCCTGTTAGCTGTGTGATTGTGTGACAAAAGCCCCCAGCTGAGCAGCAGAACCCACACAGGTGTGTGTGTGAGGGGGGAAGGGGGGGGGTTCTTTCTATTTGTGGTGCACATTGGCACACGCCTGAGTGTGCACAGAAAGCACCAGGATGGAAAAGATCCCCACAGGGATGGAAAAGCTCAGAGGGAACACTCGTGCCGGGTGCTGTCCCCCAGCGCCGTGCCAGCCCATTCCACACGGGCACCTAACGGCAGCGGTCACCAGCGCGCGATGGCTGGGAGGGGGCACGTGCGTGCGTCCGCCGAGGCGCCGCAACCGCCAAACAACCGGGAGGCGCGTCGCGCGCACGCGCGGGGCCGGGGCGTCAGCGCGCGCCCGGCTTCCCCGCCCGGGCGTCTTCCGAGCTGCCTCCGCTGCCGGGCGGAAGAAGCGGGGAGTCGCCCTCCTTCCGCCCGGCTTGGCAGACGCTGCTCGGCAACCGGCGCCTGCAGCCCTATGGCCGTGGACATGCTGGGAGCCGCCGGGGAAGGTACGTGGCGGGGCGTCCAGGCCAGGGCTTTCCCTCCCTGCCTGCCTGCTCCCAAGCGACGTTTCCTGCCCGGGCGGGGCCTCTCCCCGGCCGCGCCACGCAGGGGAGTAGTGCAATGCCGGGGGCCGCCTGTCCGTCCGGGAGCTGCTGTGCCGGGCACCTGCCGGGCGCTCAGGCCAGGGCTCCTAGCTGTGCAGGGGACGGGGCGGCGGGGCTGCTGGGACACATCAGTTCCAGTTCCGGATAATGCCCACAGACCGCTTCTGCATGTGGACCATCCCCATCGCGCAAGAAACAGCCACTTCCCTAGCGAACGTTGCATGCAGGCGTTTTCTGTCGTGCGAGACAGAATAGGGGTGGTGCCACAATATTGCCTGCAGTCAGAGCGCAGGACATATCGAGTCATGTGTACCGTAATTTTTACACCATGACAAAGCAGGGATGCTAATTGTATGAGCATATTGTATTCAATGCTTCATTCACTAACAGTGTTGCCAGAACAGATTTGTATGCATCTATGCATTCAGTAAAATCAGCGTCGTAAATAATGTTCCCAGTCGTCTGTTTCCTGTGATGCTACTAATTCTCAGGTAAAATATCTCAGGATATTATCTAAATAACATCTGAAACGGACACGATGCCTCTAGAAAATAAGAAGAAAAACTCCATGGCCTAAATCCCTATAAACAAAGAGTGGGACTGACAAAGGGATTTAGGCATTGCAGTGCTGAGTACTATAGCACTTTACTTTTAGATGCTTAGAAAATAATAGGATCAACACTGAGAGATGCTAACCCAACTCAGGAACTTAGGCTCCCTGCACAATGCCCAGGAAGAGTTTAGATGCAGTGCACAAACACTTGTACACTAGGTCTTGAAGCTCCCTAAACTAGCCTGTGGGAGATACCAATGACGGGTATATACAAATCCAGTGATTACCAACCAGGTTGTTGTGTACCCCTGGGGTACTCATGTCTTCCAGGAGTTGCATCAACTTGTCTAAATAGTTGCATACTTTTAAAAAAGGCTATATAAAAAACACCAGTGAAATCTGCAAATAAAATTTCATACTTGTTTATACTGCTCTATAAAACATACACTGAAATGTAAGTGCAATATTTATACTCCAGTTGATTTATTTTATAATTATATGGCAAAAAATGAGAGAGCAGTTTTTCAGGAATAGTGTGCTGTGACTTATATTTTTATATCTGGTTTTGTAAGCCAGCAGTTTGTGAGGTGAAATTTGGGGGAATGCAAAACAAATCAGACTCCAGGGTACAGTAATCTGAAAAGCTTGAAAACTATTCTCCTAAATCATACCACCTTTTCAGAGAGAGGTCCCTAAATCTTGGGCTTTGTCTGCACTTAACAGTTTAAAGTGAAGTTCTTTAAACTCAAAGTGTGACCATGGTATAAGTGCTGGGAAAGAGGTCTCTCAGCACTCTATGTAAACTATCTTTGCAAGAGAAGTAGCTAACTAAGTGAGGTTAGTATTATCTGGCCATGTGAACTATGGTACAGGCAGTCCCCGAGTTACGCGGATCCGACTTATGTCGGATCCGCAGTTACGAACGGGGCCGTTCCTCTCCCTGGTCTCCAGCAGACCGGGGAGAGGAAGCAAAGCGGCGGAACACATGGGCAGCGGACAGGGCTGTCCGCTGCCCACGCGCTCCGAGGCTTGGCTCTGCTTTGCCCCCCCCCCCCCCCCCGGTCTGCAGACCAGGGGGACGGGGGGGGGGGGCAAAGCAGAGCCAAGCCGCGGAGCGCGCGATCAGCTGACGGCCCAGACGCGTCCAGCAGTGGCTGAATCTGACAGACCAGGGGGACGGGGAGCAAAGCAGAGCAAAGCCACGGAGCCCGAGGGCAGCAGGACAGCCACGGCGCGTCTGGGCTGTCCCGCTGCCCCCGTGCTCCATGGCTTTGCACCGGACACCTGTGGTACAGCAGCTGGGGCGCTGCCAGTTGGTCCCGTAGTGCCGCTCTGGGCGCTACTGGACCAACCGGGCAGCACCCCAGCTGTTCTGCCCCAGGCGTCCTGATTCAGCCACTGCTGGTCAGATTCAGCAGCGGCTGAATCAGGACGCCTGGGGCAGAGCAGCTTGGGTGCTGCTGGGTTGGTCCAGTAGCGCCGAGGAGCGGCGGCGCTACTGGAGCAACCCAGCAGCACCCCAGCTGCTCTGCCCCAGGCGTCCCCAAGTCAGCCGCTGCTGAAACTGACCAGTGGCTGACTACAGGAAGCCCCTGCCCCGGGCTTTCTGGAATCAGCCGCTGATCAGTTTCAGCAGCAGCTGACTTGGGGATGCCTGGGGTTCTTAAGTTGAATCTGTATGTAAGTCAGAACTGGCGTCCAGATTCAGCCGCTGTTGAAACTGATCAGTTTCAGCAGCGGCTGAATCTGGACGCCAGTTCCGACTTACATACAGATTCAACTTAAGAACAAACCTACAGTCCCTATCTTGTACGTAACCCGGGAACTGCCTGTACTCCTTACTGTTGCAGAGAGTATGGGAAATTCACAGGAGAATGTGGCTGTCACAGAAAATTGATGTAAGGTACCTCGAATCCAACTATGCAATTTATGTAGCTCAAGTTGTTTATCTTACATTGATTTTTCTCCGCTAGTGTAAATCTGGCCTCAGGTTCTCTTCTTCCTACAACTATAATCTAATGCAGGGGTGAGAAATAATTTTTGCCCTGGGGCCACTTAAATTTTTTTTGAAGTAGCCCTGGACCACCCTGGGAGGGGCAAGGCCTAAACAGAAAGGGGTGGGGCTACCCAGCCCCAGACCATCATTGGTCTGGGGATGGGGGTGCCCCTTTGTCCCCCCCCTTCCCATTAAGCACCCATGCCCTGGAAGAGGCTTGGCCCGCTCCTACACCCTCAGGCCAATCAGGGCCTGGGGGTAGGGGAGCACAGAAAGCCTCCTCCCGCCCTGTGAGGAGCACGTGGCAATTTGAAGTACCGCGGGCTCCTCGCAGGGCAGGGCGAAGGAAGCTTCATGCAGCTCCCCCCAGCCCCAGGCCCTGATTGGCCTGGGGGTAGGGGAGCAGCAGGGTCTCTGCAGGCTGGATCCACCTGCTTAGTGGACCGGATTCAGCCTGTGGAGGCCCTTTTGCTCACCCATCATCTAATGTCTGAAGACAGTGTCAGTGGAGAGGTTTTGATTTATGCCAGCTGAACATGTGGCCCTCCGTTTTTGTTTGTTTTTGTTTTTACAGGGCTGGATAATACTGACCTCACTTGGGCAGAAGAACATAAACTTCTTTTCTGACAATATTTTTCAGTAGTTTGTTATGATAAATCATAACGAAAATATTCAGCAGCCTGGAGCTAAAACACTGGGTTTGTGCAATAATATTGCTGAGTATTGTTTCATAGTATTTTTTATTAGATACTAATTAGAAATGTTTGCGATATAAATTCTTATCAGCTTAATTGTCCTTTCTTCTGGCATTCATTCTTGCTTCCAAGTTGACACTACAGCATGCACATGCTATGAAATCCAAGTCCTGCTGTATTAAAACTGTAGCAAGAAAAGACATCCTAACCAAAAGGACATGTTTCTGGCCTATCAATACAAACTAAATTTCTTGTATTCCTTCTTTTATTTTATTTTTTTTGGTCTGATTTATTAACTGATCCTTGAAATCCTATTCATGTCGGTGGTCCTCATTCATGTCCCATTGGAATTCTTAAGTGAAATCCTGGCCCTACTAAAGTCTAAAGAAGTCTAGTAATTGACTTAACTGGGACCAGAATTTCACTGCTTCTGTGAATAAAATATTGTAGGATCAGATTGTATGTAAACTCTTCAGAGCAAGGTAGTTAGACTAGATTTTGAACTCTATTACCTCAGAGTGAATCCCAGCTAACATCACTGATTTTCTAACAAAACCACTACCATGTACTGAAGTTTGTAGATTTGTGAGTATTGAGCAATTTAATAAAACAAGGGTAACGCATCCTTTTATTTTGACGAATGCATCATTAAAATATTTAAAATGCTTTTATTAACGATACAGGGAAAAGAGAGAGGGAAGAGAAAAGGTTAAAGCATTTGAACTACAGCCTGCGTGTAACTGTGAAGGTTAACCAGTGAGCCCAGGCTCTTGGGGTATGTCTACACTAGCCCCCTAGTTCGAACTAGGGAGGCTAATTCAGGCATTCGAAGTTGCAAATGAAGCCCGGGATTTAAATATCCCGGGCTTCATTTTCATCTTCCCGGGCGCCGCCATTTTTAAATCCCCCTTAGTCCGAACTCCGTGCCCGCGGCTACACACGGCCCGGAGTAGGTAGTTCGAATTAGGATCTCTAATTCGAACTACCGGTACACCTCGTTCTACAAGGAGAGGGATTTAAAAATGGCAGCGCCCGGGAAGATGCAAATGAAGCTCGGGATATTTAAATCCCGGGCTTCATTTGCAACTTCGAATGCCTGAATTAGCCTCCCTAGTTCGAACTAGGGGGCTAGTGTAGACATACCCTTGGTTACACTTACATGTCTCTAATGATTTAAGACCCAATGATGTTATGCTGGATCCCATGGTGCCAGGAGATGTGAGGGGAGGAAGGGGGCAGTCATAATGGAAAGCTCACTCCTTTCTATTCTTTCAGTCAATAATGGTTGCATCTGCCTGCTCTATCAATTTTCCTCCCAAAGTGGCTCTTGTTGTTTTTCTTAAAAAGGACTCCAAAAGGGAGTGATGGCTGGAATTGCCCTTCCCTTCATTTTTTGTTCAACAGTTAGGCTTTGTTTCTGACATACTATTTTTGGTTTCTTGATTTCCAGTTCCACGCTTCTTTTGTTTAGCAGGCATTATATTATTCTTGAGTTATGTCAGTAGCCCTTTTAGTTTGGATTAATTCAATTGCCTCGCTTTTGCGCTTTTTCCCATCAATATTCATTGTCATACGGGAGAGACAGAAAGAGGCTTGGCTTTCTACTGTATCCCACACACCTTGGGTCTGGCATTGATGGCATCCTGCAGAGAGAGAACTTCTATCCTCGCTGGCTGGAGGACAGGGTTTGTGTTTGGGGAAGGGTGCATGAGCAACAGACGCTGCTTGCCAGAGATAGAGATACTGGTTTTCCCACCTCTTCATCCCCTGGTTAGGTCCCATGCATGGGATCAGGTTCCTCTGTATCACCGTGCTTGACCGGGAGTGGATGCTGACTGAGTGTGGGTATGATTAGGGGTTTGGAACGGGTCCCATATGAAGAGAGATTAAAAAGACTTGAACTTTGCAGCTTAGGAAAGAGGAGAATAAGGGGGGATATGAAAGAGGTCTATAAAATCATGACTGGTGTGGAAAAAGTAAATAAGGAAAAGTTATTTACTTATTCCCACAAGATAAGAATCATCACATGAAATTAATAGGCAGCAAGTTTAAAAAAACAAATGAAAGTTTTTTCTTTGCTCAGTGCACAATCAGCCTGTGGAGCTCCTTGCCAGAGGATGTGGTGAAGATGAGGACTTTAACAGGGTTCAAAAAAGAACTAGATAGCCATTGATGGACCTAATCTCCATGAATCTATTAGCCAGGATGGGTAGGAGTGGTATCCTTAGCCTCTGTTTGTCTGGAAATGGGAGACAGGAGAGGAATCACGTGAGGATTTCCTGTTGTGTTCCCTCCCACTGGGGTATCTGGTATTCACCACTGTCAGCAGACGGGATACTGGGCTAGACGGGATACTGGGCTAGTGGCCCAATTGTTCTGTTCCAGTATGGCTGTTCTTATGGTATGACCCTGTGCTGTATGCAGCACTGCTATGTGGTTCCATGACCCCAGATGCCTTAGTGGTTGCTTGTCGTGGGAAGGTGTCCCACCACAGGTATCTCACAGAATAAGGAAGGCCTCTCCGGGAACTTTGTGAGCAGGACCAAGGGTTTCTTGTGTGAGAGCATCATTGGACTGAGTGCTCCGGACTGGTGCATCACGTACACCCATCTGCACAGGCTGTTGTGCAGCCCCCAGGCTGAGTAGGCCAAGAGAGGAGCATGCAGCCTGTCGCCTGCCTCCGGGTGTAGATAAATTATAGAACTCATCTGAAGTTCCTTCCCCAGGTTCCTCCGAAGCCTTGGAGATGTCCTAGTAGGAGACCAGCTCCAGGGTGAGGAGCAGGTCCTGGCTTGTGGGCATGGTCATCTGGCTGGCTGCATCCTATGCCGCCTCATCCTCCACCACCTTGTCCTCCTGGAGCCTGATGGTGGGTGTGTCCTGGCCAGACTTGATGATGACAGCCATGCATGTGGCTGGTTCCCCTCCCAGGATGGCATCCAACTGCACGTAGTAGTGGCAGCTGTGTGGTGCTGCCCAGGAGCATCTGCTCTGCTCCCTAGCCTTGTGGTAGGCCTGCTGGAGCTCTTTTTTTTTTTTTTTTTTTTTTTCATCTGGCACTGGTCAAGTGTCCAGCTGTGTCCTTTGTTGGCCTGGCTGATGGCAACCCGGTCATATGCTTCTGCATTCTTCTTCCTGGTGCAGAGACCCTGGAGGTTGGGCTCCTCTCCCCAGACCTCAGCGAGGTTCAGGATCTCCACACCGGTCCAGGTCGGAGCTCTCCTGCATCCCTGACCAGTGGCAGCCGAGGGAGCAGCAGTAGTGGTGGCAGCTGCGGGAGGATTTAATGGAGTGTAGGGGTCACTTACGGCTGCCTCGACTGCTGCTGTGTTGCATGGAGCTTTCACAGCTCACCACGTGGGACAAGCCCTTCTGCTGCTGCTGGGATTTTTAAGCTCTGCAGGTGGAGGAGAACAATGGAGAAGCCAGGTGTAGCCAGAGCGTTCAGAGCTGCAGCTGGGAGAGACTTTGGAGGCCAATTCTTTGAAATAGCAACACCTGAGCTTTCCACACTCTGGTTATTTCGAGGTAACTATTTCGAAATTAGTGTAATTCCCTAAGAAAAGCAGGAGCACAGATTTTAAAATAAGCGGCCTGTTATTTTGAAATAATGGGCTTGGTAATGTGGATGCTCTGCTTATAAATTTGACCTCGGGGGTTATTTCGAAATAATGCCCTAGTGTAGAACAAGGCTTAAAGTACTTAAGATTTTATACTGACCGCTTCGTGTTTATGGTGATGCTTTTACTTTGGTTACTTTGTCGGTAATGTCAACTTGCAGTCATGTCTTGTTATATAGCTTATAGCATTTTGAATATTAGAGCCTTCCAAGTACAGCTATCAAAACATTATATAAATGTTGTGCTTTGTTACTACTCTTCCCACCACTCCTTACCATTTTATGGTGTGATAAACTGAGGCATGGAAAAGTTAATGAGTGATTTGTCTAAGAAGTGACACGGGAAGTTTGGAGCAATGCATCTATCGTGCATTAGCACAGAACCCACTCGTGTTACTGTGGCCTCAGTTCAGCAAGGTATTAGCCTGACTTCAAGCATCTGAGTCAGTGGAGTTACTCTCATTTTTGAAAGCGTGTTGAATGATGCTCTCCTTGTCCTGTTTTAGTCAGTGTAAAATAATCCTTCTCTGTTGATCTCTTTCCTGCTAATCCACCAAAAATAAAAACTGTAAATATGTAAAAACAACGAAGAGTCTCTGAGCTGGGAGACATGCGATCTTTTGTGGCTGAAGGTAGGGATGTTAAATTTAGATTAATTGGCTAATTGAATAGTTGATGCAATTTGCATTGACTGTTGGATTAGTTGATAAGGGTGCCTCCGCCTTTGAAATGTAGCCCTGGGACTGTTGCTACACTTCAAAGGTGAAAGCACTGGGCCTTTGTGCTCCCCAAGGCGTTTCAAACCCGCAGCACTGCATGGAGCCGGGGGTTAGTGGGGGAGTCCCCACCTGACCCCGGGCTGCACATGGGCACATTGAGCCCAGGGTCTGGCCCCGGGCTCCATGCAGCGCTGCTGCTTTGAAGCATCCCGTTCTCTTCCCACCCCGCCCCCCCTTGCTGCCTCTTTCTGATAGAGGCAACAAGGTGGGGGAAGCAAGGGGGAGCAACTAGTCTACTAGTATGTTGACTATCCAATAAGCCAGGGGTACTCAAGCTTGTGATACCGCGACTCCCCTCTCAGTTGCTCGCGACCCCCCTCTCCATTGCTGCAACCAGCCTCTCAGTTCCTCGCAACCCCCCGAGGGGTCAGGACCCACAGTTTAAGAAACGGTGCAATAAGCATTTGCTTATTGGACAGTCGACTAGTTGTTCACATCCTTAGCTGAAGGAGTGGTGCCAACACGGCTACCTATCTGAGACTTATAAATATATAGCACTGGGGGTGATTTCTTTTTGTCCAGAAAAGCTCAGTAGGTCTTTGCACTGTACGCTTTGCAACATAAAATGTAATGCAAGATGGACTGACCCAGACATGTAGCAGGGATAACAGTTGTACCGTGTTACTCCCCAATTGATCAATATGTACGAGCATCTTGTACCCCCAACTTAGTGACCTCTGTATCTTTATACAAAAGCAGCTGTTATTTTAGTGGAACACTGGAGGTAGGAACTGGGTTTATTTGATTATTTATAATTTAATGACAGCGTGTGTGAAGTGCTAATTACAATATATCAGTAAATAATTTATTTATAACAGCCTCTTCTTCTGTTTAGCAGAGAGTAGGAGACCAAGATCAGAAGAGCAGGTCCCTCTGCATGAAGAATTTATTTACTGTTGTGGAGCTGCTACTCAAGTCTTAAAGTGTGGGCCTTGGAAAAACCTCTTGGAAACTGAAAGTAAAACTCTCCCGAGACTCTTATTTCTGATTATTCCAGGTAAGTTTAAAAAAAAAATCCAATGCTGTCATGAAAAGGACACTTGGTGGGTGGTTAAAATTAAATATGACAAAATTATCCAATACATCACACAGGGAATTTGAGGTAGAGGCAGGAATAGAACCCAAACTCTTGATACTTTAATCACAAAGTCTTCATTCATTTGGTTTCTTAAGATCTATATTACAAGTAGTACTTTAAATGAATAAAACTGAAAATGTGCAAATTCTGATGTGCTTCTTATCCAGTTCACTTGCTTTCTGCATCATATTTATCTTGAATAGTTGAAGCACAGTGAGCAGTTTTGCTCTTCTTTCTGGTCAGTTTCACTTTGCAACTCTTGTCCTTTAGTATAATGTTACCTCATCAGCCTTGCACAAACGTCCAGTGAATCGTTAAAGTTACAGAGAAACGTTCCAACTGCAATTTAAAATAAAATAATTTCTTATTAGTTTTGTTATAGATTTCTTTAAAGCAATTCTAGATTTTGAGTCTAAACTACCCTTTAGATCAAATGATCTTAAAAATATCCAAGATTATTGCTCACATTTATTTATATTTTGTAGAATCAAAGTTGATAATACTTGCCAGATTAAATAGAATTAAGATTTAAGAGCCAAAATCATTGGTGGGAGTTTTGCCATTGACATTAGTGAAAGCAAGTGCTAGCCTCCAATGACCAAGTATACCATAACAATTATTATTATGTTGAGTGAATTCAATAGTGATTGCTTATGTTGGAGGAGGGGGCCATCTCTTTTGGTACCTTTTAACTCTATTCTCTCTCTATCACAGTACTGTACTTCAGAGTTAATGATCATTGCCTGAGAAACAGTAAGGCAATGAACAACCTTTGTGGTGTTCTACTTCCTTTTCATGTGTTTGACTAAAAAAGTTCTTAAATGTTCTCTAGGGCTATACAGTTATTCAGGGACAGATTAAAAAATGGTTAATTGTTTGGGGTATGGTGTATTTGGACACAAGTTGCATCATTAAAAATAGATGTGCTGGTCTTATTTCAGTGGTATTTGGCATCTTAGCATCAGGTCTCTAAATGTAAATTGTGTGAAATACACTGAATACAAATATATATTATTTCTGGACTGTGATTGGTGAAAAGCATATTACATATTTAAAAGTGTTTTAAAAACATGCCCTAAAATGTTATCTCCATTTCTACAGCAAAACAAAGCAAAGTTTAAAAAAACCAAAAACAACAGCCATGCAATTTCCATCATTTGAATCATATGCAGGTTCTGGAAGGCTCCCCTAGAGTTGTGTGTGTTTGATACTTCTGGGCATATCTCTTTGGGATTTGGGCACTATGTTTTGTGTGGCGTGTACTGGAGTTGGGAGATCATTTCGTTTTAATGCATCAGCTAGTGTTAAGATTTTCACTATTTAACTGATCATTGAGAAATAATGCTCCTAATGAGTAAAAATCAGCCCCGTGCCACCTTTTCAAGGTAACAACTGGTGAAAAGTACTAGGGATGTTAAATTGAGGTTAATCATCTAATCGAGTGGTCGATGGAATTACCGTGGACTACTCAATTAGTCGATACGGGGGAGGGGTGCTCTCTACATCCGCTGTGACTCTGAAGTTTAAATGCATCCCCCTCTCCCACTGCCTCTGACAGAGGCAGCAGGGGGGAGGAAGCAAGTAGTTGACTCGACTACCCGATAAGCATATGAGAGTAGTCAACTGTTCCCTTACATTCCTTAAAAGGTACTAGGTAACATTAGTAAGGGTGGCAGAATCTGTTCCTACAGTGACCTCTGTCTGAGCAGACCTCCCACTGAAATCAGCAGAGCTCCTCAAAGGAACAGGATTGGGACCAAAGTCTGTAGCATGCAGTCTACTTTCAACACATGTAGTTTTGGAAAGATAAAAAGGTCCGTTGAATTAAATAAATGTTCCTTGTATATTGTTGATACTTTCCTAAACATTGCTCCTGCCTTCAAGTGGTGGAAAAGGGAAAAGAATTGTTGTTTGTGAAGCAGAGGGATGCAGCGCTATATAGTTTTTGAGAGATCTATTTTGCAGAAACTTTGTAACTCTTTTGACCAAGCAAACACCCGGAAGGAACTGAAGTGAAACGTTCATAGCAACATTTGGTCTTGCGGTCTGGGAGCCTTTACCAACAGTTGATTCACGTTTTTGCCATTTATTTTCTGTACAAATTGGAAGTTCCCCTGTCTGTGAAAACATTTTTTTTAAAAGAAACAGGCTGCTAAACAAGATTTGGACCAAAGAATAATGAACGATGGTGAGGGCATTTCCTGGCAGTCAGTAACCAGCTGGAGGAGCTGAGAGCCCTTGGCTTTCCCCCAGCCCCATAACCAGATGATTGTTTTTTCCGTTTTCAGTTTATAGTAGCAATAATGACCTCCTGGTTCCTAGCAGTTAACAAAGTACCTTCTTATGTGTTAAAGCGTCTTTCAATTTTTAACTTTTACCATAGATACAGTGATCTCTTTACAGTACTAGTCTTTGCCCTAGCAGTAGCAGCTGTAGAGTAACCAACCAAGATGCAATTCTGAAGATAAATTATGCATGTATTAATTTCTCTTAAGGTGATTGTCAATATTTTTTGACCTGGGAAGTTAAATATTGACTGAAGCAAAGCCAATGTCAAGTTTTTTTTCTCCAAGCACTCAAAAGTTAGGAAATGCTGGAATTAAGGTTTCCTGTGCAACCTTCTTTTGGTCCTCTTGTGAGAAGTATTATGATCGTCTTTAATTACATGGTCGTATACTCTTTTTTTTCCCCAAAGTTCTTTTTTCACCCCTGATACTCCTTTCCCCTTCAACAACAGTCCCAGCCCTGACTCCCCTGTTTCCATCTGTATTCCTTGCTCTTTCCCACTTCCAGCTAGAGCAGGAAATAGGTTCCCCCTCCCATGAAACTTTTAGAGATTTCAGAAATGTTTCCATTCTACATCAGAGTGAAACCAGAATTTTTCAGAGTTTTTCATGCAAAACCAGAGAGACATCTGCCTTAACTAGCCAGTAACCAGTGGGTGGGATGTTCAAATTCTGCTGCTTTCCCTCATCCCCGGTGAGTACCCTATCCATCAGATATTCTGGCATAGATTTTAACCAGCAATTACATCCTGGACCTGGAAAGCCTTTCCCAATGGAAGTGTTGTCAAACCAGTTAATTCCCATGAAGAGTTTGGGATTTTAACAATTAGTATTTTATGATCAAAACCCAAAAGTTTTGTTTGGAAATTTTCAACCATCTGCATTATTGACTCCTTTTCTCATGTGCTCCTTTTCTACCCCTGTGCCATTTTCTTATCCCTATGCAAAGAAGTCATGATGTTTCCACTTCTCTGCCTGGCGGAGGGAGCACTGGTGCACAGAGTCGATAATCTGCCTGCTCTCAGTTCTTGTACCTAGCCCCACTCTGACACACAACAGTGGAGAGGAGCAATCATAGGAGGCCTACGCAGCCCTAGAATGGTGCATGCAACATTGTTTGGTTTGTGGGGATGGTGCTTTTGCCATCTGGTTAACATATAAAGGTTGTGAGGGAGATGGTGTATGCTTGGTATGGACAGACTCTTTAGACCTCCACATTCTTAATACTGAGCATATACAAAGTGCAGTTTTTTCAGTAGTTTATAACTAGGAATTATTTGGGTTCTTTCTTTTTTTAAATAAGGCCAAAATGAGGCACATCACTAAAACAAGCATGACCCTCGTGCCAAATTTCAGTTCCCTGCTGCAAAGCACGGAGACTCTAGAGTTTCTTTCCAAAACAATTGTAAGGTAGTTGTAAGAATTTTTAACATGGCCGAAACAATGTATTTCCCCCTCACCTTGTTTTTGAAAGCAACTGAACTGTTTTAGCTGAAACTTTCCAGAAAGTCTGGAAAGTGCCTTAAGCTGGTGACTAACAGACAAAGTTTCGGCCCATACAGTTTTGCAATATTTTATATGTAAGCAACTGAAAATAATATTTTAATTTAAAGTGTTAGAAAATTTTAACTGTAGGTCTTGCTGTGTGAGCTGCATATAATAGGACTCCGTGTTATATAGATTGTTACATTCTGAATGTCTGTCCATTGACTATTTGCTAACACAGTGGGTCATTGGTGAAGAGAGAATGGGTTAATGCTGTTAAAATGTAAATAGGAATGCTATGGGTAACCAGTTAACTTGTGTGGAAATTCCACTGTGGGGAAATAATCATTTATCATTTTGCGATTCAAACAGTTTGCAAAAGCTAGAGGGAGAACAGTTAACTGTTTAAACAGAATTTTTAACCTTCTGTTTAACTGGTTAACTTTTTAATCAGGATTGTACATCCCTAATATAAAATCAAGTTTTAATGTTTTAATGTCTACTTAAAATATTAGAATGTTAAATGTTAGAAGTTAACTTTTCATCTCTTCATTTACTGCTATTCTGCAAACTAGGAATTTAACAGTGAAGGAGTTTAAACTGGTAACCGATAAGCATGAGCTTATTGCATACCAAAATGGGTACACGTGACTCCAGATCCAGCTCCCGGGGAGCCGGCTGCTGCCCTGCGCTGCTACCTCTGTACCAATAGCCAGTAATTTCTGGGAGCCAATAGCTAATTCTTGCTGGGAGCCGGTTTAATGTTCGCTCCCAGTGCACACTGGTTCTCAGGGATCTGCCTGCTGTCCCGTGTGTAACTGCTGACATTTTTCAGCGCTTACACGATTAGCTAATTATATACACTTTAACATCTCTTCTGCAAAGTAGATGTTTCATTTACTGGTTTTAACTTTGGAAAGTCATGTTCTAAAGCACTTTTTCTAAAAGCTTAGAACAGCTAGTATCTAGTAATATTTTCTTGGTAACTGATGTTTGTGCTGCCAAAAATGCAAATTGGATCAGGAACGTTGATCTACTTTTTATGGCGTTTACCTAGTGTTTGGGAGTCTGGGTTCAGTCCCCTGCTTTTCCATAGACTTTCAGCTGCCAAGTCACTTGAACTCAGATCTTGCAATTATGGGCCTAATTTACATAGATGTCAATGGGTGTGGCACCGAAATACTTTTGACCATTAGTCAACTTTTTCTTACAGTTTGTAGTATACTAATAATAGTAAATAATAATCTTTATCCCCATTCCACATCTGTAAGATCAGATAAAGACATTTCCCTACCTCACGTGGCTGCTGTGAACACACACTGAGAAATGCCGAGATGCTACAGTATTGATATCATATGAGAGAGCATAAAATCCCCCTAAAGTTGGGAAAGCTTTACATAGGATCAAATGCTATATTTCAGATTCAATCTGTGCTTTATTTTTAGGATGGTTTTCATTCTTTGTTTCCATTAGCTACATACTGAAGGAGATAAATGAACAACAAAAAATTGTCAGAATATACTGAAGTACTCTTTTATTCCAGGGATTTAGAAATGGAATGACATTTTGGGTCTTGAAACTTTTCTGGAAGATTTTTCCCAAATGTTTAGATCTTTTTGGTCTTTCCATTTTGCTTTTTGTTTTTTTCTCGCTCCCCACTGCTTTTCTTCTCTCTTTCTTTTTCATTTTCCTGTTGAATGCAATAGAATACATTATGTCCAGGGTTTTTTCTTTTTTTAACAAACTGCAAGTTGTCCAATGACGAGGAAACTTTCAAAAGCTGCAAAAAGAAGAAAGAAAAATGAAACATAAACTCCCAGACATTCAAAAGGAGTTGACCTGTATTTATAATTCAACAAAAACTCTATTAACTGTGGAACATCTAAGATACTGGAAAAGGCCTTGTGGAAATCTGGGCTCTCTGATTACCTATCAACATATTCCCAGACAAAAACATTCAGAATTAAGTGGGTTCCCCTTCTCATCCCTCTCTCCCTCTAGCTTCTGTAAACTGTTTGAGTCACAAAATGATAAGTAATTATTCCCCAGCACTGGAATTTCCACACTTGAAAGGTTTGTATTTATAGGTCTGTTCCTTTTATTGGTGAGGCAGCCCAAGAAAGGGCAAAAGGGTGACTGAGTGGTGGGTTGATGAATGGAAAATACAGGCAAGAGCAGAAGGGTGAGTCTCGCCCCAGAAGCAGAGGATGTGGAGCCAGGCACTCGCTGGTTTGAACTGAATATGGTTAGTTCTAATATAGATGATGATTCATTGTTCTGCTTATTAAAGTGATCTGGTGCATACTTTTCCAGTCTAATAAATTTCAAGCATATGACTTGTTTTATGTGTAATCAAATCAAACTGTTTGTAGCATACAGAAAGGAAAGATACCAACATGCTAAGGACCCTGCTCCTGCTCCCACCGGAGTCAATGGCAACAGGCCCAAACTTTGCAGGGGATTTGGGAATATGTCCTGTATCCTTATTTCCTTTTCATTATTTAATCAAAATCATACCTAAAGGGTCAAATTGCTCCCAGCCTTGACTTGTAAAAGCAGAAGGTCGTTCAAAAATACTCCCTGATCCTGTGCTCATTGAGGTCAATACAAAGGTTTTGTTGAGTTCAGTGGTGCAAGATAAAGCCCCTGGAGAGTGTCTTACAGCAGTTAAAATGCATAGACTTTAGTGGAATTAATCCTGATGTAACTATGACCAGGTGATGCATTTTTAAATAGGATTGTCTTTGTCCACATTTGGTGCAAATTTTGTTTGACATCATGTTAGAATAGGTTAGTTAATATATTCACGATAATTCAGTGCTTTTCCCAACTGTAGGAAGAGCTCTGACTCTTTTAGTATTAACACTTTTACTGCAGTGTACTCCTGATTAGGGGGCACAATTAGATGTAGATTCTGCAAATGATTATGCATATGCTCAATTTTACTTCGACAAAGCTGTCCCATTGGAACGTCTGAGATTCACAGTAGCAAAGTGATATATTTGCAGGATCAGGGCTATAGCTCATTCTAGGGGATAGCATCAGAAAAATAATGGAAATTTATTTTTTATTTTGCAGTGTTTGGTTACTGTAAAATTAGCAGTGGCATGTACAATCTATAATAACAATATTTAACATCATTTGGCTTCATTGGAAACTGGAGCCCACAGAGTTTGATGGAAATGTCTTGTTCTGTTTTAAGAGTGTCTGTCTATTTATGTCTGTGTATTTATAAAACACCAACTTAGTAAATAAATAGAGTACAAACTTATATAACCTCTATGCTGTTTAGCTCAGTCTTCACAAAGTTTTCCTTACATTTCATTGCAGGAGTACTTTGTAATAGCTCCATTTCAAACATCCTAACTCTTGATTTCATTGATGTAAACAGGGGAGTTTTGTCATCTTTGTGGTTTTATACCAGGAAGTTTAGTTCATGGTTGATAACGTGTAATATAAATCATAACATTTTTTGTGGTAAGGTGTGCTTGCACAAGCTTAATACATTAATATACAAGAATCTTTTGAGGTTTTTATTCTTTGCCGTGCATGTAAAATACTCTTGCCAAGTTTTTTGATCTGCTTGTTTGCAGTTGGATTGCTTCTAGGGTATTGGATCATCGTGTTGTTTTACCAGTGTATGCAGTGATTTGGTAATATTATATTTCTTTTTTCATTGTAAGATTTAGCCTGGTCTGAATCTCTTCTTAATCTAAGACTGTCACACGGCAGCTGCTTATGGTTTTCTATTCAATAAAGATTGACATACCCTGTAAAGATGTTTTGGGGGCTTGGATACTCATCCTGCCAGTACTTAGGGATGTGTGTAATTCTACTCATATGAGTAAGGCAGTCAGAATATTCATGTGAGTAAAATTTTGATGTTTGAGAATTAATGGCCTTAGCCACGTGTCATCCTGAAATAAAATGTTGTTAATGTAAGTAAATTCTAATTTAAAGTGAAGTACTTTTTTAAGCTTTCACTTCCATTCAATAATGTACAAAACCAGAAATATATTTCAATACCATTTTAATCTATTATTTTCACTTCCTCTGGATGTCAACTTGTCAAAGGGTAAAGAATATCAGAGACTGCTGGATAAAGTCTAGTTGACTGCTTTCATAAATTATTTATTTTTAAGGGAATTAAAAATCTAATTACAGTTTTAAGGGAAATGTGATTTTTGTAGAAATGATTACAAAAATCTGTTTATGTAATCCATTAGAAATTTGTTGGACCATAGTCACTGACTTCTCATATTATGGGGGGTTTACTGCCTCTCCACACTTCAGATCTTTCCCCTAAACCACCTCTTCTCCCCAGTTCCTGCCCATACTTAACTGCTGCTCTGCCTCTTCCCCACCTCCTCCCCCAGGGCACTCTATCCCTGATTTTTTCCTCCCTCTTGGAGCTTGAATGCCATGAGTCAGCTGTTCACGGTGCTTCACAAATGCTGAAAAGGAGGGGAGGAGTAGATAAGTGCGGGGGTGCCAGTGTGCCAGAGATTGGGGGGAGTAGTGGGAAAAGATTGGTACTGGTGGGTGCTCCACACCCACTAATTTTTCCCCAGGGGTGCCCCAGTCCTGGATCATCCACAGAGTTGGTACGTATGTGTTGGACTTGGAAACATTAATTCTTGTTTTTTTCCCACTTCTGTGAAGATACAGGAAATCTAGGTCTGGACTGTGAGCTTCTTGAGTTGGTGAGCAGTTACTCAAAGAAGCCACTACTTCAGTAGACTTCAGTTAAGCAACTCATTCAAGTAACTGCTTGCCAGTATGAAGAGGTACTTTTGTAGTCTGATAGTTAATGAATTAAGCACCATATCCTGATTCCACAAAGAAATTAAACCCGTTTTAATCTTTTTTTGTTCTTCACTAGTCCTTAGGGATGTATTGAAATGTGTTTAAATTTTAAGTATACACACACGTGCTTTGCTGAAGTAGTTTAGATCTTTAAATTAGTATGTAAAGCTTTGTAAGAGCTCATTTGCTGTATCTTTTCCAAGGCCTTGTCTACACTACCATGGGCCGTCAACCTAAATTAAGCAACTTCATGTATGTGTATAACTTAGCTGATGTTGGCATACTTAGCTCCATTTCCTGTGAAGTCTTCACTGCAGTAAGTCAACAGCCGATTCTCTCTTGTGGATTCCACTTACTCTTCTTGTCATGGTGGAGTATGGGAGTCAATGGGAGAGCGCTCGGTAGTTGATTTATCATGTCTATACTAGATGCAATAAGTTGAGCCTGACTGGATCGATTGCTGCATGTCGATCCAGCCTGAAGCGATGATATACCCTAACTCTAACAGTTTAGGGCTAGAGTCTACTACCATTACTTGTTGCTCTGTGCTTGTCCTCAGGATTTCACTTGGACAGTTCACAAGGCACTTAAGCATGTGCCTAATCTTAAGCATGAGAGTAATCCCATTGAAGTTGAAGTAGTTCTTCTCACATGATTTAAGTTAGCCATATATTTAACTATTTTCATCATTCAAGGCGATAGAAAACTGAATAATAATTTGGATGAGTAAGAGTGGTAGAATCGCCCCTTTGTGCTACTCAGGAATTATTTAATTTTTTTTTTCTTGAGCTTGTACTGTTCTGACAATAGTCTGTACAATCAATCTTGTGTGTTGAGTGAGGAAAGCGAAGTTTCTCTTCAATTCAAAGAATGCTACTGAAAGTGCTGATAGTCAGATGTGTTTATTGTTCACAGTTCTCACCATATGTTTTCCAGACACTTTTTATTACAAACCAAACAGAATTAACAACTGATAATAAGCAACTCATGCTTTTTTGAATATAGAATTGAACGGATATGCCAGAAGAGGGAGCTGTTTGAAAGATTAGCATAAATATGTTTTATTGTTTTGTGAAACTTCTTTTTTTGCTTCAGACAAAGAAAAAACATTTCTAGAATGCACTACATGGGGTGCAAGCAGTCAAAGACATATAAATGTAATCAAACTCTTTTGGTAATAGCGGCACTTTGTGAAAGTCTGTTTTCAGACATTACCTGTGAAATGTAAGGAGTCTGAATGTAGCAGAATAATTGACCGGCTTCAGTCCAAACAGACACCTTCCTTGATTAGCTTTATGATGCCAAATGGACACCTTCCTTTATTTATATTGTGCCTTTAAAAAAAATGTATTTACAAAGCATATCCAGTTTATTGCCCAGTTCTCAAGTGTGGTGTTAAAGTTGTAAATAATGTTCAGTGACAAGTAACAAATTAAAAATAAAACTATGATTTCCCTAAGAAAATAGCAGTACATTTTTCTCCTCCTCTAGAGGCATCTGTGATGCTGATTCCAATATTGTACCATCACCCATGTTCTCATGAAGTATTGTAGTGTCTGACCTTTTATTTTCTTTCTAGAGGTAATACTAAAACATCCTTGGGTAGTTTTCCATTTGAGCAACACTAGATACACTAATGATAGAAATGTAGCCGTGTTAGTCTGGGGTAGCTGAAGCAAAATGCAGGACAATGTAGCACTTTAAAGACTAACAAGATGGTTTATTAGATGATGAGCTTTCGTGGGCCAGACCCACTTCCTCAGATCAAATAGTCTATTTGATCTGAGGAAGTGGGTCTGGCCCACGAAAGCTCATCATCTAATAAACCATCTTGTTAGTCTTTAAAGTGCTACATTGTCATGCATTTTGCTTTAGATACACTAAAGCAGGGATGGGCAATAATTTTTGACCGGGGGGGGGGGGGGCGGGGCGGGGCGGAGAGGTACTCCAAGATTTTGGAAAGTGATCCAAGGCCTCACTCTTCCATGATATTAATAGAGGAGATACGGGGTCTGGGATGGAGGTTGGGTGCAGAAGGGAGCTTGGGGTAAGGGATTGGGGTACAGGAGGGTGACTGGAGTCTGGGAGGGACTTTGGGGGAAGGAGGTGGTTATGACCTAGGGCAGGGGACTGGAGTGCAGGGATTTGGGATGTGACCTAGGATAGGAGGGGATTGTGATCTGGCATAGGAGACTGGGGTGCCAGATCTGGGAGGAGGTATAGAGGGGACAGAGGGTTTGGGTAAGGTGTGTGTGTGGGGGGGGGGGGGGGAGATGGTTGGGGTACGAAAGGGTTGGGGTGCCAGAAGCAGCTGGCTGTGGTCAAGAGACTTACTTGTCAGCTGCCAAACTAGCCTGCCTGCCTGGAGAGCTTAAAATGTTTCCCAGCCAGACAGACTGCCTGCTTGCCTGGTCATGTGCTTCATTGAATAATTGAGCCAAGGAGACTGTTGGCTGAGTCTTGGCTGACTGTTATTTCAACAAGCAGCTCCCATTGGCTGGTTTCAGTAGAGATGATAATTATTCTATGACTCAGCTAAATAATTTTTGTAAAGTGATTTTGAGATTTGTCAGATGAACTCCACATAAATGCTGTTGCTGTTTAAAGAACTTATGGATGCCTTATGTTTACAGGGTAAAAATAATGTCCTGTTCTGTTCAGATAATGAAGCCAAAAGAACCAGCTTGTTTTCATATGGGCATGTGCTATCTGATCTCTCAGCACTGTACTCTCTGTTTTTACCCTAAGTACTGACCTCTCTTAATGTGATATCCAAGAGCCTCACCGTCTTTAGTATACTAATTCCCATAACAGCCCTCTGAGGAAGAGATTGTTCCCATTTTACACATAGGGAAACTGAGGCACAGAGTAACTAAATGAGTTGCCGAATGCTATTCGGGAAGTTGGTGGCAGAGAAAGGAATTTAATGCATGTCTCCCAGATTAGCACCCTAATTGCTGATTCATCCTTCCTGATGGCTCAGTCCAGAGATCTCCATGTAGATGTCCCATCATTAGCCATGACTGACTCAGCTCCTGGACCTTCAGTTCTTTTAACATCTTTCCTTCTGATACTTTTTGCTGGTGAACGTGTACCCAGAGAAGTCTGTTAACAGCAGGCAAGAAAATTCTCCACTCAGTAGAGTTCAGGGCAGTGAGTATTTCTGCTCTGATTAATTGGCTAAACAGTGTGATTTAATTAGGAATTAATCTCTTCTGCTGTGAGGGAATGGATGATGACTTTCCAGCAGTGGGGAGGTTCCAGGGCATGTGAGGAGGAGTGGGTCACAAAGTGTCTGGTCACGCTATGCCAGGTCCTCCTAGGGCACCAATCTGATGCTGGATCCTAGAGATTTTAGTGCTTGAAGCACTTTTAGTACTTGCCTTGGAGCTTGTGGTACAAAGAACACTCTCCTAGACACCTAGAAGGGATGGGGGGGGGGGGCACCTTACCCCTCCAGCATTCCTCAGGAGGACAGTGAGTGTTCCAGCTCCACCGTGCCTCATGGCTTCTGCCAGAGAAAGCCAGCTTTAGTTTGGTTTCCACCCAGAGTTCCAGAGCAGTCATGCCAATGGATGCTGAACCTAACAGGTGATGCAACATGGGCCACCAAAGAGGTTTTGGACCTTAAAGTTGGTGTAAGTGTAGTTCATTGGCTCTGGTGGTCTTGCTGATATTAGAATGTGGCTCTTCCTGTGTACTTTAAACAGATTGTTCCCTTGCTAGCCCTGCTGAGGGATGAGAGGAAGGGACTGATTGAAAAGGGGAAAAGAACCTCTGTTGTACTCTGGCAATTTTGATATTTGTACTTAAATGAAACAAGCAACAGGAAACATCAGCACAGTCCAGCACTACAACTTAATGACCAGGGGATATTCAGGCAGGTGAAATACCCCTTGGAGAGCAAAATAACTTATCCCTTTCCAACAATTACAAGTTGAGGGAAATAGTTGCTAAGGACACAGTTCTCCACTGTTGTGACACATATAGTGCAGGTAGCATCTTGCCGATTCTCATGCTAACTGAGATGCATTTGCAAATGACTGAATTTTACAAACTTAGAAATGAAGGGAAACAGAAGTGGGCTGTGCCCACAAAAGCTAATGATCCCATCTACTGTATATGTTTCGTTAGTCTATAAAGTGTTACCAGGCCATTTGTTGTTGGTTTTTAGTTTATCCTGTACAGACTAACTCGGCTACCCCCTGAAGCTTCTGGGAAAAAAAGTCAACATAATTCTTTCTTCTGCTCCCAAGCAGCAACACTTCATTTACAAAGATACACCATTAACCTGGTGCATATTATAAGCTAGCTAACTTATATCTCTCAAAATGTAATTGTAGAAAAGGAATCACCATTGAATGGTTGTGTTTCTAGTGGGATCCCACAGTGGTTCTTGGTCCTCTACTATTTAACATTTTTATTAGCTACCTGAAAGAAAAGATAGAATCATCACTGGTAAAGTTTGCAGATCTCTCTCACATTTGGGAGGTGATCAGTAGTGAAGAGGACACTCCGCTAATTCAGAGCGATTTGGATTGCTTGATAAGCTGGGCTCAAATAAACAATATACATTTTAATGTGGCTATATGTAAATGTGTATTACTAGCAACAAGAAAATTAGGCTATAGGTGCTAACTTCCCCTCTAGCCGCAAGGTGCTTGACACTCCTGCCCCCACTCCATCCCTTCCTTCAGATGCGCTCCCCACTTCTTCCTGTCCCCATTTCACATCGGGATTGCCCCTGTTCCACCCTTTCCACCAAGCCCCCACTCTGCCTCTTTCCTGCCTCCTCCCCTGGACATGTCTTGTGCTCCTCCCCCTGTCTCCCTGAGCAACCTCAATGTAAAGAAACAGCTGTTTTGATGTGAGAGGGAGGCTCTGGAATTGAGAGGAGTTGGCAGGCCACTGGCAAGTGAGAGGTACTTGAGAGAGGGGGCACTTGGTTGCCAGACGGTGCTGAGCACTCCCTAATTTTATTCCATTGGTGCTCCAACTCCAGAGCACCGATGGAGTTGATGCCTATGATGTAGGCCATGGTTACAGATTGGCAGAATCTATCCTGCTTCCCTGAACGTGTCTCCTTCCCCAAGCAGGGGAAGATTTGAGAGTCACGGTGGATAATCAGCTGACCGTGTGTTCCCAGATTGATGCTGTGGCCAGAAGAGCTAATGCAATCATAGTATGCATAATCAGAGGAATCTTGAGCAGGATGAGAGGTTATTTCCCTCTTTATTTGGCACTGGTGCAATTGCTGTCAGAATACTGTGAATACAGAGGTGTCTAGAGTTCAAGGATGTTGATAACTTGGAGAGGGTTCAAAGAAGAGTGATGAAAATCATCTTATAGTGATAGATTTAAGGAGCTGAATCTATTTAGCTTAACAGAAACTGTTAGAGAGATTTGATCACAGCCCATGAGTACATGTTGAACAACTATTGAATAATGGGTTTCTCAATCTAACAGAGAAAGGTATAATATGATCCAAGGGCTGAAAGTTGAAGCTAGACGAATTCACACTGGAAGTAAGATGTTAATTTTGAACAGTGAAAGTAACTAACCATTGGAACAGTTTAACAAAGGTCATGGTGCATATATATAATCACTGACAATTTTTAAATCAAGATTGGGTATTTTTAAGTTCTGCTCTAGGAATTATTTTGAAGTAAGTTTTCTTACCTATGTTATACAGGAGATCAAACTAGGTGATAATAGTTGTCCTTTCTGGTCTTGGAATCTATGATTTCTAGACTTTGAGCCATTAGCAAAGCAGTGCATTATCTTGAACCTATTCTCAGGGTTAACTTATAACATTTTTAGTCAAAATAATGTAATTTCTCTGATCAGCACTTCCATAATACATCCACAGATAAGCTTGAGTTGCCTAATTATAATAACACAATTGGGTCCCCCCCCCCCTTTATTGTCAACAGAGAGCTAGTGTGGACTTTATTTTTGTCCAGAAAACTGGCTTCCACCAGTATCCCACAAACCTGTCCTGATGACTGTGCTCAGTGTTTTGTGAGCTCTGCTGACCTGCAGGCACGAGCTTCTTCCCTTTCAAAACTCTGGGAAGTATCTGACAGCTGAGTGAGAGGCTTCCTTTGGGGGAACAAGCAAAACACAGATTGTTGGAATGCTTCTGTTCTGTTGCTGCAGGGGGAGGGTTGGAGCAACTGCTGTGCTGCTTTACATTCCTCAGCATGGAAAACTCACAGAGCTATGAAGGAATCCCAAGAAGTGCACGGATCAACTTTGCTTTTCTGTAACAATGCACTGTGGGATCCTTACCCAAGTTGCTTTGCTCTCTCTGTGGACAGGGGAGCTAGCAATGTGGTCATGAAATGTCAACAATAGGAATGGTTTGACTGCTTTTCACTTTTGGCAATTTTTGCAATTCAACAGCACTTTTGTTGCCAAACCTTCCCAATGTAGACATAGCAAATGGTTTGTCAGATTCTCTCTCTGTCAAATCACAGGGACAGAAATTTTTGTATCAGAAACTTAATGCATGTTCTCCTTCTGAAGTTTGGATCCCCTCTGCTAATGGAGAGGATCCTTGATTGATGGAACCTTTTGGAAGGTTAGATCCTGCAGGATTGGCTGAGCAATACAGCAGAGACAGAAGAGGGGAAAATACCTTTATTGTAATGTACAGCTTTAAGAATTTTGGAACCATCCTTAGCTATGGAGCTGTTTTTTAAACAATGGTACGTTACTCATTGATTGGTCCATGACACAGAAGGAAAGAGGAAACTGCCTGCTGTTAAATGTGGCTGTGGAGGGAATTCAGTTTTTGTGGAGACAACATCTTGCGTAAATAAGAAGTTTAAAATGTTAGCATCTGCAGCAGTGATATATAATGTAGTTCTTCCTTCCTGACCACTGCTGGAAGTGCCTGAGCTGATACAGATCTGAAGTGACATTTAATACTTTGACCTGATGATCTCTTTAACTCACAGAAAGTAAACATGCCTTCAACTCACTTAGTCTAAGTAATGCATAGGCCAGGCTTCATTTATCCCCTGGCATAAGTCAGCAGGAGTCATGAAGTTATGCTTGGGTGAATCTGACCCACTATTCTTGAAAAAAATATTCAAATTGTGACACGTTGGCCAAGCCAAAAAATTAATTTCTAAGCTGCCAACCTGCCCTTTTCATGTCCTGTACCTGTGTTTTACAGTGCTCTCCAATACTCCTTAGTCATTCCTGAAGAAATAGAAACTCTCATAAACGTGCTATATGTCACTGTGATGGGGCGGACTTAGCACCTTCTGCTAGCTGTCCCACAGATTAACTCTCTTCATCATTGAGCCCTCTTCTAGTGATGCCTTGCTGCCATCACTTCTCCAGGGACCTATGTTACTCCCAGGACCATAGCATCCTCTTTGTGACACAGCCCTTTGACTATGCTGTGCACTGTTTCTCCGCCCCTTCTGGGGTATAGTATCATAGTCTGCTATCCAGCCACATCCCTCAGTGGCAAATGGAGGCAAGGCTCAGTGTGGGACCAGGCCTGACCACTACTCCTGGTCTTGGTCTAGGGACCCCATAAATAGCTGCTGATTGTGGTGCCCTCTGTAACTTCTTAGTAGATTTCCCTGGGCTCCTAACTGGCAACCCCAAAACCCTCTTTGCCTTTGCCTTAGGGCCCCAGCCTACAAATCCCTGCAGCCCAACAGGAGCTGCTTGTAGCTCCCCGAGTCTCTGCTTTCAATACTGCTCAGTCTGCCTAAAAGAAGCCGGTCCTACTCCCTCCTCAAGCTTCAGGGAGTGACTGTCGGTGCTCTGTACTGCAGCTCTTCTTATATCTTATTGACTGCTCCTAAAAGCCCTTCTGTGATTGGATGCAGCCTCCCTAGGACTCTGTTAACCCATAACAGCCCAAGGTGGGGCAGGCGCCCCGTCACATTTGCTTTTTCATCGTATATTTCCATCTCTCAGTTTTAAGTTTTGGTGCTCATTTCTAGTACCCAGACTTCATCAGGTCAGAGCACTTCACAGGCACTAATGATTTAGCTTTGCAACACTCCTGCATGGTGGGGCAATATTAGTAGTCTCTATTTACAGATGGAGAAGCTGAGATATAGAAGTTGACTGAGATTAAAGAGGCCACTCAGGAAGGCTGTAGCAATCTAACCCCAATCCTTTGCTTGAACCACTGACACTGCCAGTTTTGGCTGAGTTGGAATCAGTAAGGAATACAGATGTGAGTACATTAGACTTCACGGAATGAAGCATAAGATATTATCTTTTCTTCAGGACTCAAGAGTGAGAGAGGATGCCAAATTGCCTTTTAACCTTTTTGTAAAGTGTAGTGGTCTCTTAACAGCTTTGAATATCCCAATGGAATCTTTTTTTTTTCCTAAGGAATGCAGCCATCGTTTTTTCTAATCTGCTCCCTTTATTAACATTAGTCCTTCTGTGTGTGTGCTTACTTTGTCTATAAACTGTTTTATACTGAAACTATCAAAAACAAACACATGGTTTTCAGTTTTTCTGTTGTAGGTCCATGATACAAGGTTGGGAGACCTTCAGTTTACGTTAGGGATGTAAGTGAGTAGTTAAGTTGACTCCTGCCTCCTCCCCTCCCGTCTCTGTATCAGTGGGGAAGCAGGGGCTGTTGCCACAAAGCAGCCTCTGTTCGCAGGG